>NC_081765.1:30237519-30605391 GCF_963082965.1 Carassius carassius
CAATCTTGAGAAAATTCTGTAAATGCTAAAGACGTCTGACAAGGCAATGTTTATGACTACAGACTGCAGACCATCATTTCAAAGTAGATAGAGAGTGGCATCAGTAACCAGCTCTTCTTTACCCAAGTGAGGCATAATGTCTGTCGAGGTTTATAAATGTGTTTACAAAAGGTTCTTGGGGGCATACGGGAAAAGCACAGTGTTTTTGGCATTCAAATTGATGCCAGGGTCATGACTAACCTTCCCACCCCTGACCTCTAATGACTCATGGATGAAACAGGGGAACAGTAATGGAAATATCAGTGTGTCTTGATGGCGTAACTGGTTGTGAAAAAACCACATCTCTATGGATGTAAGCCAATCTGACTCTTCTTTGTTATTGTTTAAGAAGAGGGAGTGTGCTCATCATGATGATATAAAACTTGAATGGTGTTGTATTTAATCATGATCACACCAAGGGTCCACCCTTCGCCTCCCCAAAGGCGACATATGAGGAGTAGAGTTTTAGGGCCAGTATTTCAACCTTTCTTTAACATTAAAAACAGCCTCAAAACAACCCCTAAAAAAGGAAAAGGGGGAACCCGATGAAATCTATGACTGATTTGTACAGGTTAACCTTTTAGTCTTGGGTTCATTCTTCTAGAGTTCAAAATAATAACAATTAAGTATTCCTAATAGCTGCATCATTAGCTTTGTACAAGCCAGCTCAAATTATTTTAACTTGCACTGGATATCTCAGCAGGGTTGCAATCCGACACCAAACAGTAAGCCAACTCTTGTTGTAAATGTTTAGCAATTTGAAATTGCAAATTGTATGTTTCAAATGTGACAACCCTGCTGAGTCAGTGTTTGGCTTTTCTGACCTTGCCCTCAGCGGATGTTGAGTGATTCAGGCTAAAATGCAGTCAGCAAACACTTTTAGCTAATCAAAACCAGACTGTAACTTACGGGCTAAACAAACTATCCATTCCTTTCTGTTCAGGAAGGGTATACACTATCAAATTCATACAAATTGCTAACTGGTATGCAGATGTTAGCAATTTATTTGTTGTTAACATTGCTAACAGTTTGCTTATACATACTTTTTTTTAACATCTTTTTTGATGAGTGTGCAAGAATGCACCAAAAAGCATCACAGTGTTGGCAAATGGTGGAAATGTTTCTAAAATAGACAAATATAACTCTAATGTAATACCTGGCAGATTTTTAAATGGGACACCTTCTGGTGAGATAGAATACATTAAACCCAAATGTTGTATTGTCATTTTGAAAGTGAATGTGTTCTGTGAAATTCATTAATGTCACCTTATTTATAGTATGATTTTCTTGATAATTTCTCATTAATTATCAGTTGAATTTCCGCAAGCTATTTCTTTATGGAAATGTCACTACCTGACGGATACACTGTAAAAGATGTTCCTAAGAAATCACTCCTGTTTGCTCTGAAAACAGAAAAAAAAGTGAGGGGAGTGGCCAGCACTTTATTAGCCAATCAGAGACATGTTCTTCCTGTAAATATTTTCTTTACTGACACTGAATTGGCTGACTTGCCTTTGGAGAGAGGGTATGTGTCTGAAGTTAGCAAAACATAAGATTTTTAATAATAATAATAATAATAATAATAATAATAATAATAATAATAATAATAATAATAATAATAATAATAATAATAATAATAATAATTCCCTGACACTGGCTGTGAGCAACAAGGCTGTGAAAGTGGAGTAGCATTTTCAAGAGTTTACCTGTTCAGTGTGATGACATTTAATGTCCCCAATAAGTTATTTAGTCCCATTTAGCCATTTGTTGGCAGCCAAATTATTCAAAATTGGTATATAGCTGATGGATTTAATTTTGTAGAATAAAACATGAACATATCTTGAGCTTGTGTTAACCACATGTCCTATTTTAGGTATTTAACCAAAAATCTATTTGAACAGTCCACTGATTTCGGGACAGTGAAACTGGAAGTGCAAAGGTGCTGACTTCCTCCTGGGTTTTCAGACTCATTCCTGCTGCATGAGTGATTTCAACTTAGCTTTATTATTATTTTTTTCTTTCTTTTTTTCCCCCAAATCATTATTTGATTAGACAAATTTTTTTTTTTTTTTGTCAGGTTACATGTTTGTTTCTAATTGAATAATTAATACTATTTTGTTTATTTTTTAAAATTGTTTTTAGTACCTTATTTACTTTCATTAAGTCGTAGGATATGTAACAGTTTTGATATTTTGAGCTGATTTTAGAACACACATTGTTTTCATTTGTCACTGGTCTTGTAATAACATGCCATGTGTGTCTGTGTAAGTTTGTTGTGATCGGAACAACTTGTGGCAGTATGTCGTTTAGTATATGATGCCTTGATTTTCTTCTGCAACTATTTTATAAGTCGCTGATGTATTCCAGCCTGTATGATGTACTTCAACCTTATCTATTGAGCCTGCCTGCATTCCGTGTGCATGTTTGGTAGTCACGTTTTCGAAGTCTTGCCTTGGCTATACCATAAGATCAAGATCAGGTGGACGTATTACACACCTACATACAGGATCTCCTTATTTGGATTGAAATTCCTCTCTAAGGTTGTTTCTATACAACACCTTGATACTATTTCACAACAACAACAACAAAAAGCTTGCTTTTGTCAGGACACAAATTTGCAATTGGGTGTGTTGTATTACCTCCATAGACAGGAACACCTTATTTGGAATCAAATTCCACTGATTCCAGCCAAGAAATTCCCCTGCTTCACACTTTTGGTTTAGCTTTGTGTGATTATTGTAAGTAGTTAGTTCATTGCCTGAGAGTATAACAACACAGTTTTGTAAATAGGTATCCTCCCTGTCAACCAACTAGTCATGATGTGCATGGAATATATTAGCAGGTCTTGTTTCTACCTCACTGATTGATTGTACCTCTGTAATAGTTGATGATGTAGAATTGTGTTCAATAAGATTATGGGAGAGATGAGTGGGACAACCATGGTGGGCTTCCTCATGTCTCTGCAACTGTCAGTGCAGACAGAGCAGCTACACTCTGATCAAGCAGATGTCATCACTGCTTGTCCCTGGTGGAGAGAGGTATGCAGAATAGACATTTACAAGGAGGAGAGGCATTGCAGTCCAACTGCGATCAGTAATGGAAGAGTTCCAAACCACACAGCATCAAAATAACTGGCTAAAATGATTTAGATCAGACCACATCATACAGGAATTAATCTTTTACATCATCCGGACAGCTTCCAGTTATCACTAGAGAGTTGCGTAAAATAATGCATTATGCATTGATGAATGCATTTTAAGTCATTACGGATCAAATACACAGGATGGAAACAAGGGCCTGTTCAGATCGTTAAGTTTTAAGTTATTTTTATTTATTTATTTATTTAGCAACTGGTATGCAAGTGATGTATTACTAAATTACTCCAAATCATGTTCCAATAAATACTACAAACTCACCTACTCATAGCTTGAATGTGAATAAAGGGTCAGCAACATAAAATTTTTGGGTGAACTATCATCGGTAGTTAAATCACTGACCAAACACATACAAATTATAATATAACAGTAAATTATGTTCTCAAGCAGGAGCGGGATTTTTAGCTGTAGTGGAGTATTTGCTTAAGCTGATCTTTGGATGCTGTTCATGTTTTGAGGTTGATGAATCTCAACCATCCTCTTCGTTTCAAATAGATTTATCAAAAATAGATGCTGATAACTGGTGTTAATTAGTCTAAAGTGTCATTCATGCAAATTCATGAGTTAAATATCAAGAGGACACTGATTCGTCACAAAGTGATTTTAGCCTATTATTTGCACTGGTGGATGATGCAAATCAAGGAAACGCTTCAAATGTTTTGGAATCACTCATTTACAGTTGACCTGGTGTGGTTTAAAGCCTCAGCTCTGACTAAATCCAAAGACAAACAGTGACTAAACGCAGGCCCAATTGTCTAAGACAAAATAATGAATGCAACCGTCTTTGGTGTCTCTTTCTCTAAGGAGGTCAGAAGAATAGGATAATGACATCAGGAATGAGCACACACATGCAAGGAATCCATGGGTGATCCAGTCAGACTTCCCACACAGCGTTTGTCAACACTTTGTTTCAGAGTGAGGAATGTTTTGCTCTATTGTATCAGTGTAATGGTGTGGCCATGTGTAACAAGTCTGGTGACGTCTTGAATATTAATTGATGTGCGTCAACTTGTGGAATTCAGGGAAAACAGCATTTAATGTGCTCTTAAAAAGAAATGAAGAATAGGTTTATGTTTTTTCTTCTGGCCTTTTAGTATTATCCCTCACTTTGAACAGCTTTGAAAACTAACCAAACATTAATAGCACAAAGAGGTTGTTGTTAATTGCATTTTGTGTCATTTTGGGATGGATGGGACCAGTGCTGGGTAGATTAAAAAGGGTAGATGAATTTATGAATTATGAAATCATTATGAATTATGATTTGCTACCATTGTGTGAATAATAAGTAATCATGTAATCTATAAAAAAGCAACTGTAATCTGATTAGGGGCATTTTAAAATTTAATATAATCTAATTACAAGTACTATGATTAAATATATGGTTTGCAGATATTACTTGTGTTTAAAAATTTTGCATGGTATGACCCCACCTCAACTTAACAATTTTTTAGACAAAGTTTTTAACTCATCTACTAGAGCCAATTATAGAGGGGACACATAGAATAAGTGCTTTCGAGTAGTCAGCATTTTTCTCTAGAGCAGCACAAACAGTGGGTATAGAAAATAATCACCCCCCTTCTTAGTAATTACATCTTGTTACTTTGCAGCCTGAAATGAAGATGGACACAGTTTTTGTTTTATCCAGCTGTATTTACTCAGTGCAACTTATCCAAGTGAAAGATATAACACCAACATGTCAGAAAAAAATAAAAAATAAATAAAGATTTGAATCACAGGGTTGGAAAAAGAATCACCCTTGTGTCAGTGTTTTGTTGAACTAACTTTTCCTTTAATTACAGCCTTTAGTCTGTTAGGATTTGTCTCTACTTTGCACATCTAGACTTTGCAATATTTGCCCACACTTCTTTGCAGAACTGCTCAAGTTTGGTTAAATTTGATGGTGAAAGTTTGTGGACTGCAGTCTTTAGGTTATTTCACAGATTTTGAGTGTGGTTTAAGTCTGGGCTGTGACTAGGCCATGCAAGGATATTACATACTACTTATGTCTTCATAAAACAGTGTAAATACAACATAAAAACAGTGAAAAATTAAACCTCATTAATTATTCATGCCCCAGTGAATGATGGGAAAACCAGTATCATAACTTTGATATTTAGTCAAAGAATCCTTGTAAACATAACAAACAATTCCAAGTAAGATATATTTATGAGTTAAAACTTTAATTTCTACAAGGTCGAATTGAGTACTAATTGTCACACTCTTGTTGAAGGAGGGCGCATGAAGACAAAGGTAATCCAAATAACACTTAATAGTGAAAACACAAAGAAGTGTTTCGGTTATGGATGAATGAATGGATGAGTTTTTTTTTTTTTTTACAAATTTAGTGAGAAATGATTCAATGACCCATTCCTAAAAATGTCAATTGCTTCATTTCTAAATGAATCACCCTTTTGAATGAATCAGTTGAATGAATGATTCAGTAGTTAAAAAAAAAAAAAAGACAGTGTGAAAAAAAACAGTCTGTAAATTTCCCTTAATGCCACATTTGTGTTGTTCTGTGTCACCTTCCATTGCAAAGATGAATTGCTGATGCTGATAATCTTCTCTATTGTATCGTATTATTTGAATTGATTGATTAATTATATATATATATCACACACACACACACACACATATATATATATTTATAAAATGTATAAATAAATAACAATTTTGACACAAAGGTTGACTCAAGTTAGAAAAAAGGATGCATTACAAATGTCTAAAAAAAAAAAAAGTCAAATAACGCCTCATAATGGGAAGGTTAATTTCTGTCATTGATCAGAATGTTGCAGACAAACCCAGATAAACCCCTTCCCGGGAACACACAACAAAGAGGGTGAGGCCATGTTGTGCTGCTCTAGAGAAGAGGAAGTGAAAACTAGAGGTGCATGTAAAAAGCTGTTTATATATGAATCGTGATTTTGTCTTCTAACGATTCTAATGGATTTACAAGTTTCAAAACCAATGTTCAAAAGCAGCGGTTCTCAATTCTGTTCCTTGCGTCGCCCTGCTCTGCATCTCTCTCTGTCTCTCTCTTGCTCAGATCAGCTCCAACAAATTATTCCATTTATACACTTATTTTCACTTATTATTTGTAGCAATGAGAAGCGTTATACATGGACACGTGTACAGTTGCTGTGCTGTATTAAAGCTTTAATCAGGTTCTGCGCTATCCTCTTCATTAATATTCTCTGCGTCTCAATTGGGCTCAGATTGATAAGTAATATAGAGGACGTAATTTTTTTACAATACAACCGGAGCACATTTCTGAGCTTGAGAGGGGCAGGATGTTCAAACGCGCTCGAGACGATTTAGCGAATCACAATACACTGAGCCAGCTGACCAATCTCAGCCCATCGCGTATTTCTGAGGGAGGGGCATCTTAAGAACAGGAAATAATCGATACACCTGTGAGAGAAAGGATGGATTGGTGTGGAATAAAGGTAAATTATGTGAAAAATAATGTGTGTTTTTTTTTTTAAACTAAGCATGAACACGTTTCACTGTATCCCACAAATACAATAAAGCCTAATAAAACCAAGTCAATCACCCCTTTAATGTTATTACAGATTATAAAGGGTTTTAAAATATAACACAATATTAAGTCCTCCATTTATTGTATACTGTTGTATAAAATCATATTTGGACTCATTCTATTTGGGACGAAAACAGCACTCATGTGATATTGCACTTATTGCTAATGTAATATTACATAACTATATCATATGATATAAATATGAAACAAAAACTCATACAGGGACATATTGCTTCAATCTCTTTAATTTTAGGGGCATATAACTGCATTCTATAAGCTACTAATAGGCTAGGTGAGTTGTTGTCCTGCATCATGTTCGTCACCAATTAACTGTATAGGTGTGTTCAACTTGAAGCAGTGCTGGACAGATCGATCAGTTTATGACATAAAAGTACTGCGAGAGCTATAGAGAGCAGATGGCTCTGCATGTCTTTGAATTGCTCTTGCGGTTCTTTGAATATAATGAATTATAGCCTTTATCAGGCTAAAGTGTGGTTTTAATGTGAGCAGATATACATGGAGCCTAGGTTTGATTGAGTGTGCTAGTCTTGATCCTGTCAGGTATAAAGAGACTATGCTAATAAATTGTTCTTTAGTGAGACATAGAAAAATCTATTTTCAGTTATAAATTGCAGAAGTCAGTGAGTTCATTTCTTCTTCTTCTTCACCTATGCTTCCAACAACAACTGGATTCTGTAAGTTCTACTAGCAGAAATATTGCATTTATTTTTCTCTTTAGTTTCCAAGCAACCATACCATAAAATCAAATGACAAGTTTAAATGCAATAGCTTTAGTTCATGATATTGCAAAGAGTTTGAGCAGAGAATACGATTCTCAGCTCTCGCATGGCATTTCTGCCAAGTTGCTTGTTATTGTACCATGTCCTTCAGGTTGGGCTCTTGTCTGATAAGCCCAGGGTGGCTGCTCTTTTCATGAGGGCAAATGAAGCTGGAAAAATCCCCATCCTTCCCGGGTGTCATCTGAATCACTGCTGCCTGGCATAAACTTGAAAAGGCAAAACCACTGACCAGGAGGGGAATTCTCAAATGTGACGAAAGAAGAATCTGATAATTGCTGTAGGGCATCAGATTTTCCTCGAATTGACAAGAAGTCAGACCAGTTTCTTAATTTGTGAAAAGGTGATCTGTTACCGAAACACAGCCTCCTAGTTAGTTAGAGGAAGTGAACAACAACTGGAAAGTCCCCGTGAGGGAATTAATGTGGAACTTTCTACAGAGGAAAAAAAATAGTTACAATACCGGTTTTTTGTTTGTATGAAAATTTATATTTAGATTGAGCTGAACATTTCCTATTTTCAAACAGAGTTACGTATTGTAGGTCAAAGGCTTTTCATATTAATCATGCATATGAAATCACTGTGTATAAAAAAGGTTTCCCCCACATGTGGCATTAATGTACCGCTTCTTATTGAGCATCTGCGAAATCATATCAGCCTGTAGGTTTCATCCCACATCCTTCAAAGGCAAAAATGGGTTGTTTCTGTATATGTTCATTATTACCTATGATCCCAGTTTAATGTGCAAAGATCATGGTAAGTAAGCCATTTGTAAATTAAAATCCTTAAAGTATAAAAACAGCATTGATTGCTGACCCAACAAATCAGTTCCATTTCAGTCGGTCACTCTTGACGTCACGTTGGTGACCGACGAAATCGGGATATCGCTTCGATAGACCAATCTACTTCGAGTGTAAACTACATGAGCCAATGCACATTGGCATGTAAATATAGCATCCGGCTGCCGCTGATCACAGCATGAGTGTAATAATGCTGCATGTGCAATGCGTACCAGCTTTTCGCTTCGGAGCCGAGCGTCAATATCGTTCTGCTCAACTGTGTCTGCTGTGAACTACGAGTTCAGCATGCTCTACTGCCTTCAGGTCAGATGACGCTCAGGCCTACAGTAAATCCAGGGCTAACCTGAAAAGGGGCATCAAAAAGGCCAAGTACTGCTACAAGCTGAAGGTAGAGGAACATTTTTCTAACTCTGACCCCCGACGCATGTGGCAGGGCATCCAGGTCATCAGTGACTGCAAGTCAAGCAACTCCACTCCCACGGTCACGGACGTCTCCTTCCTTAACGAGCTAAATGACTTTTATGCTCGCTTCAACAGTGACAGCAAGGAGATGGCCACCAAAATCTCACCCTCAGCAGACCACCAACCTCTCAAACTCAAATCCAACAGATGTCCACACTGCATTGAGCCGGATCAACGCACGCAAGGCTGCTGGCCCGGATGGCATTCCTGGACGTGTGCTTAGGGCATGTGCAGAGCAGCTTGCAGGGGTCTTCACAGACATTTTCAACCTGTCCCTCACCCAAGCAACTGTGCCAACATGTTTTAAGTCCACATCCATTGTGCCAGTACCAAAAAACTCCTCCCCAATGTGCCTGAATGACTATCACCCCGTAGCACTCACACCCATCATCATGAAGTGCTTTGAGCGGCTGGTCCTAGCACATCTCAAAGACTGCCTCCCACCCACACTGGACCCACACCAATTTGCCTACCGCAAAAATAGGAGCACAGAGGATGCAGTATGCACAGTGCTGCACTCTGCACTCACACACTTGGACAATAACAACACATATGTACGGATGTTGTTTGTTGACTTCAGTTCAGCATTTAACACCGTCATTCCCTCCAAGCTGACAACAAAACTTGGAGACCTAGACATTAACACCTCCCTCTGCAACTGGATTATGGACTTTCTGACCAACAGACCTCAGCATGTTCGGACAGGCCACAACCACTCCACCACCATCACACTCAACACCGGCGTACCACAGGGCTGTGTGCTGAGCCCATTCCTTTACTCCCTTTACACCCACGACTGCAAGCCTGTGCATGGATCCAACTCCATCATTAAGTTTGCAGACGACACCACGGTGATTGGCCTCATCAGTAACAACGATGAAACTGCCTACAGGGAAGAGGTACAGCACCTGGCCACATGGTGCGCTGACAATAACCTGCTCCTTAACACCACTAATACAAAGGAGCTCATTGTGGACTTCAGGAAGAAAAAAGGAGGCACGCATGACCCCATCCACATTAACGGGATAATTGTTGAACGTGTCTCCAGCTTCAAGTTCCTGGGAACCACCATCTCGGAGGAACTGTCCTGGACTACACACACCTCCAGCCTGGTCAAGAAGGCTCACCAGCGCCTCTTCTTCCTCAGGACACTGAAGAAGAACCAGCTGTCTTCATCCATCCTGGTGAACTTCTACCGGTGTGCGATCGAGAGCATCCTGACCAAGCAATGGAAACTGCTCAGTGGCTGACCGCAAAGCACTGCAGAGGGTGGTGAAAACTGCCCAACGCATCACAGGGACACCACTTCCTGCTATTGAGGACATCCAGAGGAAACACTGTCTACGACGAGCTCGCAGCATTCTTAAGGACTCCTCTCACCCTGACCATAGACTGTTTAACCTCCTGCCCTCCGGGAGGCGCTTCAGGAGCCTCCGGACAAGGACCACAAGATTCAGGAATAGCTTTTTCCCTACAGCTGTCTCCTTGCTGAACTCGGCCCTCTGACATAACCCCACACCACACACACAGACTCCTACCCCTCTTCACCACTGCATCTGACTGATTTATTTATTTATTTACAACAAGCAAAAAACTGTAAACTTGTTATTACTTGCACTACTGTCTGTTCATCCAGAAACAGTGAGTAATCCATTTGCACACTGAAATTTTTTCTATGCACTGTACTGTCCATTGCACTAGTGTAAATTATGTTCATATGTTCATAGTTCTGCCTATAGTGTACATACACTTTTACATAATCCATCTGTATAGTATGTTCAAAGCACACCTACCTGTATATCATGTTTATAGTATTTAAAATCTGTAAATTATGTCCATAATACTTATCTGTGTAGTTATTGTACATATTATAGACCTTGTATATTCTGTACTTACTGCTTATTGCTCTTCTGGTTAGATGCTAACTGCATTTCGTTGCCTTGTACCTTACATGTGCAGTGACAATAAAGTTGAATCTAATCTAATCTAATCTAATCTCTCGGAAGCTTCGTGTGTTGATCTCGGGATCAGTTGTGCGAGCACAGGGACTACACCACTCGGCATGTTACATATGAGACCGCTCCAGCACTGGCTTCATGGCCGAGTCCCGAGGTGGCCGTGGAAGTGTGGCACTCACTGTGTCCAAGTTACACCGGCCTGTCGCCAAACTCTCACCCCGTGGTCAGATCTTAAATTCATCCGGGCAGGGGTGCCCCTAGAACAGATCTCCAGGCATGCTGTGGTTTGAATGGATGCCTCCACCACTGGCTGTGGTGTCACGTACAATGGGCATGCAGTCTAAGGGGTTTGGATGGGCCAGCAGCTGCATTGGCACATCAATTGCCTATAGTTGTTAGCAGTGTGTCTTGCCTTGAACCATCTCAAAAGGTCACTTACGAGGCAAGCACGTGCTGATCCGAACGGACAACACAGCAACTGTGGCGTACATCAACCGACAAGGAGGTCTGCATTCCCATTACATGTCGCAACTCGCCTGCCACCTCCTCCTTTGGAGTCAGAAGGTTCTGAGGTCACTTTGTGCTGTTCACATTCTGGGCCTGCTCAACCGTACAGCCGACGAGCTATCTTGAGCTCCCGGGATAATGGCGACTCCATCCCCTGACGGTCCAACTGATTTGGAGACTGTTTGGAGCCGCTCAGGTAGACCTGTTTGCTTCTCCAGAGAATTCTCACTGCCAGGTGTTCTACTCCCTGATCGAGGGTATACTCTGCAAAGATGCACTGGCACACAGCTGGCCGCAGTGACTATGCAAATATGCGTTTCCCCCAGTAAGCCATCTCACACAGACAAGTCTTGCTAGTGGCGCCTTATTGGCCCACTCGGGCCTGGTTCCGCGAACTAGTGCTCCTTGTGACAGCCCCTCCTTGGCCGATTCCTCTGTGGAAGGATCTACTGACTCAGAGATGGGGCATCGTTTGGCACCTGCATCCAGACCTTTGGAAACTCCATGTCTGGTCCCTGGACGGTATGCGGAGGTTCTAGGTGACCTAACCCAGGAGGTAGTGAACACCATCAATTTGGCAAGAGCACCATCTACAAGACACGTTTATGCCTTGAAGTGGAACCTGTTCATCAAGTGCTGTTCTTCTCGCCAAAAGGACACCCAAAGATGCCAGATTGTGGTCGTGCTTTCCTTTCTGCAGCAAGGGCTGGAGCGAAGGCTGTCTCCCTCCACCCTCCAAGTTCAGGTTGCCGCTAATGCTTCGTACCATGACCCCATGAATGGGAAGTCTTTAGGTAAGCATGACCTCATCATCAGGTTCCTAAGAGGGGCCAGGAGGTTAAATACCCTCTTGGGACCTGACTCAAGTGCTTAAATCACTACAGCAGGGCCTATTTGAGCCTTTGCATTCAGTTGAGCTAAAGTTTTTCTAATTGACTCTGCTCCTGCTTGCACTGGCCTCCGTTCTCACTGTTCTCACTTCAAATGGGTAGTGGCACTGAGAGGCCCTGGTTAGTGACGGCTTGCTTAAACTGCTCCAGATTGTCCATACTGTAGACCTTGTTGAGATCCTCCATCACCCTAGGCAGCTGGACGCAGCGGAACGTCCAGTGCCAGACCTTCATGATGAATCCGTGAGAACCATGGAAGGCTGGGTTCCATTGAGACCTAAGCGGTACTCGTATTTGTATTGTCCACAGTATAGCCTTAGAGCCCGTTTTTCCCCGGCAGAATTCTGCCTTCCCAAGAGAGTTTTAATCACCTCAAATTTCTCCATATACACCTAAACGGATGCTATATGTGTATTTGCTCCAGAAAACTCCTTTGGGAAGGATGGGGCCTCAGTGTTATCCAATCTCACCCAGTGAGGTAGTGGTTTGACACTGGTGAGTGGAACTACTTGTTCCGAGTCCCGGCCTACACCTAATAGGGGTGCAGGCGGCTCACACAGTGCACTGGAAGGGGCAGCACCCATGGCGCTTTGGTATGGATCCCAATTTCGTCAGTCACCAACATGACATCGTGAGTGACCGACTGAAAGGGAACGTCTCGGTAACATATGGTAACCCTCGTTCCCTGAAGGAGGGAACGGAGACGTCATGTCCTGTCGCCATGGTTGCTGTACCACTGCTGAGCCGCCGGGTCACCGGCTCGGCTTCTCAGCAAAAACCTGATATGCATTGCACCTCCTGCCTTATTATACTCATGCTGTAATCAGCGGCAGCTGGATGTAATAATGGCATGACAATGTGAATTGGCTCATTTAGTTTACACTCGAAGTACTGTAGATTGGTCTATCGAAGCGATTTCCCAATTTCGTCGGTCACAGACGTGATGTCTCCGTTCCCTCCTTTAGGGAACGAGGGTTACCATACAGGTACGTAACTGAGACGTTTTGTCACAATTAGCATGAAGCTGGGCTTACTAGTTCGTTTGATCAATTGAGTGACCTGTTTGAAATTGTTACTATTTTTGCAGTTATAGGCAATTTTCAAGCAAAATCAAACAATGAATTGGTGTGACATCATTTTGAACAAAATCAGGCCAAAACAAAGTTTGTTTGGAGTTTATTTATGAATTTTGAAACAGCTTCCCATCTTTGCTGTAACACCTTTTCTGATTCAATCATTTTGTTCAGTTGGTCAAGGTCAGACAAAAATTTTGTAATGTTTAGAAATAGAAATTGAAGTTGTAATTTGATTTGAAACTGACATTGTTTTTCATGTTTAATACTGTAAAGCTGCTTGCTTTAATAAATGCTTTAATACATTGCTGGGGTGTTTGCTAAAAGTATAGCAGTGTTTGCATTTACGTATATAAGTACTTTTCACAAAAGTAAAGAACGAAAAAGAATTATGCCATGAGCAATATCGGGGCCTTAATGGTGCAGAAATGACACAATTCACCTTTAACCTCTTCAGGGTTTGCAAAATATTATCTAGCTATGTATTTTGCAAAGATTACATGGTCTCCCAATGGACCTAGTTGGGGTGGATGCCATATTTAATTAAACATGTCTGTGAGGAATACACATACAGTCCCTTCAATGGCTTGGACTGACTTAACATCTAGGTCATGTCCGATTTAAAAAACAATTGACATTCTTAATTTTTTTTTTCTCCACTGGAGATATTTTGGAATTGTAGCCAACAGTACAATTTATTAAATAGACCGTTAAGTCAAGCCACCTTTATTTATATAGCCCTTTATACAATACAGATTGTCGAAGCAGTTTTGCAGTAATAAACAGGAAAATAAAAGAATTATGAGAGACAAAGACAAAATCCAAATTCTGCTGTAAAGCAGCTCTAAAAAGACTGTGGTGTCATTATTCAGCTCCAGTCAATTGAGCGATGATTCAATTCAGACCCATAATGTTAATACATTTTGAAACAAGTTCAGTTCAGCTATTTAGCTCTACAGAAAGCAATAATGTCCTTTAGTTGAAATATGGCGTCTGTTCTGGCTGTCTCTGGTGCACGTATCATGCAAGGAAGAGCAGTGATGATCAACATGTACATAGATAACGTGTATCTGACCCTACTGGTCCTTCGCTCAAGGTTTTTCACTCCCACTGCATCTCAGCTATTTACATGAGCTACAGATACTGGGAATGAATGAGTGACATCTCTGAGAGATGAGTCAAAACAAATACCAGACTGTGTATTCGGAATGAAGAATGTCCTTGCAGGGAAAATCCTTGTGAAGACAACCATGCTAAAAACAATCCAACTCAGCGTCTATTTGTTCAGTCTTGTCTGAAGCACTAGCCCCTGAAGTATCGATATGCTTGAAGGTGTCTATATTTTCCCAGAATTAAGCTGGCCTGTTTCGGAAAGTGGCAATACTCACTGTGTGGGTGTCTCATGAGACTTTTGTGTCATGAGACAGGTGTCAGTCTGCAGAACAGCATTGAATGGGTGTGCAAGATGAGAGCTTGAATGAATAAACAAACTGAGTTTAAATTAACATGTAAACGTGTTTAAATGGAAACGCGACTTGTTCAAATTACTCTTTAACTTGACAAGTTGATTTTAACCAGTTTCCACAACATCTTACCTTTTGTTTTCTTTGGTCAACCATTCATTGATGGAAAGAAAGATGATGTTATCTCCTCCTAGTGTGCATGTTTGAT
Organism: Carassius carassius; assembly: GCF_963082965.1. Lineage (NCBI taxonomy): Eukaryota > Metazoa > Chordata > Actinopteri > Cypriniformes > Cyprinidae > Carassius > Carassius carassius. The sequence continues at coordinate 30,252,410 of NC_081765.1, forward strand.
GTATGCTGTATTTTATTTTATTTATTTATTTATTTATTTTTCTGTCGTGCTTGAATTGCCAGATAACATACGACTGACGTGGAATATATCACTCTAATGGAATTTTAATGGATCGCCTTGATTTCTCATAAACGACACCTTGTCCCCCTTTGACGTGTCAGTGGGGATTTTTTCACAAGCCATTTCCCTCAATATCGTTTTCATGATGTAATGTTGATAAGATCCTGGTTTTTGCTGGATAATTGACATGCAGTCACTTAATACTTTAACAATCCGGCCATTGGAAATGGTTACACATGCAGACAGAATAGTCAGGGTCCAAAACTCTTGCCAAGTGCCAAATGAGAGAAAAACTTGGCTAGATACTTATCCGATGGCTGGTAACTTTATTAAGAAATGTAACTTTACAATAGTCTGACCTTCAGTGAGGTAAGTAATGTGAAACATTTATGTGAAAGGAAAAATGGTAACACTGTACAATAAGACTCTATAACTTATTATTTAATGCAATAGCTTAATAATTATTTTATGGCATTTATTTTGGTTAATGTTAATTCTTACCTATATTGACAATTGTAGAATATATTGAAAATTGTAACATTTCAAGTTGTATAAATAGACAAATAAACACAAAATATCAATGAACAATATTATATTTTACACAAACCTAGATTAATAATTATTGGAACCTATACATTTTTTTGCTAATTGCTAGTTTATAGTACCAAATCCCATAACTAATGTTAACTTATTGGACCTTATCATAAAGAATGACCTTAAAAATTAGACTGACACATCTATAAATGACTTGTAAGAATGGCTTGTAAGAAAAACAGGTGTATAGCTGATAATTTTTCTCAATTCACTTGTTATTGGCTGCTCTGGTAAATATTTATTTTGGGTTCAAGCATAATGCCTGAAGGACTTCACAAAGCTTTAGTGTTCATTTGCCATTGGATGGATAAACAAACAGTCTTGCCCTAAACTCATGCCATTGGTTGAGCTAGAAGATGTCAGGGCGCTCAAAAAAAAAAAAAAAAGAAAAAAAAGGGAGTTTTGAGCAAACCAATGTTGGATGTGTTAAACATTTCAGAAAAAAATAACCCTTAAATGGCCCACTTGTAATTGTTGGGTACAGGAATAAATGTTTAAAAATCAAAATGATGCCGTACATCATTATTAATGAAGAGCAGCTGATCTGATTTGCTAATTTGTAACAATTGGCTGTGTTAATTTGACACAGGGCTGGGCTGGACAGCTTTTTGACAAAACCATATAGCTGCAGGGATGAGATCAATAGTTACCGACCGTTATTCCCACACTTACATGACCTCCTGACCTACGATGACCCTTAAAACCATGTGCCTCATGAACAGCATTTTGCAATAGTTTGAAAAGCACATTGAAACGTGTGTGTGCATGTATGTATGATATTGGTAAGAAATGCTTTACATCTATTCATATTATTTCATTTATTATTTTAAATATAATAATATTTAATAACACACACACACACACACACACACACACACACACACACACACACACACACACACACACACACACACACACATTGTGGACCATCTATTATATTCTACCTCAAACATTAAGCATTTCTTACCACTTACTTTGCCAAATTACTACATGGAGTGAAATATACATTTGTGTTCTTTTGGCCTGGTCTCATGTAATATCTGGCAGTCTATTTGAATGTTTAAATGCAGTGTCAAGTTTAAAACAGTTTCTCTGACAGCCTAGTATTCTCTTTCACATACCATCTACAGCCATAACCAATAAGCACATCATTATGGACAATGAAGCACTATGCACATGAGTTATAGGCCTCATAATTTTACTCATGCCATGCAAACGTTCCTTGTTTAGGAAGCATATATGATGCATAATGTAATGATCTTTCAAATCAACAGTAAAGGTTTTATGTGCAGGTACATTGTCTTATTTTATTTTATTTTTTCTGTGTCTTTCCAAATGACATGTTTTACATTACTTAAATGGTGCAAGGTGGATGGCAAACCCCACTCATGCCTATATTATTAGTCTTACAAAGCTTAGTTGATAAAACATTGACAGAGATGAAAATCATCAAGAATTAGGTTGGAGTAAACAGTCCTAAAAATATCACTAGCTCATCGATCGTACATTTATCATCCCAGTTTAGTCAAGAATAAATCAATCAACAGATTTATCTTTTAAGGTCAGTGCATTTCCTTTAACTGGAAAGGAAATGGCTAGCCTATTTTCAATCTCTACCCCTGATCCAACAGATTCTTTGCAATGTCTTGAGAACATTTGACCACTTCCAAAAATATTTCTCAGCATGACAGGATTTTAATCTTACTTTTGATAAAACGATTGCCCACATAACATTCAAGGCCTTGAGACTTGAGTTCATTCTCAGATGAACAGTTAGTATGCATGTGTCAACTGGAGATATATTTAGCAAACCGCAACAATGATTCAAACTGAGATGCATGACAACAAGGGTTGAGAAAAGATACTTTTTTTTTTTAGATTCATCACACTGTAAATAACCTTTGGTGATTTGGTGGCTTCTCAGGCTGGGCTGGTTTTGCGAGCTCAGTGTTGATTGATCTCTGGGGTGTTTACCAAGAATATGTCTCTATGAGGTTTGGAGCGATGTTTATCTGAATAGCTCAGCTGTGATGTTTTAATCTCCGCTTAACCAGTGCATAATTCTCAGCAGTGGCTGTTTGTCTCGAGGGTCTATTTTCGAGTATTGTCTTCGCCTGAAACATGTAAAATTAACTCTCAGCAGTTGAGAGGAGATGTGACAAGATTCATATACAGTACATGACAGCCAGTCTGTTTTGGAGAAGGTATTTTGAAACTGAAACTTATGCCTTTCATAATTTATAGTTATCCTACAGTAAAGCTACACTGAGAAAAAGTGTGTGGATTTATAGGTTTTTATTATTTACCATGTGACTGTTTTACATTAATCAGTTAAGTAACATAAACGTATCTTGTTCACGTAACTTCAACATCATAAAAAAGTTATTCTGAATTGACCAAATTAAGTAGTGTTGAACTGATTGTATTTGATTCTCTGACAGGATTTCATTAATTTAATTTTGTGTATTTTTACACATCATTGAATCGTATTCAAAAATTCCATAAATCCAAACATAACTGAACATTAAACATATTGAACATTTATCAAGTCTCTTTATACCCTTTTCACATCTTGCTCAAAAATAATTTCAGCATTTTTACTCTTCCCATTAAGTAATAATTATTATACACATTCTCAGAGAAGAATATATATATATATATATATATATATATATATATATATATATATTTTTTTTTTTTTAAATGGTACCTTCAGGGCTAAAACAGCTTGTTTCTGGGGCGGTACAAAGGGACATCTTTATACCTTCTATAACCCTGAAGGTTTCATAATAGAACCACATGAGTACAAATGTACATACTCTAGGGTATTAATATGCACCCTTAAGAGGTAAAGAAGTTACAAAGGTGTCCCTTTGAGGGTACTGCACTGGTGACAAGCCAGTGGCAAGGTCCAGTTTATGTAAAAAAAAAAAAAAAAAAAATTACAGTGTACAGTGTAGGGTAGTTTACAGAGGATAAACAAATAATACATAAATCATAAAAAATATACTATTCCTCAAAAGTTGCTCTTACAACACATTCAGGTGACTTAACGAAGCTCTCCATTTAATTATTCACTTTCTCTCAGATGAAATAGAAAAAAGACACATATGAAACAAGATATAAATAATATAGTATAGTATACGTAATATAATAAAAGCAAGAGTGCACTAAAATGAATGAGTCGATCGAATATCATTTGGAAATTATTATTATTTTTTTTTTTTGAAGATTAACAGATTATTGGACCACATTTTTTACAAGAAAATATTATTTTAATTTTTAATTTTTTTATTATTATAATTTTTTTTTTGTGTGTATAGTTTCTCTTTGTCTGAAAATGTTATTGACAAATATGATTTGGAGCGTCTCTATACAGTTAGTTAGTCCCCAACACTGATGGCAGTTCTGTACCAGTATATTGCTATTCTGTGATCCAGTAACATCAAAACAGTTCAACCTGTTTGTCTGAATCCTGTTTTGAATTCCAACCCAAGAAATACCCAGACTGAAATGGTAGCAGCTCACAAACACTTTGTACTGTAGGCACAATTGTGGTCTCTTCTGAAAGAAGACACTTGGGAGTGTGTTGTCCAAGAGTCATGATTAATCAAAGTTATAACAGAATATTAGAAATGTTCACATTTTTTGGAAAGTGATTGGTACCAACTTACATGTTCTTTTATGGAAAACTCATATTATAACTTATATTATAACTCAACATATTTAAATTAAGCTCAAAAGGGAAATGTATATAAATAATTACAATTAATTATTTTTAATGACAATTATTTATATGAGCTGCCAGTAGTAACTGTAGCAGAATTAAATTGCCATCAACTAATCTGTTCGTCCAGCGAACCCTTAGCGCAATGTCATATTAACTCTAAGTAAGGATATTTCCGTGGCCACAGAAAATACTTTCATACAGTATTATTGCATTAGAGCATGTAGCAAAATCGGACTCGTAATAGGACATTGATTTGTAAGGTAGAATCAGTAACTCATGTAATTTGTGCACAATATTTTTATTAACTAAACACTAACGCAAACTAGTCTAACAAATGAACAAACAAACATGCATTCATACAGGGGAAAGGGAAAATGAGATTTGATGAATGATAGTATCAGGAAAACCAGAGAATGAAGCCATTAAAAGAATCCGTTAACCACCTGAGTAAACCCGTCAGCACCATTTATAATGGGGTCTATAGCTTATACTAAACCTCTGTTTCGTTTAGTTAAATGTATGATGCTTGCATTTCCTTGGCCTGGAATGAGCATCTGGATGATGCAAAGTCTTGATGGTTTGGAGGTTCGGTGGTGTAGGAGTCGCAATCACGTTCTTCTGGTTTTGAAGAGTGATGAGTTTCAAAGATGTCCTGACTCTATGGTGATTGGGAGATTCTTCCCAGTGGAAAAGAGCTAAGAGAGACATCAGCTGAGATCCTAAGATCTTTGGTGAATGGAAAGTCAAGGCACGAGGCCTGGTGCAGACTGAGGGGTCCAAGAAAGTTCTAGCTCACATACTCTTAGCAGAAGAAAGGGAAGGGAAGAGAGGAGGCTCTTAGGAAGGGCTTGTCCAATGAGAAAGGCTGAAATTCCAAGCTGGAGTTTGAAAATACTGGGGAGTTATACAACCCTTTGTGTGAAAACCTGGAAATGTTCATATCTAACTGAATCAGAAGTTGATATACAAACTAGCAAGGATTCTTAGAACACTAATATGTTGCAAAGGTATCAACATATAATATACACTCTTGTTTAGATTATCAGAAAATGAATTCATAGATGGGCAATTCTTAGACTATGGGCACTTTCATGTCCTTTGATCATATTTTATAAAAAACATTTAATTTTGAAAAATTCACACTTTCATAGTTAAATTTACAATGAAAGTACTTTAGGAACTTTTTACCAGTAGTCTATAATTATTTTTTCACCTTTTTAAACATCATTATACATGCAAATATTGCTGTTTTGTGCTTGTCCCAAGCCCAGACTTCTGATCTTCAATAATGAAAAAGAAGGGTAAAAAAATTATTCATCCATTTTTTTATATGATTGAATAAAGTATCAGTAAAAGAATCAAAACATAATTGAGGATTTTAAGGTCAGACAACTATTAAAGCTGCAGTCCGTAATTTTTGACCCTCTAGCGGTTAATAAACAGAACTGCTCGCGTCTTGCGGAAGAACATTGTAGCCGGAGCTACTTCTCTCTGTTTATGTCTATGAAGAATCACAAAGGTACCGGGTTACTCCGCCGCGGTACCCCCGAAGCAATCTAAAATAGTCCAAATATAAACACTTATTATAGATGTACCCTAGTGATTCAGGACAGGCTAAACACACGGTTTGGAAAATGGATTCATGGTGTACTCGCTTATTATATACAATTTGTAAATCTTGAACACAAAAAAAGTTACGGACCGCAGCTCTGATTGATTGTTTCTTACCGGGAGCGGATGAATTTCTGCAAATGGCAATGGGACCGCTGGGAGGAGCCAGAGGAGCTTTTTTTTCCACAGATTATCTGTCTCATATTCTACTGTCAGGACATAATGACAGGTTTCATAAATATATTTTTACAAAAGTTACCTACTTCAGCTTTAATTTGATTTTATATACAAAATGTAGTTGTCTCACAGTATTGCCGTCATTTCCACCACAACGCTGTAATGTCCTTTTAAAAAGTTTTTTTGAAAGATTGTTTGGGTAGTTTCTATGGAGATTAACAATGACATCACAGCACATGTCTGACATGGAGGAGATTTACAATTTCTTCAGCAACTTGGAGAAGAAAACTCAAGGTAAATATTGCTTGAAATGAAAATATTTTTATTGTATGTCATTTCCAAACATGGCGTAACATCAAATGAGTCTGTCAATAAATTGATTTTCTTTAACACATATAGATTTATTTTGCATGCATGGAATGCTTGCTACCAATTCATAGCTAATCTGTAATACTAGCTTGGATTTTTTACAAAATACTGTAGAATTGTCATTTCCACCACCGTCATTTCCACCACATTACCTTCTTGGGTGGAAATGACAAAGGTGAGGTGGAAATGACATTTATGCTTACAAGGTGCAATTCATAGAATGAGTGGCTATATATGAATATTTTATTTATTGAAATGTACAACGCTAATGTTTTTATTCATTTACATTTTACATTTACATTTAATCATTTAGCAGACGCTTTTATCCAAAGCGACTTACAAATGAGAACAATAGAAGCAGTCAGGCCAACAAGAGAACAACAACAGTGTACAAGTGCCATGACAAGTCTCAGTTAGTCTAGTATAGAACGCATAGGTAGGTTTTTTTTTTTTTTTTAATAAAAAGACAAGAAAAGGAAAAGTGCTAGTGTTAGTTGGTTAAGTGCAGGCGAAAAAGATGAGTCTTTAGCTGTTTCTTGAAAATGAGTAAAGACTCAGCTGTACAAATTGAGATTGGGAGGTCATTCCACCAGCTGGGCACAGTCCAGGAAAAGGTCCTTGAGAGTGATTTTGAACTTCTTTGGGATGGTACCACAAGGCGTCGATCACTTGCAGAGTGCAAACTTCTGGAGGGCACATAAGATTTAACCAATGAGTTTAGGTAAGTTGGTGCCGTGCCAGTGGTCGTCTTGTAGGCTAGCATCAGTACCTTGAATTTGATGCGAGCAGCTACTGGTAGCCAGTGTAACCTGATGAGGAGCGGAGTAACGTGAGCTTTTTTTGGCTCATTGAAGACAACCCTCGCTGCTGCATTCTGGATCAATTGCAGAGGCTTGACAGTACATGCAGGAAGGCCCGCCAGGAGAGCATTACAATAGTCCAGTCTGGAGAGAACAAGAGCTTGGACAAGAAGTTGGGTTGCTTGCTCTGACAGGAAGGGTCTAATCTTCCTAATGTTGTATAAGGCAAACCTGCAGGACCGGGTAGTTGTAGCAATGTGGTCTGTGAAGCTTAACTGATGATCCATCACAACTCCTAGGTTTCTAGCTGTCCTCGAAGGAGTAATGGTTGATGAGCCCAGCTGTATAGAGAAGTTGTGATGAAGCAATGGGTTAACTGGAATCACCAGGAGTTCTGTCTTCGTAAGGTTAAGCTGAAGGTGATGGTCATTCATCCAGCTAGAGATGTCACTCAGACAGGCTGAAATGCGAGCAGCTACCGTCGGGTCATCTGGTTGGAATGAGAGGTAGAGTTGGGTATCATCAGCATAGCAGTGATAAGAAAAGCCATGCTTCTGAATGACAGATCCTAATGATGTCATGTAGAATGAGAAGAGAAGTGGTCCAAGTACTGAGCCTTGAGGAACCCCAGTAGCAAGGTGGTGTGACTTTGAAACATCACCCCTCCAAGACACACTGAATGATCTGTCAGAGAGGTAGGACTTAACCCACAGGAGTGCTGTTCCAGAGATGCCCATCTTTCTGAGGGTGGACAGGAGAATCTGGTGATTAACAGTGTCAAAAGCAGCAGAAAGGTCCAGTAAGATGAGTATATTCAAATATATATTTGTTGAAATTTCATTTTATCTATTTTTAAGATGCCACGGAAGTTTAACTGGAGAAAGGTTTCAGTGGTGCTCAAGTGAAAACAATTACTGGTATTGGGATCAATCGCTTTTATTGGCCAATGAGAGATGATGTAATCTGGTACCAACCCATGGATATAATAGGCCTCATCCCTGAGGCCGTACCAGTGATAAAACGGCACAAGGAGATTATGGCCCAATCCCAATTCTATTGTATACCCCTTCCCTTATGGTTTAATAATTTCTAATTATTGGGGGGATTAGTCCCCATCAATGTCTACGGCAGTTATCGCCATGATCAGACATATGCTGTGCCACTATCATGCAGTCTGTAATGATATGACGTTAGCAAATATTAGCAATTTTTTTGCAAACATTTCTTTGAGTAACATGACTGTTAATATGAACTCACAATTGAATGTAACATAAAATAAATGATTACTTTTCATTATAATCTTTATTTATGCCAAAAAATCTTACATTTATGTGTCTTTTTGTTCGCTGTAGCAGCCATGTTGACAAGATAATTCTACCCCTTCGTTTGAAGTGTGGTCCCGAAAAATCTTCATTTGAAGGGCTATCTGGCCCTTCCCCTTACCCCTACCCCTCCAACCAAAAGAGAATCAAGACACCCTTACCCCTTCACGTGAATGCACGTTAGTTGGGGTAGGGGAAAGGGGAAGGGCTAAGGGCAGGGATAGGCAACTCCGGTCCTGAGTTGAGTTTAGCTTCAGCCCTCATAAAAATCACCTGCCTGTATCTATCTAGTAATCCAGAAAACACTAATTGCCTTGTTCAGGTGTGTTTAATTAGGGTTGGAGCTAAACTCTGCAGGACATTGGCCCTCCAGGACCGAAGTTGCCTATCCCTGGCTAAGGGGTAGAATTGGGATTGGGCCTAAGACGGAAGTTTGGAAAGAAATATGCAAGATTTGGCCTTGAATCACATCTCTCTCTCTCTCTCTCTCTCTCTCTCTCACACACACAATCACACACACACACACACACACACACACACACACACACACACACACACACGCACACACACACACACACACACACACACACACACACACACACACACACACACACACACTCCCTCTCTCATAAACTCTTTAACACACACTACCTCACTTTCATGCACATTATCTCTCGCACACATACCGTCTGGTCACCATAATTGCCCTCTGGACAAGCCTCCATGTTACTCTCTCTCTCTCTCTCTCTCTCTCTCTCTCTCTCATACACGCACAGCCCTCGTGATCTAGCTGCTTTACAGTTCATGTTATATGATAATTTATATGTTATAGTTTAAGGTGTCTTTTAAATGTTCTCTTCAGAACAGTGTTCATCTAAGAGACCGATTAGAATTGTACAATACAAAAACTAACTCACATACAACGTTTGCATGCTCAAGATGCTTATTAGTTCATGTTACAATGCATTGACATGACTAACTTTTTAGGTATTTTTTAAGTATTCCAAAATTCAAAACAGTGTTCATCTAACCAATTATAATGTTATAATTTTACAATTACAATTTATTCATAAGTTACATTTTTCATGTGATTATTTGTGGTTAGTTGTTTACAGTAAGACTGTAACTGTTCATCTGGTTATGGAACCAAACAGACTACTGACTAATGATTTGTTAAATGTGTTTCAAATAAATGTTTTCTGTTTTTCTACATGGACGTCCATTCATTGTCATTTCCACAACACCCAGTCATTTCCACCACCTCATAACTCTTTTAAAAAATATGTACAAAATTCTAATCACTCATTAAAAGTTTCTGCATAGTTTATGGGATAATGGTCCACTTAATGTAATAACACAAGTAGTAATTTTCAGAAATGTATCTAACCAATGCAATATTATATTTCAGGTTGTGGTGAATGTAAGCTTTGCGTTTGGGCTTCATGACAATTAATTTACTTAATCCACAAATCTATGGTAATTGCAATATAGGTATAAATTGGTTAAACTATGTGTGACAGTGGTCTTACACTGTTAAGAAATTATGTATATCATATTAATTTAAATTAATAATCAAATATTTACATGTGATGGAAATGACATTTGTTTAGTGCGGATCGGAAAATATGTCAGAAAACACCAATTTGTCTTATAATGTAAGTGCGTTCTCTTATGGATTACTAAACTAGACTAGTTATATTTAACTGTAAGATTGTGACAATTTTGATTTGAACACTTTTATTTTTCCTCAAGTTCACAAGGCCAAAAGTGCCTGTAGTTGAAGAACCACCCAGATACTAAACATGGTAAGATTACATGAATGAGTGGTTCATACCATAAGCATGCATAGAACAGGATACAAGACAAAAACATGATATACAAGAAAATTAACAACACACACAATGACCTTAAGTATATGTGTGTTCATTCAAAGAAAGGTTTTTCTATGTATTACAGAAGAGTCTATTTTTATAGCAGTATATTTCATGTTTTTGAACAGGAATCCCAATGACTGAGCAGAACATGGCCCACTTGTTTCAAACAACCATGAAATTGTGTGGAGCCAGATAAGACCTGCTTAGACACGTCTTGCTCCGAAAAACCATCTCCACCTGCATCTATACCACTCTTGTTCCAGTTTCTGCTATATTTTCTCTTCTAGCCTGTATGTAAACCTTGTTCTTTTCCTTTTGTAGTTTGAACCACATCAACCATCTGACCGACCATCGCTTTAGCCTGTTGTTTCTGTTTAAAACCAGTAACACAATGTTTACAGCGTCAATAATCCCTTAATCCTCTTGATCCAATAATTTTAAGACAATTCATCGTAAATGTGGCCACACATGCTTAATATAATATGTACGTTTCATTTTCATTCATGATTGTCAGAGCTTATTAGCATGAAAACTAAAGTGGACTACATGCTTCGCCTTGTGTAAGCACGACTGCTTCCAAGAGGCTGTGGAATCCCCAAGTTGTTATTCATTTTCTCAATTACAGCATACATGCAATTACTTCCATGGTTCTCCTCCTTTTCTTGGACAGAATTCATAGCCACAGTTTGCTCGTCACAAAATGAATTAATCTAAAATCAACTCAATGTGTAGTTAAATATACCCCATACAATATACTCAGATAAAAATAAAATGTATCATGCAATTAAGTGCCAGGGGTTTTTACCCACCAACATCCTGTATTGATTTACTGAGCTGGGATCCTAATGGCAGATGGATTCTTTACTGCTGCGGCGTATGGCTTCCCCAGAATAACTGGGACTGAACCCAAGCTCAAGTGCTTGGCCAATGATAAATATATATTATCAATGTTAACAGCACTTTGATACAGAGAATGTGGTTGCATTGTTTATATAGCACACAACTCAAAGTAAAGGCTCTTGTAATCATGAAGCCTTTGGAGTATTACATACTGGATGCTTAAAATTATTATTATTTTTTTTAAATACTGAAATTCAACATGATGCACAAAAATAAAATCTATGTTGTGTTTGGTTGCCAGGGCGTTGCTATGTGGTTTGTAGTGTGTTATTTGTGGTTTCTCGTGTGTTTCTATGTGATTTCTAGTGTGTTTGCTAGGTGGTTTATGGCCTAATTCAAAACAGTCCATCCTTAAGTTTGTATATATTCTGATTCATTATGGCACCATTCCCTCCTTCAGTGTAAATGTTTTTTACCCTCATGTTGCATTTTGAAATGGATAAGATTTTATTTTTCTTGAAAAGTCTAGTTAATGTCATTGCGTTGGACTAAAACTTACTGACTTGTGATTACCAAATATTAATAATAATAATTAATAATTCCATACATTTACAGTATATAGCGCTTTTCTTTACATGGAAAGGGGTAATCACCCCAACCACCACCAGTGTGCAGCATCCACCCGGATGATGCGACGGTAGCCATTATTGTGCCAGAACGCCCACCACACATCAGCTTATTGGTGGAGAGGAGACAGAATGATGAAGCTAATCAGTGTATGGGGATGGTTTGGAGGACATGATGATCAGAGGCCAATGGGTGAATTTGGCCAGGATGTAGGATATTACTTTCAGTCTTTTTTTATATATACAGTCAACTTGTTTTATATCGATTAGCGCAGGTTTTGTTTTTCTTTTTGAAACTGATTGATTATACACCTAAGTTTTTGAGTCAACATTAACAAAATCAACAAATCAACAAATAATACTTATTTCACTCCAAAACTGAGGTGAATTAGCTCAGCTCAATGAGGCCTATGACCAGTCAGTCCCAAAACAGTGCTAATTTGGCAGTGCTAACAGTGCAACTTGGAAAAAAGATTTAATCCAACATTTAATGAAAATAAAGCATAATGAGAGATCTACAAGCAATTTTTAAAAGGCATGTCATTTTTGACCAGGAGCACCAAATTGGGTGAAGGCTTTTCAGCACAGCACAAGGATTAAATCTAAGACTGGTCTCTTTGAAAACTAGTGGCACAACTTTTTGTTAGCACATTGCCAAATTGGAGTTTGTTCATATCACTTTGGTGTTTGTTTAAAAAAAAAAAAAAAAAAAAAAAAAACTAAATAACTTATTAGGCTTTCTGTGAATTCAAATTGTACTACAGCTGACGTTGCAAAACTGGACAAATAAATTCTCTCAAATTAAATCCTGAGATATTTTCCGATGTTTGGCTTTTTGCTCATGAACAGCTTATTTAAATTATGTGTTGTTTAACTCTACACTGAATTGCCTAACAATGATGTCAACAGTGAGTTGAATATTATTGTTATTGTTTGTACTCTAAATGAGGTGGAAAGTAAATTAAAAACCGTGTGAGAGTCTGAGGATTTCTCATGGGACTTTAGCTATAGTATTTATTACCAGCCTCCAAACTACAAGTTTGTGGTAATGCTAACATTTTTTACAATAATGTTGTGTTGTCACTGGCAGCTAGTTTCCTCCTCTATTTGTGACATCATACAGTGGATGATGGTAATGTTGGCCTAACATCATCTTCTACTCCAATTTGGGTGCAAAGTCACAATGACCTATGTACAGTAGTAGGAAGTGTGGGTTCAGCCTGAGGCACTGCTGACTTTGAGCTTCTGTTCTAAATTTCAAACAGCACGAGTAAGGAACAAAAGCCTGTTGTTGGCTAGTATTTGTTCCTTTTGTTCCTGTATGAAGTGTCGGATCACTGTCTGCAGTCCTAATGGCAGACAGTGTTGGGGAGTAACTAGTTACATGTAACAGAGTATAATAAGTGTATAATCAGTGTAACCATAATCTGTTACAGTTACTGAGAAACGTGTAATTAAATTACAGTTATTTATTAAAATGTTAATGATTACAATGGGTGCATCTGAATATTTACACAAACACATCTTTTTTCACATCTTAGTGAGGACATTGCATATAATTATTTAAATTTTCTGTAAGATTAATGATATTTTCTCTCAGTTAACACAACCTATATCCACTCACGGAAATGTGCAAAACACTAGATTTAAATAAAAACATATTTTGTCTGATTTATAAGCCTTTTTAAGTAGTAATGACCAGTAAAATGTCCTTACTAATGGGTTGTCGTGATCTTTCATTTAATAAGTGAGGACATTTAAACCAATGGCCTACACACATATACACACACTTACAGATTTAATTGATTTGTTTCCCAAATGCATTGACTACTCTAAAATATGAGACACCATGTTTCAGGAGTTTAGGACACAGAATATGACACATTTATTCAATAACTGTTTTATTTCCTATTTGTGTGTGTGTGTTTATTTTATTTTTTATGATTAAGTGATTTTCCAATGCATTGTTAGATGCCAGTGTTTCCTGATATATATGCTATGCATAAAATTTATTTTTTGACAGTTTTTTTTTACAGTTTTTTGAACATCTTATGAATTAAAATCTGTATTTAACCTCAGAATGATCTCAAAGTAAAAAGAGGTGCTAAAGTCTGATTTTGTGGTTGCTGTGCTTTTAAATCAAATTAAAAATTATTTTAAATTTTAAGGACTTTGATCTGACAGTAATCAGTGTTGAGTACTACTGTTAACCCTGCCTGGTTTAAATATTTGAAAATAATTAACAGTTGAAAACATTAATTAGAAATTTAAAAAGCAACCAGTAACTGAAATAATTACACTACTTATTACATTTTAAATATGGTAACTTGTAATCTATAACCTATTCAATTTCCAAAGTAACCTTCCTAACACTGCTGGCAGCAGATGATACATTGCTGCTCACTTGCATGAAGTGGTCAATAAATGTGATGATTTTGAAGTCACATGCTTACCAAGGTTGTATTTCTTTCATAAAAAAGTAAAATAATAATAATAATAATAATAATACAGTAAACACATTAAAATAATATTTCACCTCAAAATTAAAATTCTATTCACCCCCAGGCCATCCAAGATGTAGAGTTTGTTTTTTCATAGAAAATAGCATTGAAAATAGAGAAATGTAGCATTATATCACTTTCTCAGCCATGGATCCAATAATCCATGTGACTCCAGTCCAACAATTAACATACTGTCAAGCAAAAAGCTGTGTATTTGTAAGAAACCAGTCTATCATTATGGTGTTACTTTAAACCGTTGCTTCTGGTCCTGTCACGCTGTCTGGTCTCTGTTTCCCTGAGTCTCCACTAGTGGTCTCACGTCCCCATAGGCACCTCACAGTAGGCACTACAATTCCCACAAAGCCTTGTCCCTTCATCACAGTAATTGCACTCCTGTTAATTGCACTCAGGTGTCTTCACTTGATAGTCATTACCCTGCCTATATTAACCGGTATTTTTCTGTTTGTCTTCATGGAGTCCTTTCATTCCGTCACCCAGTTTCCTCGCCTTCTGAGTTTCCTCGTCTTCCGAGTTTCCTGTTCCAGTTCCTTCCCTGTTTGTTTATTGTTTGGATGGATATATGGTTTTGACCCCTGCTTGTTGGATTCTGATTTGGATTACCCATTAAAACCTACACTGCGTTTGGATCTCTTGTCTCCTGTGTTTCCCTGGGTCCCGAATGTAACAGGTGTCACAGTGTCTGGTTTGTGTTCCCTGGGTATCCACTAGATGTCCTCCTTCCCCACGGTGTCTGTCACTTCATGAACCACATTCCTCACGTTCTCTGCCTAGATCATTCCACCCAGCTGTCACGGATTATCAATCATTGCACTCAGTCAATGGCGGACGGAGAGGGGAGAAGAAGCGCACATCCGCCATGGTGGCGCCACTGCCCATGATGGCCGCAAAGCCAGCATCACAAGGCAAGATGGACGCCAGCCCAGCGCCACAGCACAAGGTGGTCTCCAGCCCCAAGCCATGAGGCAAGACGGCTGCCAGCCCAGCGCCGCTGCCCATGATGGCCGCAGAGACATTTTTGGATTACTTCTCCATGCTGAACAAGATCCTAGAAATTCCCAGGAGTGTTCGCGTCATGGCGGCTGAGCCAGCGCCACAGCCCAAGATGGCCGCCAGCCTAGCGCCACAGCACAAGGTGGTCGCCAGCCCAGCACCACAGCACAAGATGGCCGTTAACCCGGCGCCAATGCCCAAGATGGCCACCTGTTCCAGTGCCATGGCCCAAGATGGCCGCCCGTCCAGAGGCATGGCCCAAGATGGCCACCCGTCCAGAGTCATGGCCCAAGATGGCCGCCAGCCCAGCGCCACAGCACAATGTGGTCGCCAGCCCAGCGCCACAGCACAGGGTGGTCGCCAGCCCAGCACCACAGCACAAGATGGCCACCAGCTCAGCGTCACGACGCAAGATGGATGTAAGCCCGGCACCGCAGCATAGGATGGGCGCTAGCCCAGCGCCACAGCACAAGACGGCCGCTAACCCAGCGCCAATGCCCAAGTTGGCCACCGGTCCAGAGCCACGGCCCAAGATGGCCGCCCGTCCAGAGGCATGGCCCAAGATGGCCACCCGTCCAGAGTCATGGCCCAAGATGGCTGCTTGCCCAGCGCCTCTGCACAGGATGACAGCCACAGCTGACCTTCCAGAGTGGACTCAGGTTTCCGTGATCCCTCCCGAGTGGAGTCAGGTTCCCATTGACACTCCAGAGTCGAGTCAGTGTCCGGTTGTCCCTCCAGAGTCGAGTCAGGTTCCAGTTGACCCTCCAGAGTCGAGTCAGGTTCCGGTTGACCCTCCAGAGTCGAGTCAGGTTCCGGTTGACCCTCCAGAGTCGAGTCAGGTTCCGGTTGACCCTCCAGAGTCGAGTCAGGTTCCGGTTGACCCTCCAGAGTCGAGTCAGGTTCCGGTTGACCCTCCAGAGTCGAGTCAGGTTCCGGCTGACCCTCCAGAGTCGAGTCAGATTTCGGTTGACCTTCCAGAGTCGAGGCAGGTGCCCGTTGACTTTCCAGAGTCGAGTCAGGTTCCGGTGGACCCTCCAGAGTCGAGTCAGGTGCTCATGGACCCTCCAGAGTCAGGGTTATTCACCATTGACCTTCCAGAGTCAGGGCTAGTCAACGTGGACCTTCCAGAGTCAAGTCAAGTCATCGATGACCCTCCAGAGTCAGGGCTTGTCTCCGTAGACCTTCCAGAGTCAGGGCTAGTCACCAATGACCTTCCAGAGTCAGGGCTAGTCACCGATGACCCTCCAGAGTCAGAGCTTGTCACCGATGACCTTCCAGAGTCAGGGCTAGTTACCGTTGACCCTCCAGAGTCAGACTTGTTCCTCCTGTTGGTCCGGCCGTACGGATGTGGTGGTCTTCTGCTCCGCCCTGGGGGGCGTCCGTCCCGACCACACGGATGTTGTGGTCTTCTGTTCCGCCCTGGGGGGCTTCCGCCCTGACCACACGGACGTGGTGGTCTTCTGCTCCGCCCTGGGGTCCTGCCGGGTCGGCATCATCCTGGGTTCCTGAACACCACGATCCACCCGGATCTCCTGTTTTGTTGTTGTTGTTTTTTTGTTTTTTTGTGTTCACTTCTGGTCCTTCCCCTTGTTAGCCTGGCCCTCCGTCCCTCCCCCTGAGCCTCCACCTGTCCGCCTCCCTCCTGGTCTCTGGTGTTGTAGTCTTGTCGTGGAGCGTCTGGGAGCCGCTCCGTAGAGGGGGGGTATTGTCACAGTGTCTGGTTTGTGTTCCCTGGGTATCCACTAGATGTCCTCCTTCCCCACAGTGTCTGTCACTTCATGAACCACATTTCTCACGTTCTCTGCCTAGATCATTGCACCCAGCTGTCACGGATTATCAATCATTGCACTCAGTCAATTCCCCATTAGCCTAAATTCTCTCCCTGTGTATTTATACCCGGTCTGTCTAAGTATGTGTCACGGAGTCCTTGTTTATTCACGTCCGTCTCTTGTCGTGCTCTTGCCCTGTGTCCTTGTTTGTTTATGTTTTGGATATGTTTGGTATTGACCCCAGCCTGGACTGTTTATTCTTTGGATTTGCCCTTAAATAAAGATGTACCCGCATTTGGATCTCTCTCTCTGGTTTCCTGTATTCCGATCGTGACAACAGGTCCATGCACGTCCTGATTTTGCCGAGTTAGATGTGTTTCCAAGTCAATTATGCATTTAGCAGATACTTTTATCCAAAGCAATTTACAGTGCATTCAGGCTACACTTTTTTATTTATTTTTTTATTAATATTATTATTATTTTTTACCATACCTTAACCATGAGTAATCCCTAAAATCAGAGAAAATCAGAGATGTACACTGATGTACAAGCACCAAACACTGATTGTAAGTATAAACTTCACAAAAGCTATAAACTGGTTCTTTATATCTAATTGGTTTATCACAATGTTGTTCCAGGGTAAAGAAAGATTTTGGTCAAGGAATATGGTTCTGGTTCTGCTCTGGTTCATATTCCACAATAATTTTTCCTCCAGTGTAAAAGTCCACCCCTGACATATTTGTTACAATTTGTGAACAGTGCTTGATCTGTGCATATTCCTTATTTAGATGAGATGACTTGACAATGGACAAAGCATTATTATGGATAGAGCACTCAACGGTTTGAAGTTAAAAACGTTTTAAATATGTTTTTATGGTAGTATTCTTTTATTTGTATTGCTTAATTAAAATCAAACACAATAAATAAATATAACCTAGTGCAGTTGAAGTTGTTCAATTTCAACTTTATTCAAATGAGCAGTGACACATCAATGCACATCATGAGTTCATTTGTTTAAAATGTGCTTTATAAATGCAGATACATTTTGAAAATCTTTGAACAACATAGACAACTTGGGAGTGAGAAAAGGATGACAGAATTAAAATGTATGTCCTTTGCTGGGACAAACAGGAAGTCCCAAACTTGTGCCATCGGTTGAGTCAATTCAGTTCTGTCAATTCAATTCTGTTGGGCTATTCAATCAAACCAACCCATGTTTGAAAACACATCGGAGCTGCAGTTTTTACATTTTTCAAGGGAATCAGCTCACAAATGGTTTATTAAAGTTGTCTCTGCATATTTAAATGGCATACTGTGGGAGAAAGTGTTTGGCTATTGAAAACATTGCATACATCACTGTTCACTGGCCATAAGTGGGCTGCCCTACATGAGGGCTTTTAATAACACAAATACTGAGCCTTGGAGACTATCTCCTCCTTAAATTATCTGACTCATATTTCACGCAAGAACCTAACCGTAACCGCACTGTTAATCAGACAGCTGTGACGTATTCCGCCTGCTTCTATCTCGTCCAGTGAACATGGCTGAGACACATTCTGTCCTAATCTATGTAAATATGTCTCCGGCACTGGTGCCAGTCTTTCCCTTCACATTTCCTTATCTGTTAACTATCTTCCACAGCCTTACACGCGTACCCTTTCCATGCATATTAGTTAAAATGCTGCTTATTCTTCTTTATCACAGTATGCTTTGCATGCAAGACGTCGTCCCATTTATCACTGGAAAAAGGGCATTAGAAGCTGATTATAGAATTCATGCATCAAGGGCTGACTTTGCATTTGGCCTGTTTAACCTCAACCACATAGGTTTTAGAAGGGCTCGTTATTCACAGCCAACCAAACATGACCCTGAATCAGATATTCAGTCCAGGGTGTGCGTTATGCATAGATAGCTTGATCTTTGCAAAGGGTCATTTGAAGTTTGCAACCGGATTAGTTACAGAGGTGTGATGGCATTTTTTAAAATCTAAATCGAAGGTGGCTAAAGGTTAGGTCTAGGATTACTTCAAACCTCTTTTTGTACTTGCAAAGAAAAAGCTGCTGTACCTGCAGGGTTTGGAATACAATCAAAGTTCTCCATTTCCCCTTGTTCCTGAAGAGAACTGAGTTCTACAGTATACATAGAGTACACTATATGCATTAGTCTTACACAGCATGTCAATATATTCATGTTTCTGTAGTCTCTCCAATGTAGAAGAACTGTATGTTGAATTTGAGTTTAAGAGTGATTTATAGAGTGACAAAGGCACAGGATACACCAGTAGGGAAAGTAAAAAACCTGGTTATTTTTCCATAAATAAATTGCTTTTTAGTGTTATTCTATAAACCTTTCAATAAACACCAACCAAGAGCTCCAGGCCTTTAAATTTGTCCAAATGAATTCTTAGCAATGCATATTACTAACCAAAAATTACGTTTTGATATATTTACGGTAGGAAATTTACAAAATATCTTCATGGAACATGATCTTTACTTAATATCCTAATGATTTTTGCCATAAAAGAAAAATCGATAAATTTGACCCATACAATGTTTTTTTTGATCAATGATAATCAATAACTTATAGTTCTTGAAGTTAAACAATAACTTATCAATAACTAATAGTTTTAGATTGTATCACCATTTATGGTTTAAATGTCTCTCACAATGCTTATGGGATGAGTACCAGTAGTTCATACTTTAAAAGAATAAATTAAGGACACGGTAGACCAAAGATTACATTATTGTGATTCATCTTAGATCTAGTTAGGCTAGTTCATTTACTAAAGAATTTCTAGAAATACCTTTGAATGGGGAAATCCAAGGCCGCTAATAAAGTAACCGTTTACTGTTGCACTCTATTTTGCAGTGAGAAAAAGTGCTATTGCACTGAACTGGAGGGCTGACAGAAGAGATAATTAAAACATCAGAAGGATTATCCTAAGCCTTCAGTGGAAGACTGGATTTTATTTCTTTCTTCCTGATTTTTTTTTACCCTTTTATTTCTAATACTGGAAGTACCCTACAGCAAAGATAAGGTGTTTTGATTACGTCCTAAGCAAAACTAATCTGACCTGTTTAATTCAACTTACTGTAAGGAACTACATACTTTAAACTAGTTATGAAATAAGTCAGGCTTGGCTAAAAACCACAGCAGATGGGTTTTACACCTTTAAAAGCTCATAATTTGTTGAGATAATGAGCTGATTATATTTAATTTCTCTCACACACTGACATGATCTCATATCTTCAGTGAAATGGAAAAGTCTTGTTTATACCTGTAATTGTCTCATGATTACATAACCATTGTGAGTCAGGCAAAACGTTAAGTCACAGGAAAGCTGGAAATGTAGTGGTAGTGTAATTCCTTCATGAAGCTGTAATGTAATCCAACAAGATTGAACAGATGGTACCACAGTTGACTGCATGATGACGATAATCAGGAAAGTGTCATTGTCAACCACCGCCAACAGTTTCCTGTGTCGAAACCGAGTGTTAATTAGTCACATGGTATATTTCTTAAACTACATTAATACTCAATGCTTCGTCATTTTATGCTTGCTGCACTAATTCAGCTGATCAACCAAAAACTGATCAGTTATTTCATTTCAAGGGGTCATGTAGTAAGGAAGCATATTTTCATATTTTGAGATAAAGAGTTTGACTTCAGTCCATTAAATAGCATTTACTGTAATTAATCTTCACAATGACTCCTCCTGAAACGTCTGCAACTTTTACAGTGTTTAGAGTAAGATGTTGACATTTCCATTATAGCAGAAATAGTTTTAGTTCACTGAGTTTATTGTTAGTTGTTATTTGTATTTCTCTGTTAAAAAGAGAAACCTGTGAGCATGTCATCATATCCTGTTGCCCAGGAGTCTAAGGTAATTTGCATGATTTTTCATGACAGCCTTTGTGGGCTAATTGTTGGTTAAGTTTACATTTACATTACAGCACCACTGGATAACCATTGTATCTGCATGTGTTTAGTATCCTGCTGCTGTTTATTACCAATGAAATATGAAGGGGAAGGTAATTTTAATTTCAAATTAAGAATCTTGGATCAATGTCAACTGACAACAGATGCAACAGACCTACACAGTCAAAACCTGGAGCGCATAAACTTCTGGGCCATTGTTATCCAAAATTCAAACCAAAAAGAGAGGTTATGGCCCATCTTCTAGACTGTGTAAAGACAAGGTGAAACATAATGCCACACTGTGCTTCATAAATCTTAAATATAGTCATACAAAAGAACTGCACAGTAATCATCGACTCAGTGATTATGGCCAAAAAAAACTGAAAAGCTGAAAAGCAAGCAGTAAAAGAAATTGACTCTAAATTATTGGTGCTGTTGCCAAGTCAAGGTATGAGCCCATGTACTATGACTCGCTTGAAAGTTTCATTTTCAATAGGAGGGGGGTGGGGGGGTTGGAAGAGTGATGCAGTAAGGCCACAGATTTACAACCTGTTGTTTCAATGGCAAATCACCAAGCCATAACTAAAAAGGAACATTTGAGCTGATGTTTTTTAGTTCCAGTCCTGAGTTTATGTTGAGCGGACACTCTGCTGTTCAGTGTGTCCCCCACTAGAAGTAAAAGAAAGCCCCGGGAAAGGAGGTGATGTCATACTTGAAAAGAAGGAGGGAAAAAAATGCACCTGATTGTGAATTGTGTCAGGGGAGGAAAAGATAAAATTCCCTTTAAAATCCCTCATTCGACACCAGCAAAACTTGCTTGTTTAGAGGTTTCGGAGAAGTTAGTTTCATCATGTCTTGGTTTACAAAAAAAAAAAAAAAAAAAACCTAGTAATTGATATTTTTTGTTTTGTTGGAAAAGGACCCCCACACCCCAGAATCTAGAAGGCAAATCATCAAGTCTTTGGTTAAAATTACAGTAATGCAAACATTTTAGTTTTTTGACCACTAGGAGGTCCATCCTGACCATCAAGCTAAACTAGGTCATCTTTGTAGCAATTGTGAATTGGTTTGCAGAACTGAAGATCATACTTGAAATTTTAATATTTGGTAAGTGTTGCAGATGTACTGTAAAGTATATCAGAAGAGCTTAGGCCATGTGTCCACCAAAGAGTTTTTTTCAATGTAACAAATGGGTCAAATGTAACAACCCAATGTTATGAGTTATTTATCATGGGGATTTTGCATCCTCAGAGATCAGTTCTAAGTGCCATCAAATTGATGCTTACGTCGGTAAATTATAGGTTTGTATACATTTTATTTTAACTATAAAATCGTTACTGTGCTGTATATCATTGAATTTTATGCAGAGCAACATACAGCATACAGTCGCTCGGTGTGAATCAAATTTAAAGAGTGTCGCTGCCTTTTCAAGTGATGGAAAAGCCTGATGCTTTGCATAAAATAAACATTTTATTCATAAAGATACAGAATACAAATACTTTGGATGTTAAAATATTTCCTCAGAGCTGTTTGTTTTTGGGCAGGTTATAAAGGCAGTCGCAGTATATTTCGGTTATGAGTGAAACGCAGGGTGGCAGCCTCAGCTGTGAGCCGTTTCCTGCCGAACACATCTCCAGCTTGGGCATGAGTACCAGCGGTATGCAGCGCAGTTACGATGGAAAGAGATTAACAGAGTCAGGATAATAACACGTAAATTACTTGTTTAACGTTTAATTTTTACTTTAAATGTTTCTTAAACAAGTTTAAATACGGGAAACATGAATAGCCTATTATAAAGATATAAACTATGTTGTAAATCAGGGGTGGGGAACGTTGATCCTGGAGGGCCTGTGTCCCTGCATAGTTTAGCTCCAACCCTAATCAAACACACTTGAACAAGCTAATCAAGGTCTTCAGGATACAGGTAGGTTTTTTTTTTCTCTTCTCAGGGTTGGAGCTAAATTCTGCAGGGACACAGTCCCTCCTGGATCAACAGTCCCCACCCCTGTTGTAAATGATAAATAAAGGACAATAATGGAAGTTAGCATGCAAATCAGTGGTTGTGTGGTGTATTTTAGAAAAGTTTAGAGGATATAAGTTAATCTGTAAACATTATTTAATGTATGAAGTAAAAAATAAGCTAATATAGTAAAAATTAATAAACCATAACTGGGTTAAATCAACCCAATTTGCTGGGTAAAATTAACCCAAGATGGATTCTGTCCTATATTTACCCAGCCCTTGGGTTAATAACAACCCAAATTGGGTTGTTTTTAATCCATTGTTTTTTAGATGCATTTGAAGAGTGCATGAGATGTGCAGGCCAAATTTAAAAAAGTATTGTTTTTGCCCAAAAATACAGTGTTCTTAGGTTACTAACAATTTGCTAAACATGAACTTCAAACAACCACAAGATTTTGAGTTTACATGATGAATCCGTCAACTGTTGTAGCGATGTAAGACATTTAGCAGTCTTGGCAGTCTAGGCTAGTCCAGCTGTTTTCAAGCTGGTTTGAACTGGTATCCCAACCTGACCAGATGAAAGTGGCCAAAACACCTCATAAACCAGCTAGGTCGGGAGACCAGCAAACCAGCATAGCCTGGTTCAAGCTGTGCCTGTTTTCAGTAAAAATGTAAATTAAATATAAGGTCAAAATGGGTGTGTGTTTTTTTCCAGCTCCAACCTAAATGTTCACATTGCTATTTAAAGTTGGAAACGCAGAGAGATTTTTACGTACACACTGTCCAGAATATCTCGAGAAATTCCTTGGCATGGTTATGCTGTAAACGTACTTTTAGAAACAACTTTGCTGTGCTTGGTCTTTTTTCAGGGGAGTTTAGGTACAACAAATTAAAGATCCTCCGTGAGGTTTGTCGGGTTAACCTCTGATTAATTGTTTCTGTGTAGCACAGTCAGTTGTGGTGAGAGCACACTACTTTAATTTTGCAGCTGCTGTCTTTAGCATGACCAATATGATACACAGTCCAACTGGCCTTCCAACCTCATACCATAGCATTTTAAATAGTTTTTCTTTCTGTCTCTCTGCCTATTGCTCCATCAATCCAACGAGCTGGGATTGTTAATATTATGGCTCTTAAATTCTGTAATGCATCCCAAACCATTAGGCTAGTTCGAAGAATGTCATAATAAGGAGTTATGGTATTGCTCGCACACATGTCCTCTTGATAAGTGCAGACAGCTCCAAAGTTCACAGCACGAGGCAAGTCGGGTCACAGTGACCTGGCAGGGAAGCGTCCTTTGGAGGGTATTTTTTGTGCTTTCTCGAATGATTTAAGCAAGCTGCTCCAATTCCTTCGTTTTTATATTCACTGTAATTGAAATTGATCAGCTGTACCCACCCTTAACCAACATATATGTAGAGCCCAGGCAGTCACAGCAACAACCTCAGGGCATGAAGTAGGACATTACCCATTGCTGCCTTGGAGGAGGTCCAGACCCTGACCGACAAACCAGAGTGAGTCGGCCCCACGACGTGGCAATGCCTCCTCCAGCGCCTAGGAAAGTATTTGTGAGATTCCTCAGTTATATTTTCATAGCTAAATGATGTATTTATCTCCCTCTGTGGTGAGTCAAATATATGCATGAAACACATCTTGGGCAAACATTTCCAGGGAGAAGAGGAGGAGGAGGGAAAAAAAGGCATTGATTTGATCTGCTTGTCAGAGAAACGACACGGCGAAGAAGGGAGAGCGACGTAACAGAAAGATTCACTGCAATCTCATTATTTCGAGCCATAAAAGGGTTTTACCCTGCAGCACAGCCAATCTCGCTCGCCCCAAGAGTGACAATAGCCCTCAGGAGAAGGAGGTCACAGGTGAGCGAATTGATTTCACACTCGTCGCCTGGTTTTGATAACCGATATTGTCTCACGTTCCATGCTGTTAGCGCCTGTCCATACGGATGTCCCTCTCGGCGCTGATCTACTTGAGTTATTCACTAAGTAAGATGTGAGGAAGACACCTCTTTTGAAGTAGCTCATTAAGTATTCCCTACAGATGATTCCACACTTAGGCTGATTAAAACGAGGTAAATGGGGCCCATGTGAAGAAGCTGGGAGTTCTAATTGAAGGTGGGATGCCAAGCTAAGAGGACTGAACTGTTGAACTTCCTACCTCTCCGTGCTCTTTGTGAATTCTCAGTCCTTTTGTGCACTCGCTGATGATCCAATCTTTGAGGTTGGACTTTTGGTGAACTTTTCTCATTAACCTGTCCAACCCCCTTTATACCCTGAGCCCTCAAAAGTGCTTATTCTGTCCTCACATGCAGAGAGACCTGCACAACACCCTTTAACACCCAGAAACCTCTACACAGCCAATGCAACAAACACACACATTGGGCACACACTTACGTAAGACAAAGAGTTCAAATACTTAATTGGCATGATTATTTTAGATGTCTTTCATGCATAATGCAACTTACTAAATGTAGTGACACTAAGCTAATTTGATAGTCTTCCAGACCATTCGGGTTTGTTTAATAAGGGTTTTAGTGACTTTTCAGCTGTCAAGTCCAGCTGGTCGACTAACTAAACAGCAGCTTGCCCCTGCTGGGAGACCAGCAAAACAGTTTAATAATTTTTTTTTCAATAGCATGACAGTAGCAAAATGTACATTTTCAAGTAACAAGTTACGCTATTCAACAAGTAGTGGTGTAGCGTGAAAAAACAGAAATGCTATTGCAAACATAGATTTGCAGCCAAGACGATAACCAAATGCTCTGTCTCTATTGCTTTTTTTGTTTGTTTGTTTGTTTTTTTCATGTGTATTAGTTTAAAGCAGGAGTGTCAAACTCAATTCCTGGAGGCCCGGAGCCCTGCAGAGTTTGGTTCCAACTCTGCTCCAGCACCCATACCATGTAGTTTTCAAATAAGCCTGGAGGACTTTATTAGTTGGATCAGGTGTGTTTAATTAGGGTTAAATCTAAATTCTGCAGGCCTCCGGCACTCCAGAAATTGAATTTCAAATGCATCTGTGTAAATGCTATTACCCTATTTGAAATTCTTATTGTTTTTTGTTCCAGATAAATGCTGCTCTGAAGTTGTCATTTCTTAGGATAGTTGTATATATATATATATATATATATATATATATATATATATATATATATATATATATATATATATATATATATATATATATATATATATATACAGTACAGACCAAAAGTTTGGACACACCTTCTCATTCAAAGAGTTTTCTTTATTTTCATGACTATGAAAATTGTAGATTCACATTGAAGGCATCAAAACTATGAATTAACACGTGGAATTATATATGGAATTATATACATAACAAGAAAGTGTGAAACAATGTCATATTATAGGTTCTTCAAAGTAGCCATCTTTTGCTTTGATTACTGCTTTGCACACTCTTGGCATTCTCTTGATGAACTTCAAGAGGTAGTATATATATATATATTCCTTTAAATAGCTTTAATGTTAGCTATTTTTTTTGTACAGTACGGAAATTGGAAAAAGGCACAGCTTGCCTTCATTCTGTAAATTATGAATAACTACAGTTACTCATAGTAACAGTTTTATTCTCACTCACACTTTGTTTGACATGATAAGACTGTTGTCTTTACAGTGACACTTCAATTTTTTATTTCCTTGACCCCAAGATAAGATGTAAGTGTGATTTGTAATTCTCATGAATAATGTGGACTGTTAAAAGATTTGGATTTCACATAGAGGCTGAACACCTGGAGCCAATTATTTAACCTCCAAATGAGACATCCAACAGCAGCTGTTTTGCCTGGGACCTTTGCCCATTTAGTGGATGGAAGGATTGAGCTTGTCTTTAAGATGCTTGGCTCACCATCCAGCCTACTGCCATCACTCAGAATCAAATTCCAGAGATCTAAATGAGATGCTGCACTCTTAACCCCAGAAAAGGATGCTTTAGTGTAATAATCATGACAGGCACATACTTATTGCTGTATCTGAGATACTAAATGGTCTGAAATCTTCGCATTTAAATGTGTTAAATGTACAGTGATGATATTTCTTTAAAACGTTTGATTGGAAACACATGCAGATGAGACCCCCTTAACTTAAAGAAACTGGACATGGAGGCAACTAGTTTGACAGCTTTTATTTTATAACAATTGGCAGTTGGCTCATCAGATCTTATTCAGCTCTGAAATCTTGCATTTAATCATGTCATACTCTCTCTTGTAGAACTCATAAGGCGATTTCTGTGATTTCTGTTGTCTTACCCTATGTGTCCATTGATGCAAATGAATGCATGAGCGGCTGTGTCCATCTTTCTCTAAGAGAGATGAGTGGCAGACTTGCATGGAGGATTGTGGGATTGATAGAGGAGTAACTGGTGAGTGTCAGAATGATCGAGTCTCGAGATCCAAGTGTGAGGGCAAAAATGGTTTATTTGCATATATAGCAAGCAAAGAGAAAAAGTTGGAAGACGATGGCATAAACTACAGTGGAATAAAGTCGAGCCTGCTCAAGCCACAAACTCTAACCCAGCGCAGGTGAATCCAAGGTGTGCGAGGAATAACCAAGAAAATACCAAGTGGATGAGAACAGGAACAACAACTAGACAGGAGAGACAGAACAAGAATTAATGAACCAACAACATGACCAGGATTGCCAGCCAAACATAAAGGCAGTGCAAATGAGTTGCAGCTGGCGCTCATAGACTGCAGCTGCGGTGCTAGTTAACAGATGCACACAATCAGACAGAGACGCAAGATGAATGCACAGACCCATGAACTGTGACAGTATCCCCTCACCTAGGAATGCCTCCTGGCTCCGCTCCTCCGGACCATAACCTCCGCAGTCCTCCAAGTATTGAAATCCCCGTCCCCTCCGCCTCGATTCCAGAATACGTTCTACCGAATAAGCTGGTTCCCCGTCTATGAGACGCGGCGGGGACCGGGACCGGCGGATTAATGGGTGAATGAAAAACGGGCTTTAATTTAGATACGTGAAACACCAGATGAATTCTCTTGTATGCCGGAGGGAGTTTGAGGCGGACTGCCACCGGACTAATAATCTTGGTGACAGTAAATGGGACAATAAATTTGGGCGCAAGCTTATTACTGACGGATCGGAGAGGAATATTTCTTGTTGAAAGCCACACTTTTTGACCTATGACGTAGACGGGAGGCTTCCACCGGTGGCGATCGGCCTGAACCTTGGTGCGCGCCCCCACCCGGAGCAGGGTCAATCTGGCCCTGGTCCAGGTGCGTCGACAACTCTGGACAAATGCGTGGGCAGTGGTGGCTGGTACCCTAAACTACACTCAAAAGGTGATAGGCCCGTAGCTGAGACTGGTAACGAGTTATGTGCGTACTCAACCCATGAGAGCTGCTGGCTCCAAGAGGAGGGGTTCTGAGAAACCAAACATCACAACACTCTTTCTAAATCTTGATAAACCTTTTCCATCTGACCATTACTCTGAGGATGAAATCCAGAAGAAAGACTAACAGTCGCCCCCAGCGATTTACAAAATTTTCTCCAAAATTTGGAAACAAACCGAGGCCCCCTGTCAGAGACAACATCCAACAGGAGGCCATGTAAGCAATAAACGTGATCTATGACAGCAACCGCTGTTTCTCTCGCAGAAGGTAATTTAGGCAGAGGAATGAAATGAGTTGCCTCCGAAAAACTGATCCACCACGGTCAAAAGGCTGACCATTAAGCACCACCACGGAGATGGGCTGAGAGAACACCACCATAGGTATTTCAAGTCTTTTAGCAACATTAATGTCTAAAAAGATTATCCTCCGCTCCCGAATCCACTAAAGCCTCACAATCAAAAGTTAATGAATGCAATATCAGCCTTACCGGTAGATGGGTGACTGAAAAAGTCTCCTGTACGGGTGACTGTAACCCTAGTGCCTCGAGGGAACGAGACGCTGTGTCGAACAACGCTTTGGGGAACGCGCTTAGCGTGAGCGACTCTGAATATCATGTGTAATCAGTCCAATGGAAGAGCGTGACATCACAGGCGGGGTGACGTAAGCGACCAGGAAGCTATAAAAGCACGTGCTGCGCAGCTGGCGTCAGCTTCGAGTACCAGCAAGCGCCGGCAGGGGTGCCGGGGGTATGGCTCAGAGACGCAGCGTCTCGTTCCCTCGAGGAACTAGGGTTACATACGTAACCTAGAGACGTTCCTCTTCAGGAACTAGAGCTGCGTCGAACAACGCTTTGGGGAACGAGTACCAACGCCGTCAGACTACCAAACCCCCTGCTTAGTGTGTATCTGAAGAGCACAGCTTAGGACGAGAGGACAGAAGCGCCTGGAGTGACTGGCATGTCTAGGCCATAGAATTTAACAAACGTAGAAGGCGTGGACCACCCCGCAGCATTGCAGATGTCCAGCATGGATACACCTGCTAGGAAGGCCTTGGAGGCCGCCATACCCCGAGTAGAGTGAGCCTTGGCTCCCGACAGCGGGGGATGACCAGTGGACTCATAGGTGGCGTTGATAGCCTCGACTATCCAACGACTAATAGTCTGCTTAGAAGCAGGAGAACCCCTCTTGGGAGGACCGTAGCATACAAGCAATTGGTCAGTTTTTCTCCACAGGGCAGCTCTGTGGACGTATGCGTCCAGTGCTCGAACTGGACACATACAATTTAGCTTCGCTTGGCCGGGCTCCCGAAAGGGAGGAGGACAGAAGGCCTGCAGCACTACAGATCATGGTGTAACGGAGGGAACCTTAGGAACATATCCCGCTCGAGGGTATATGAACGCTTTGGTCATGCCAGGTGCAAACTCAAGATAAAATCTTGAATGGGTTCAAATGGGGGTTTGCACATTGCCTCTAACACCACAACCAAGTCCCACGGGGGAATACGGGACCGTACTGGAGGTCTCAGCCGCAGCGCACCGCGGAGGATATGTGTAACTAGGGGGTGTCTTCCCAAAGACTGGCCATTGAGAAAGGCATGGTACGCCGCAATGGCTGCCACGTAAACCTTCAGAGTGGAGTGGGTCAACCCTGCAGAGAGCCTGGCCTGTAGAAACTCCAGAACTGTACCAACTGGGCAGTTCGCTGGGTCTAGCTGGCGGTCTCTGCACCATGAGGTGAAGAGTTTCCACCTCAGGTCATACAGTTTCCTCATTCAGGGAGCTCTGGATTGGAGGAGGGTCTCAACAACCTCGGTTGAGAGACCAGCTGCTAATAGTTGTGCCCCCTCAGGGGCCACACCCACAGCTTCCACAACTCCGGGTGAGAGTGAATTATCGTGCCCTGCGCCTGTGAGAGTAGGTCTGTCCTGATCGGTATCTCCCATGGAGAGCCGTCGAGGAGCAAGACCAGGTCTGCGAACCATACTCGGCCCGGCCAGAACGGGGCTACTGATAACAGACGGACCCCGTCCCAGCGTACTCTCGCCAGAATTCCCGGGAGCAGAGCAATAGGGGGAAACGTGTACAGATGAAGCCTTGGCCAGGTCTGTACCATAGCGTCCAGTCCCAGAGGAGCTGGATGAACTAGAGAGAACCAAAGGGGACATTGTGATGACTCTTGAGTCGCAAAAAGGTCGACTTGAGCCCTGCCAAAAACTCTCCATATCTGCTTCACCACCTCTGGGTGAAGCCTCCATTCCCCGGGCCTCGGCCCCTGCCTCAACAGTATGTCTGCTCCCATATTTCGTTTCCCTTGAATATATACTGCTCTTAATGAGAGGAGTTTGCTCTGGGACCACACCAGGATCTGGTGCGCCAGCTTGTTCAAAGGGCGTGAGCGCAGACCTCTCTGGTGGTTGATGTAAGAGACCACCGATGTGTTGTTGGTGCGCACCAACACATGGTAACCCCTTAGGTCTGGGAGGAAACATGGAGGAAACATGTAACCAGAGGGTATCTGCCCACTGACTGGCCACCGAGAGGGACGCGGTAGGCCACCATGGCCGCCACGTAGACCTTCAGGGTGGAGTGGGTCAACCCTGCGGAGAGCCTGCAGGAACTCCAGCACTGTACCATACGGGCAGTTAACTGGGTCGAGCTGGCGGTCTCCGCACCAAGAAGTGAAAAGCTTCCACTTCAAGGCATACAGTTTCCTCATTGAGGGAGCTCTGGAGAACGGTCTTACAACCTCGGTTGAGAGACGGGAAGCTAAGAGTTGTGCCTCCTCAGAGACCACACCTACAGCCTCTAAGCTCCATGCGTGCACCCTCCGCCTGCGAGAGGAGATCTCTCCTGACGGGAACCTCCCATGGAGTGCCATCAAAAAGAGAAATCAGGCCCAGGAACCATTCCCGGCCCAGCCAGAACGGGGCTACTAACAGCAGCCGGCTCCGTCCCGGCTCACTCTCTCCAGAACTTCAGAGAGCAGAGCAATCGGGGGAAAAAAAGTACAGATGAAGCCTCGGCCACGTCTGTACCATGGCGTCCAGCCCAGTGAAGCTGGATGAGTCAGAGGAAGCCAGAGGGGACAGTGCGATGTGTCTCGAGTCGCAAACAGATCCACCCGAGTCTGGCCAAACTCTCCAATTCTCTGCTTCATCACCTCGGTGTGAAGCCGCCATTCCCCGGGCCTTGGCCCCTGCTTCAACAGGATGTCTGCTCCCATATTAAGATGCCCAGGAATGTGAACTGCTCTGAGCGAGAGGAATTTGTCCTGGGCCCATACAAGGATCTGGTACGCTAGTTGTATAAACGGCGTGAGTGCAGACCTCCTTGGTGGTTGATGTAAGAGACCACCGCTGTGTTGTCGGTGCACACCAACACATGGCAACCTCTTAGGTCTGCCATGGTCTGCCTATACAACTAGCGTACCAGATCCTTGTATGGGCCCAGGACAAATTCCTCTCGCTCAGAGCAGTTCACATTCCTGGGCATCTTAATATGGGAGCAGACATCCTGTTGAAGCAGGGGCCAAGGCCCGGGGAATGGCGGCTTCACACCGAGGTGATGAAGCAGAGAATTGGAGAGTTTGGCCAGACTCGGGTGGATCTGTTTGCGACTCGAGACACATCGCACTGTCCCCTCTGGCTTCCTCTGACTCATCCAGCTTCACTGGGCTGGACGCCATGGTACAGACGTGGCCGAGGCTTCATCTGTACATTTTTTCCCCCGATTGCTCTGCTCTCTGAAGTTCTGGAGAGAGTGAGCCGGGACGGAGCCGGCTGCTGTTAGTAGCCCCGTTCTGGCTGGGCCGGGAATGGTTCCTGGGCCTGATTTCTCTTTTTGATGGCACTCCATGGGAGGTTCCCGTCAGGAGAGATCTCCTCTCGCAGGCGGAGGGTGCACGCATGGAGCTTAGAGGCTGTAGGTGTGGTCTCTGAGGAGGCACAACTCTTAGCTTCCCGTCTCTCAACCGAGGTTGTAAGACCGTTCTCCAGAGCTCCCTCAATGAGGAAACTGTATGCCTTGAAGTGGAAGCTTTTCACTTCTTGGTGCGGAGACCGCCAGCTCGACCCAGTTAACTGCCCGTATGGTACAGTGCTGGAGTTCCTGCAGGCTCTCCGCAGGGTTGACCCACTCCACCCTGAAGGTCTACGTGGCGGCCATGGTGGCCTACCGCGTCCCTCTCGGTGGCCAGTCAGTGGGCAGATACCCTCTGGTTACATGTTTCCTCCATGTTTCCTCCCAGACCTAAGGGGTTACCATGTGTTGGTGCGCACCAACAACACATCGGTGGTCTCTTACATCAACCACCAGAGAGGTCTGCGCTCACGCCCTTTGAACAAGCTGGCGCACCAGATCCTGGTGTGGTCCCAGAGCAAACTCCTCTCATTAAGAGCAGTATATATTCAATTCAGTATATATTCAATATAAGCATCTCTTAGGTCTCGATCCGAGCAGGTGACATACGTGCCTGCATCGTGGTCGAATCCCACACCATGCCCAGATAAGTGGTTCTCTGAACTGGAGAAAGCACACTTTTCTTGGCGTTAAGTCTTAACCCCAGCTCTTTCATGTGAGCGAGAATGACATCTCGGTGCAGAACCGTCATCTGCTCAGATTGAGCTGATATCAACCAATCGTCAATGTGGTTGAGTCGTGAAAGTGTGTTGAGAGTGCAAGGCCAGTGGAAGATCCGTATTGGTAGGCTGAAGAAGGATGGAGTTAAGTGCATCTTTTGATAGATCATGACACACCAGTCCTCGGACTTGGCCTGTGCAGGCGTGCTAAACTTCAGTCCCCTGACTGAGAGGTTCAAAAAGCACAGATCTAGAAAAGGACACAACAGCTCATCCCTGGAACAGTGAAGTACCGCTGTAGGACCCGGACTCTGCAACCCAAGGAGGGACCACATCGATGGTCTCCATCCTCCGAGAGAGTCTACTTCTGTTCCATTACCAGAGCCTGCTTGGGGCCCACCAGAACTGGATTCTGTGGCCTCTCACTACAGTGTGCAGGACCCACTGAGACAGCCAAACTAGTTGCTCTGGAAACCTCCCAGGAGGTCGCAAGCCTCTTAGCACCGCTACGTTTCCGGGCGGTAACTGAGAGAAGTGCTCGCTGGAGACCGCTGTGCCCTGGAACACCGGCAGGGTTGGCAGATCGATCTCCTGAGGGCACTGAGGAGAGACGGGCACCGTGTAATGCGGTGTATACCACTCTTCCCCAGAGGGGCCTGCCCTCCGAGGTCCTGAGCAGCAGCATTAGGACTCTCGTAGCTGAAGTCTCCTAAAAACGACGGTCCTCAGACCCACGTCGTCTGCTAGGAAGACTAGACCTGAGCCTGCTCGGGGCAGGACCCCGTGAAGTACACTTGGCAGGGGCTCCCACACCGCCATGTGACCTCCTAAGGGAACCAGTCTCGCGAGACTGGCCTCTGGTGTGCCTAGAGTCACTAGCTCGGTGTCCTGAAGCGGCGGACCGGCAGGGGACGACCATACTAGCTGCTCTAGAGACCTCCATAGAGGTAGCGAGCCTCTCAGCACCGCTACATTTCCGGGCGGTAACTGAGAGAAGCGCTCGCTGGAGATCGCTGCGCCCTGGAACACCGGCAGGGTTGGCAGATCGATCTCCTGAGGGCACTGAGGAGAGACGGGCACCGTGTAATGCGGTGTACACCACTCTTCCCCAGAGGGAGCTGGCCCTCAAAACGTCCTAGGCCTTACGCGTCTGGACGTTATGATGAAGGCTATCCAGCGAAAACAACGGTCCGTAGAACTGCTTTCCACTAGAAGCCTTCGGCCTGGGAGCGCCACTCTGACTCTAGCGTCTGCGGAGTACAAAAGTGACACCCCCGGCATGAGGGGCTGGAACATGGTAGGGACTGCTCCACCCAGCAGCCCCTGACCGCCTCAACCTCCTCAGAGGAAGAGCGGTACACACGTGTTCTCACATAAGAAATTACATCCCTAGAGCCCCTGCACAACTTCACATAGTCAGATAAATATTAATATATAGTAGTCAACAACCAGACGAGTCAACACGGTCTGGTGTAGAAAAAAACTCAAATGAAGATGAAACAATGTAATACACGCGTTGCCTCGGCAGCGTGCATGTCTATTTTTTTTTATGTATGCTACTCAGTCACACAGACAACATCAATCTCCTCAGAAAAAGATGAATGCTGCAGCGAGCTCTGCCTCCGAGGATGAAGAAACCACAGCACGGGTTTTCACGCCTCGAGAGCGAGCTCTAGATCTAGTGAACACGGGTGGAGATAGGACGAGCCGTCTCCAGCCCGTTCGCCAGGTCATGTGCGATTCCTGCGAACGCGGTCGCCGCCGTGCCAGCGCGACCACAACCGCAAGATCTCATGCACGGATACACTCCTCAGAGCGTGCCTGGCGAGAGAGCATGCAGCAGCAGCGAGCTGTCTCAGAGGGTGAAGAAACCGCAGCGCTGGTTTCCAAGCCTCAAGAACGGGCTCTAGATCTAGTAAACACGGGTGGAGATAGGACGAGCCGTCTCCAACCCGTTGACCAGATCATGTGCGATTCCCGCTATCGCGGTCGCCGCCGTGCCTCAGCACCAGCGAGACGGCGACCGGAAGATCGCATTCACGGACACATTTCTCGGAGCGTGCCCGCCGAGAGCGGAGCGCTTAACAGCGAAAAAAGCACAATCAGCCCTTTTTTTCCTCGACAAAAGCGGGGATGGCACCGCAAGAAACGCCAGTGAAAGCTCTCTCCTCAAAGAGAGCCTTCTCAGAGTGTAGCAAAGGCTCGCATCGCAGCCGTCAACTCCCTCGAGAGCTGACACTGGGCGCTTCACTCTCAAGCAGACAACACACGAGCTGCGTGTGTCCCTACCTTTTTTTTTTTTTGGCAGGGAAAACACACAGCCTGAACGTTGCCTGCTCTCGCCCAAAACTTATCTTGATTGGAGCTTTGACAATGGAGTTTATCAGTGGACAAACGACACTAAATAAGACTCACAAACAGATAGCGACTGACACACACACACACAGAGCGCTTGCTGACGACACAAGGCTGATTTCCGGCTTCGCCGCTCATGCTTTATGCTTCCTGGTCTCTGACGTCACCCGCCTATGACGTCTCGCCCTTCCTTTGGACTGATTATACACATTATTCAGAGACGTCACGCTGGACGCGTTCCCCAAACGTTCTCGACGCAGCTCGAGTTCCTGAAGAGGAACATACAAGTATTCCATATTATTCCTGAGCTGTACTTTATTCTTGAATTTTGAAGTTGTACGTTGGAAATTTAACTTGTTCAATTATATATTTTTTCATAAGTGATTAATTTCAAAAACTGTTCACAGTTGCAGTCAGTTAAAAATGGTCTCTTTGGAGACATTGATATCAAACGTTATTGGTTTTGTGCATCATATGACTGACTGCAATGCAAACAAGAACAATTAAGAGCAAGTGAAGATTCATACACACTGTATGTGGGCTTTTCATTATACATTTGACATTTCATTATATTTAATTAAATTTAATTCGTAATGAAGTTTGCATGCTTTCATTTTGGCTAGGGTGTGGATGGGTCAAGAAAAGTGTACTTAATAAACACTGCAAACATTGCATGTACACTTTAGACACTTTGGGCGTTCAGAAATAAAGTTAGCATTTCTCCAGCATTAATCATGAATAAATATAATTACTTTATTTGATGTTTATATTAAAATAAATCATAGATCATACTAAATGTAAGAAATATTTACAGACACAAAGCGGCAGACCTCAACTGTTTTGGGTAGCATTGAGCGGACTTTCTTCCACGCCACTGGTCATGTAGGGTCACAGCTCTTGGACCCCATCTGCACCTCACCCCTCTTTGTAATTGGGCTCCATTGTGTTTATGAAACGCTTGAACTTTTCTTTAGGCACTGTGAGTTTGCATGTATAACCGATAAAAAAAAACACATACAGTAATATGTGAAGTGCCCCATTTAGTCTCTCAAGTGCTCGTGAAAGCTCAAAGATTACAATGTCTTTTTTTGCACCCCTCAGGAAATTAAGTTACAAACGTTATGTGTTCAAAACGAGAGCACTCACACCGAGCCAAATCCTTTTCATTTGCATGTTTTGTACAAATTCCTGCGTGTCGATGAATTAAAACTGCAAGGTAATAAATTCAGCTTGCATTCTCTCGTCTGGATCGCATATTAATGTGGTTGGTTATGTGAAGCTTGTTATTTTCGTTTTCTTCTTTTTCCATTTAGAGCTAAATAAGTTGAAAGACTTATATACATATACATAGGAAAGAATCTATGCTGTGTCTGAGTGGAACCCTTGACTCCTGGAAACATTTGCGCAAATCTCAAACTCATTTGGACGGAGTGTGCAGTCCAGCTGACAATGCTCCACACACAACACCCTGACGATTGAGAGATCTAGAGTGACATGGGACCCTCTTCCATTCATAATAAAACAATTAAGTTGTTTGCTGTGGAATGGACAGAGTGTTCCGTCAAGCTACGGATTAGTCTCCTTTGAGCAACTGCGTGATTCCTGTTTCCTCAACAACAGAGGCGGACAGCTGGAGGTGCTGGCGGAAGCAGGCTGCGTGCTGTCTGCTAGGCCATCTGGAAAAGAGCAGGATTCCAAGGCTGATGGTGAGGTGAAGAAAAGTGCTTTCCCTTCTGCTCAGCAGCGCCATGATTTGTGTTACTCCATTTGCGGAAGGACTTGCACATTCACTCTGAAGCTTTTCTGACATTTCTCACTTCCCATCTCCTGCCCCAGGCATTAATAATGGCCAACAGAGAGATTTTTGCATCCCTGGTGGAGCTGCAACACTCTTGCACATAAACTTTAATGGCCCATAAGGACAGAATCGTGTCCATCCGATAGTATTTCTTTAATACAACCTCTTTAACCTATTAACACTTTAACAAATTATTTGAGGAGCAGGTCACACTTGGTATGTTTGCATCAAATAGAGGGGTCACGACTTTCAGAACTCAATATCATTCAAGTCCGAATTATTATTTTATTATTATTATTATTTATTTTATTTTTTTTAACAATATTTTGCTTTGTGATTTGCCAACATCAGGCAGATAAAAGTTGAATGCTTGTCACATCAAGTTTTCATATTCTGTGTTAAGAAAATTGGCTGGTTAGTCAGGGGCTAGCGATCAGGACAAACCAAGTGGTCAAAGCTTTGTAGGTTAGCATTGCCCTGTTAGCTCAAATTGGTAGATGCTGTAAGTATACCTTTTGCTTCTAAAAAGCATTTTTCTGCATTGCCATCCATTCAAAATTAGAAAATTAAAAATATATTCAGATAAATTGGGACACATATTACCATTGAGGTGACTGAGAAAATTGTCCCAGTTATTTTGAATCAACCCTTTTTTTTGCAACGTATACAACATAAAGACATAGATGTCATACTTTTTTGTGCAGCTCTAAAAAAAATTTGAAACTGTCTTTGTCGCAGCTCAAGATACTAAATACTCTTTGTGGTTATTTTGTCAGTTTACTGGTGCTCTAAAATGGTTGTCTTATGGCATTTATATATCCAAGATTTTCTTTGTGCAAAGATTGCCCATTTCAAATAACATAACTCTGTCCTAACCGAATAACTAAAATTTAGATGAATGCGAATGCTAACAGCTCATATTAGCAATAGGTTTGATGAATTCTGTGACGTTTCGGAATATTAGGTTGTTTATTTGACCTTAAAACATTCAAACTGAATTGATAACATTACAGAAATCAACATTTAATGATGTGAAATTAACTTCAGTTTGTATCCTCATGTAAGCTATGTCAATCACTCACTGAGCAAAGACCAACTTTTTCCATTTTCGTCATTTTCTTGCCATCATGTAAATATGCTATAATTAAATGTAAGTGCCTGAGATTAGCCAGAGCATATTTCGAAAAGTTTTTTTTATTTTATGTATTTATTTAAAACAGTGATTTCAAAGTTTCTGCATACCAAAATGACTCATTAGCTCTTTCGAATCCTTCCTAATGCCGTTTAGTTGTAGGGCAGGAAGAGAAATTCCAGTAAATCTCAATGACTAAATGTTTCCAGTGTTTCTTAACATGATCTGAACCTTTTTGATGTCAAAAACCTTTTTTGACATCAATACGGAAATTTCATATTATATTTGCTTTCATTTAGCATTAGCCTGTCATTAATATTTTTATTGAAGCAAGTGAAGAACACGCACACACACATTGTTTTTGTTAATCATTTATCTTATAGAATTAACCATTCAAATTTGAAATCTTTCCAAGTGCTCACTGAAGCCTTCTTAAATACCCACTGAGGTTTAAGTACCCCTTGGTCATTGTGCTGATTGGTTAGATGAGTCCTGTCTGTCCGTCTGAGGACATGGTGTTTTGGAAAGCTGAGACTGAAAGCTCTCAGCACTCAGGAGAACATGGCGAGTGATAGGGCCAAGCAGAATGGGCTTTAAGTGTGTGAAAACTAGGTCTTGATAACAGATTTTGGGATCATTTCCATTAGTCTGTTTGTTTTTAAAACATTGTTGCTAAGCAGTAGTCAAGTTAGTTTTAAACATGGCGGCAATGCAGGAACATGCAGGCTGTAACGCTGGAGGCACATACACTATACATAACATCTAATGCCACTCAGATGATCACCTCCACTCATCTATTTCTAGCAGATTTTCTTAACAGTTGCAGATCATTTTCCCTTTGGATGAAAGATATAGTATATGTCCTGTAGCTCTTTTATTCTTACAGCGCCATATTGAATCTGACACTTTCTGCTATTCATTTTTCTACAAGTAGCCTTGTGTTTATTTTTTCTCTGACTGGATTCAGCACTTATTTCCAAGATAATGAGGTACAAAGACAGGAATATGGCTTGATCCAGTCATCATTTTCAGCTAGTAATCCTACCTTTCACCTTCTCTCTTTCCTTTATGAGGTATGTGCAGAGAAGATGGCTTCTCTTCACTGAGAAATTATTAGTAACTACAGTAACAATCACCTTTCCAGACTCCCACTAGTGTGTTTATACTGAGTCTCATGTGGAAAACTTCTGGTGTCAGTGAACGTAGTTCCTCTTCAGCGAAGCTGTCACAGAACAATACCTCATCTCTCAAAGGGGCTCTTGACCCATCTATCACTATCACGTCTCTGGTAAGCAGTAAGAGTAACTTCAGTTATGATTAATCACAGTGACCATAATACCATTTTTTTTTTGCTAGATAGTAAATTTCTCAAGGAAATTGTGTTTAGGAGATTTCAATTACACGAATCATATATATATGATGGCAGGGTTGCCAACTCTCATGCATCTGGCGTGACACTCATGCTTGGACTTCAGCGTGAGATTGATGCAAAAAGCGTGAGTGTCACGCCAGCGTGAGAGTTGGCAACCCTGATAATGGGCCCACATGACATTATATAATGTACCTGTGTGTGTGTGTGTGTACTGGTATCATCCTGTGGCCAAAAACACTTCTGTGTTTTTATGATATTTACATATCAGGCTGGTAGAGCAAAGGCCATCTGTCAAGGTATTGTATATGTTGATATCCACAGAGACTCTTGGCCTAGAGTTGTTTCTTTCATCACCTTCTCTTCCATCAGTCTTTCTGATAGACACATTGACACTGAATGAAGTGTTCATTCACTTAGAAAGTGTTCTTATATTTCTATGGCATATTCTTTTTTATATACTATTTAATATTATTTCGGTAACACTTTATTTTAAGGTGTCCTTGTTACACGTTACATGTACTTACTATTATAATAACAATTAATTATGGATAATTACAGTACAAGCAAGTAACCCTAAGCCAAACCCTAATCCTAACTATATAGTACATGTAGTTAATTAATATTACTGAGTATTTAAATGTATGATTACACTGTAACAAGGACACCTTAAAATAAAGTGTAACCTCTATTTGTTTTTTTTTTTCCATTTCTATTTGTGGTTGAATAAATTACGCTAGATTTAAAAAAAGAACAAAAAATGCTTTTGGGATAAGTAAAGAAAGAAAAAAGCTTTAATTAAATTATGTCTTCAAATGATAGACAGTGTTTCATAAATATTTACCTCATTAAAATTAATAATCTGAATAAACAATTATTTTGCCACATATTATAGCTTATATATAGTTGCTAAGCAACATAGCATATTGTTGCCTTAACAGAAGGCAACAATATGCTATGTGTGTGCGAAACCTGTGTTTATATGTTTCAAAAGCTTTCAGTTCAGCTATCCAATCAGAATGTCATTTTAAATCTGAATAAAATTTCCGCTTCTACCTGTGGACTCTCTCACTGCAGTAATGTTTTAAGTTTCGTAAGATCTAAAAAAATAAAAAAGGCGCAAGACGTCTAAAGCAAAGCCACCTTCATATCACACTGAAAGATATCCTACCAGGAGCCCATGTCTGTGGGCCTGAGAAAGAAGCCAGTTCTTTTGTGTGGAATCAGGGCTATGTACAACATTACCCTCATCCTTCCTCGCTACAGAACAATAGAGCTGGCACAGAGCTCACCACTCACACTAGAACCCAGTATGCTAGTTTCACAAGAAGGACTGGAATGCAGCCAGAATTCTACTTTGTAAACTATGACT
The DNA here is from genome assembly GCF_963082965.1 of Carassius carassius. Lineage (NCBI taxonomy): Eukaryota > Metazoa > Chordata > Actinopteri > Cypriniformes > Cyprinidae > Carassius > Carassius carassius. Next base: position 30,293,555 of record NC_081765.1, read on the forward strand.
CACCACTGAGAGCAGCTTCTCTTTAATAACATATGTAGCGATTAAAGCCCAGTCTGATGAAATTATGCTATGGATTCTGTTTGATGAAGGATTCCAATAGGACAAATGAGCTAATCAAATACCAGTACAATTGTGTCAAATAAGACAATGGCAGTGTTTTTTCAATGGCCAATTCTGATTCTTTAGTCAGAATATATATTTTATATATTTATATATGATATTTTTCCCAATGTAATTAGTGCTTAAAGCTGAAGTCGGTAACTTTTGTAAAAATGTATTTGTGAAACCTGTCATTATGTCCTGACAGTAGAATATGAGACAGATAATCTGTGGAAAAATCAAAATCCTCTGGCTCCTCCCAGTGGTCCTATTGCCATTTGCAGAAATTCATCCGCTCCTGGTAAGAAACAACCAATCAGAGCTGCGGTTCGTAACTTTTTTTGTGTTCAAGATTTACAAATTGTATATAAAAAGCGAGTACACCATGAATCCATTTTCCAAACCATGTTTTTAGCCTGTCCTGAATCACTAGGGTACATCTATAATAAGTGTTTATATTCAGACTATTTTAGATTGCTTCGGGGGTACCGCGGCGGAGTAACCCGGTACCTTTGTGATTCTTCATAGACATAAACAGAGAGAAGTAGCTCCGGCTACAATGTTCTTCCGCAAGACGCGAGCAGTTCTGTTTATTAACTGCTAGAGCGTCAAAAGTTACCGACTGCAGCTTTAATGTAACTGTCCAAATTCAAATTGTTGTCAATTTTTCTTGATCTTGACTCTTAAATGATTAAAAAAGGTAAGATTGATTAATTGAGCACTTCTATATGACTAGCTGACAGTTGAGAGGCTACAACATTATTGTTGAAGGCATTATATTGATTCTGAACATATGGTCAGTTTTATTGCCAGCCAACTCAAGGGACCAGAAGTTTGACAGAAGCCGATTAAATGGTTTGTGGCTGACATAGGAGATCCCATAACAGCCTAATCAAATTGTTTGCTTTGCATGGCAATTTTGACAAGTCGAAGTGTTTGTTTGGTACTTCTAGTTCTGCAGAAGTGACACACTTGGACTGTACAGTACATAATCTAAAATCATGGTGGGTTAGAATTTACAATAGGATCAGATGTACAAATATGAAGTAAAGGGCTTTTATTTCAATTGTTCTAGGTTAACACTGTTACGCTGATAAGAGTGCCAATCATCTACGTAAACTACATACCATATTCCTGGAGGAAGTCACATTTGCTAAACGAATCAGCTGTTCGGAAGATTGCTTCCTCTGTTACCACAGCGACCGGTAAGCAAATGTATCTCATGTTTCATGGCATTGTTCAGTTGCGTTATTTCACTGGGAACATTGTGCTCACTTATGGAAAAACATTACACCTGTATAATGTAGGAGTGAGTTTCCTGTCATAATGCCTCATACTGATGTATGCTCAGTGTTACTCAAGTCTTTTGGCTACTAAAAATCACAGTCGTGTTGCTTTAGCTCTGTGCCACAGATGATTCAGAGTGTTCAGTGTTGTCAAAGTCTCTGGGCAACTGAATTTATCTTGCATGGTAGATGCCAAACATTATTTATAGTGTTTATACAGAGTACTGATCGATCCATCAGCCCAGCTGATATTTAGTTTGGATTCAGATTTAGAGATTTACAGGAGCGATCAAGGCAAAATAAAAGGTCTATTTCGAAATCAAGCAATGGCCTTGCACTTTTTGTGTGTTTGTGTGTATATATGTATATATGTATATATATATATATATATATATATATATATATATATATATATATATATATATATATATTTATATATTTCTTTTTTTTTTTTTTTTGAGGATTTTGCACTTTTTCTGTGTGTGTGTGTGTGTGTGTGTGTGTGTTTGTATATATATATACAGACAGAAGGCAAAAGGGCCAACAAGTGCTAAGCATCTCTCGGGGAACTCCTTCAAGACTGTTGGAAGACCATTTCAGGTGACTACCTCTTGAATAACTAACTCTTTGAATGAGAAGGTGTGTCCAAACTTTTGGTCTGTACTATATAGATATAATGTTTTTTTGTTTGTTTGTTTTGAGGATTTTGTGTGAGTATTTAGCAATTTTATTTTCTGCTGTATAGATATCAATATTTAGGACAATACATATTCATAGGTGGATCACTAATATAGACCACACTTTTGCTGTTTTATCAGTATACTATCACATATTTTGTTCTCCGTGGGTAGATTACTTACAAGTTGTAGTCTGTTACTGATTACAAATTACATGTTGAAAACTGTAGTCAGCAATGTAATCAAGATGAGTTATTTTAGGTAATGCATTCTGACTACTATTGGATTATTTTTAGATAACCTTTGATATTTCTGACAGATTTAAATGGATAAATAAAATGTATGACCATTAACCAACATCAGAAAACACACAAATGTGTTGTTAAATTATTAAAATATTAACTTTAAATCTTAGGGGGACTTCAATGAAAAAAAATATTTTAGGTCACATTTTTAGGAATACAAAAATCACATTACTTTTTGTGTATCCCTAATAATGCTCATGAAAACAAATACTGTATCGCTAATAATGCTCATGAAAAAAAAAATATTTATATATGTGTGTGTGTGTGTGTGTTTTAACTTGTACAAGTTGATCTGTTATCACTCATGCGTAAAAATTACATAGTACATGCATAATACTGAGCTAAAAACAACAGGCATAAACGGTTATCAGAGGTGAGTCTTCAAAAACTTCAGAAGTGTTTGTGTATGATTTTTGTCTTCTGTCTAGCCCCACAATGTTCTGGAATATTTCAGATAGCACTAGAATATTACAGGATTTTAGAGGAACTTCTAGAACGTTCCCATCCCTGCAAAATATATTAAATAAAAAGAACGAGTCAATCGTTCGTTTGTTATCTGGCTCGGCTCGGTGTTCATCTTCAGTTCTCTCTTCACAGCAGTTCAGTCAGTGTACTGTTTGAGTAAATGAATTACTCCGGGATATTGGTTTGTTTGAACTCGGGAACCGTATTGGAGACGGGAACCGTTTAAAATGATTCAGATCGATTTGGTGAACTGGTTCAAGAAGATCAGGTTACATCAAGTGATTCGTTCGTGAATCAGATATCACTACACTGCAGTGAACGCGCTCACAACAGACCGGAAGAGAAGACAATGCTGAATAAAGTCGTAGTTTTTGACATTTATGACATGAGTCATAAATGACATAATTTTCTTTTTTGGCTGAACTAACCCTTTAATAAAACTATACTAAATATGCATGCACAAAAGATGAATATGCATTGCAGGTATCCTTTATGAAAAAGGCAATCCCTTAATCCTATTGTGACAAACCAAAACCAAAGTTATAAGTATGCTCTTATTCAGCCTCAAAAGTATAGATAGGTTGTGTGTGCTCTATCATTTATTTTTTAAATACCACACAAGATCTGAGCAACTTGCTTGCTCCAAACTATTGAAATCAATTGTGAGTCATATTTCTTGTTTACTGTGAGGCTTGTATGATGCATATAGTTGATGCCAGTAGACAGCAAGCCTGCTCCTATACTTCTACAATTGAAAAAAAAAAAAAAACATATACGGTATACAGTACCGTAAATATACAGAAATATACAATATAGTAGAGCTCCAAAGTTTGACAACCAGAAAATTGAACAATGTGTATATCGTTTTATAATTTTAAACCAACTAGATAACTTTTGCTTAATTTGATTATTTTTCAGTTTTATAATATACTGTATGTACACTACCGTTCAATAGTTTGGGATCGGTAAAATGTGGCTGTGAACTGTTTTTAAAAGGAGACTTTTATTCTCTATAAGGCTGCATTAATTTAATACTGAATATAGTAAAAATAGTAATATTGTGAAACTTTATTAGTTTTCTATTGGAATTTATTTTAAAATGATTTTGAATATAATTATGAAAATTTATATATTAATTTATCTTAAGAAACATTTATTCTTAACAGTTGTGCTACTTCATATTATTGTGGAAACATTCTTTGATGATTACAAAAATAATAAACATGTATTCTTTATTTTTCTGTAGTGTAGTAATGTAGGACGAGGCGTTTTGATGCATGAGAGGTGTTTATTAGGGCTGTTGTACACACCCTGACTTCAAGAGAACCGCACTTAAACAAAGTGAGGCATTCTTCTCCCCCACTTCTCTCTGTTTCCCTTACACACATACAGGGGGCAGAGCTTCTTTTCACATCCAACTCAAACATCCATTAACAGTTTGCAACACAAAAATGAATAAAGTGCAACATTAAGCACATTGTTATCCACAACACAACAACATTTTGAACATGCTACAGTGTTATCCTTTATAGGGAAAATAAAGATCCCACACGTATTTATAGAGCACTATCAAAAGAGTTTCTGTAGATGCGTCATCTTTTCTAGGGCATGATTCTCCCCGGTGGAGTTTTGCCACCTCTAAAATTCAGTGTGATCTAGCATTACGAGATGTACAATGGAGTGAGATAGATGACATAGTTATGATTTGACTTTTTCTGATGTTGTAATAGTTATGGGGTATAATAATGAATAATGTTCTTCAGATGCCAGTGCATTAAAACCACCCTTTAACATCTGACCCACACATAGTGATTCCATTTGCACACATCCTATAAGGGATTCAGAAGTCCTCACTTTTTCCTCCCATTCCTCAGTCTATTATGCACTGTGATACAGAACTGACTCAATTCGGGTGGTCCTGAGCTGGCGGCCACTAATGAACTGTGGCTCTCTGCTTTGGGCTGTCCTCTGTTAGCTTTACAACTGTGAAGAACAAAAAAGGAGGAGAAGATGGCTCTGTTCCAATGTCTAGTGAGCTTTCTCATAGACACCATAGACACTGTTTCTTCTCTGTGTAATCTAGTGGACAAATAGATGCCATTGCCATTGTTGCCAGACTGTAATTTTTTAGTTAGAAAAATATTAAAATGCTATTAAAATGATAGAAATAATAACAATAATAATACTAATATATATATATATATATATATATATATATATATATATTCCCCTTTACGGGGAAGTCGTGGCCTAATGGTTAGAGAGTCGGACTCGCAATCGAAGGGTTGTGAGTTTGAGTCTCGGGCCAGCAGGAATAGTTGGTGGGGGGAGTGCATGTACAGTTCTCTCTCCACCCTCAATACCACGACTTAGGTGCCCTTGAGCAAGGCATCGAACCCCCAACTGCTCCCCGGGCGCCGCAGCATAAATTGCTGCACACTGCTCCGGGTGTGTGTTCACAGTGTGTGTGTGTGTGTTCACTGCTCTGTGTGTGTGCACTTCGGATGGGTTAAATGCAGAGCACGAATTCTGAGTATGGGTCACCATACTTGGCTGAATGTCACGTCACTTTCACTTTCATTATTAATTATTTATTTATTTATTTTTATTTTTTGCGAACTGATTACTGAAAAGTTATTTGTGGAACCAAAAACGGTTCTTCTATTGCATCCCCTTTTAGAATCTGTATTTTTAAGAGTGTAACTTTCCCTAAAAGAATAGCTCACACAAAAAGTAAAATTTGCTGAAATTTTACTCAGAATTTGCCCTCAGGCCATCCAAGATGTAGAGGAGTTTATCATTACATCACTTGCTCATCAATGGATCCTCTGCAGTTGGAATGAGAGTCCGACATCTGATAAAAACATCACAATAATCCATGCCACTCTAGTCCAACAATTAATGTCTTTTGAAGTAAAAAAATATGTTTGAAACAAATCCATCAAGGCTTTCTTTTCTTTTCTTTTTTTTTCCTTTTTTGGCCCATCGATTCTGCCCCAAAATACTTAATAAAGTTAATAATAAAGTTCCTCTTGTGAAAGTCTATGCTCTGGTTTCCTCTCACATCATAATCCAATTTTATTTATTTTTTTTAGAACTGTTTTGGTCTGCTTTTGCTTGTAATTGGTACTTGATCTGTGGATAGTTCTTTCCTGATTCAGGCGAGATGAGTTTCTCACTTTAGAAAGCAGTATTATGGATAGAGGGCTCATATTTTAATCAAAAGCAATTTACAAACATGCAGCTTTTCATGTCACAAGATGTTCATCGATGGACTGGAGTTGTGTGGAATATACTAGTATATCATACATAGACTAAAAGCTACAAAAGGTCCAGTTTCCTGTTTTTCTGAAGGGACTTTAAGGACCAGACTCTACTGAAATCAAGTCCTGTGCACATTACGTGAGAAGCACTGTTTGAATGATGCACCGGGTTGCTACATATGCAGAGTATTCCAAATCTGTTACTTATAGGGTTCCATTTCAGTTAAGCTACCTATGTAGGCAGTAGACAGCAAGGCAGCTAGTTTTTTTGGAACAGAGCCAGAGAGAAAAAACAAACCCAGCACACTGAGAAATGAACAGAGCGGGTAGAGATCAGAGTCCTCTGAGTGTTTAAAGACCTGTTCACCTCTTTCAAAATGCAGAACAGCTGTAATGATGTCAGTACGCATTGAGTGGAATATTCCAGATTCAGCATGAGTATTCCAGTATAAATCTGTGTATTCAGGTGTGCTATGTGAAGTTTGAGGAATAAAGCGGCGCCAAGCGGAGAGGAGTCTTGTCTTAAGGCCAGTTCCACTCTGGCACTGCCCTCTTCCCATGAACCCGAGCCCCAGAAACAAAGTGGGGGGATTATATTATCTTCCTCTGGACCCGTGAGGCTACACTTTCAATCACAGCTGCATTGAAAATCCAGTTAGTAAATGATGGTGACATGGAACAGGGGTAACATCTCTTTATGATCATTTGATGTCAGACTTGCAGTGTGTGACTAAATAAGAAAAACTGACCTTGAGAAGAGTGAAATTAACCTTAGATTACCTTGTCCATTACACCGTAAAGTCAATTAGATGTAAGGAAATACTATATTTTATTATGATTTATAAAAGTTTATACATCACAAATTAATTTGGTATGATGAACAACATTATTTCATTCAGATTTGAGCATGAAGTGTATTTTTAAATGTTTGGATATACACTGAAATGTATGTTAATAAACATATACATTACATTATGGTACATTTTACATATTGGCAGCATCTTCATATATACAAATCTTTACGAATCCTCTGAAGACTGATTAGAAGTTGAATTGGCATCAACTTATATTATTATTATTAATTAAATAGTAATACAGCTTAATTATTTTAAATTACAGTAAATAAAAAGTATAAAAAAATAAATAACTATGGCAATTGAACAGGTCAATTTAATTGCTTTGTTAATGATAATTTAAGTAATTATTTCATTTGTTGTAAAATGTATTTATTTTTAATAGTTACATCAATAGTTACTTAATCTCAGAGTAAATTTTAAGTAAATAATTTAGATCAATTGGGTTTCAGATGATAAAAAGTTTGTAAATCATAAGTATATATATATATATACACTTATGATTTACAAACTTTTTTTTCATCTATCACTATTTTATCTGATGTCTCTTTAGTGGTTAAACATAAGATATAATTCGTTTGGGGTAAATCTAACAGGTAATCTTTGGTCTGTATTCAATTTATCTATATATTAAAATGAAAATAAAAAAGGCAAATTTATATATTTATATATAGTTCCTGGGGAAAAAGTTCCTGGTACAAATGTTCCGGATAATTTCGGTGGAAACAGGGCTTATGTATTCGACTATGTGGCAACAAACAGCTAAACGGTCTGGGTTCTTTAATGACGTTTTAATGTGATTCTGGCTATTCTCAGAGCTTTGCCATGACATCATCCTTTTAAATACTTATGGGGTCGCAGTTTCTAGCAAACTCCCTCGAGCCTGTGGGTCCATCTGTATTTCTCTTTAAACAGACTCACGCTGTGAGAGCGAGAGAATAATAAGGTAAATTTTTAATGTCCATTTAATTGTCAAAACCATTCTGCAGTCATATGTTTGCTTATGATACTATCACACGATGAAAGGTTTCCCCAGAGGGGCATTGTAGAGGAAGGGCATGTTTGAACATACTCTCACTGCCCATCCAGTAATGCCCCTAAGCTACAGTTTTCTTGCAAACTAGAAGCCAGATTCACAAAGACAGTTGTCCTCTGACCTGGATGAGACTCCATCAAACTAATGCGGGTGAAATCTACAGCAATGCTCTTCCCGTGCAAGAGAGAATTTTTTTAGTTGGTCCATTTGCAATTGTTGGCAGCATGTAACAAATCAAAAGTGCCCAAAAACCCATGGTTTGGCTCCATGTTCCAACTGTGTAGTGTTGAGTAACTGAGAAAAAAAAAAAAAAAAAACAGAACAATTGTCAGCATTTTGTTAACATTAATACGGTTCATCATTAAAAAAATAAAATTAAAAATAAAAATACTGAAACAACTTTCGGTCAGAAATTGGTAGTAAACTGCAAAAAATAAACAAAAAATAAAAAAAATAAATAAACAACTGGCAAGTAACGTGAATGTGAATATTTTCTTGTAAAACATACCAATAATTGTCAAAACTTGTCAAATGGCAGACTCAAACAACCAAGTGAGTTTATTAAGGCAACTGACGAGAAGCTTCCAACATAGGAGAACCAAAACTGAAGTGATCAATGGAAGCAGAGAAAACAGTTTAATCTGAGCTGAAACTTCTGGTCCTTCCAAAGATAGCTGAAGCTTCCAGGATCAACACGCTGACAGATAGACAAGGATCCGCTTGAGAAGCTTGTAACCTTGAGACCAGCCAACAAGGGACTGTGGTGAGTGTGTTTTTGAATAGTGTGGTAAATGGATGCAGGTGTCCATGATTACTAATCAGGTGATTGTAAACAGGTGTAGGAGGCTGGTTTAGCTGGTGAGGCAGGTGATTCCGTGACAATAATCTTTATTTTATTTACAACTTTAATTTTTTAAGGCTACGTTAACACGTGGGCGGCTATTTTCATAAATGGACATTTCGACCTCTCCGGTTTCAAAAATAACATTGTGAACATGTCAGTTTTCAGAAAAGTCTTAATTTACATGTACCCGTGTATATATGCCGTCAAGGGCATGCCAAACCTGTAGGTGGCAGTGTAACAAGAAGCTCAAGCCCACGTAAGCCAATCAGAATCCCGAAAAATCACATGTAAACATAGGTCGCACTTTTGACGTAGGTGCGAGCTCTGGCACATACTGTGATGTTGGCTGCCTAAACACCCGTTTGTCTCAGTTTACATACAAACATGCAAACGAAGGTTTTCAAAATGTCCACTCTGTTTTTAAAAAGAATCTGTTTCAGAGGCGAATTCTCCGTTTGCATGTAAACGAAGGGCACAAACGAAGGAAAATGTCTCCGTTTTTCAAAATAAGTGTGTACATGTAAACGGGGCCTAAGTATTATTTTAGAATATCATATATAGATATATTTATATTAGTTATGTTATTTCATATCAAGTCCTTATATTGACTCATTCTAATTATTTGCATATGACAACAGTTTATACAGTTTAGCAAAACAGCACAAATGACCAATCAGATTTGAAATAAAAGAATCTGATGTGTTATATTTTATATAAACAAATAAATAAAAGATACTATTGTACTATTTTTGTTAGTAGCTTACATCATACTACTTTTTAAAAGGGTAGCTTGACTGTTCAAACCCGATTCCAAAAAAGCTTGGACACTGTACAAATTGTGAGTGAAAAAGGAATGCAATAATTTACAAACCTCATAAACTTATATTTTATTCACAATAGATAGCAAATATTGCCTAATTTTGGATTTCTTGAGAGCTACACATTCCAAAAAGGTTGGGACAGGTAGCAATAAGAGGCTGGAAAAGTTAAATGTACATATAAGGAACAGCTGCAGGACCAATTTGCAACTTATTAGGTCAATTGGCAAGATGATTTGGGTATAAAAAGAGCCTCTCAGAGTGGCAGTGTCTCTCAGAAGTCAAGATGGGCAGAGGATCACCAATTCCCCCAATGCTGCAGCCAAAATAGTGGCGCAATATCAGAATGAAGTTTCTTAGAGAAAAATTGCAAAGAGTTTGAAGTTATCATCATCTACAGTGCATAATATCATCCAAAGATTCAGAGATTCTGGAACAATATCTGTGCGTAAGGGTCAAGGCCGGAAAACCATACTGGATGCCCGTGATCTTCGGGTCCTGCACCACATACAGGAATGCTACTGTAATGGAAATCACAACATGGGCTCAGGAATACTTCCAGAAAACATTGTCGGTGAACACAATCCACTGTGCCTTTCGCTGTTGCCGGCTAAAACTCTATAGGTCAAAAAAGAAGCCATATCTAAACATGATCCAGAAGCGTTTTCTCTTGGCCAAGGCTCATTTAAAATGGACTGTGGCAAAGTGGAAAACTGTTCCATGGTCAGGCGAATCAAAATTTGAAGTTATTTTTGGAAAACTGGGATGCCATGTCATCTGGACTAAAGAGGACAAGGACAACCCAAGTTGTTATCAGCGCTCAGTTCAGAAGCCTGCATCTCTGATGGTATGGGGTTACATGAGCGCGTGTGGCATGGGCAGCTTACACATCTGGAAAGGCAACATCAATGCTGATAGGTATATCCAAGTTCTAGAACAACATATGCTCCCATCCAGACGTCATCTCTTTCAGGGAAGACCTTGCATTTTCCAACATGACAATGCCAGACCACAGACTGCATCAATTACAACATCTTGGCTGTGTAAAAGAAGGATCCGGGTACTGAAATGGCCAGCCTGTAGTCAAGATCTTTCACCCATAGCCTTCCTGAAAATGTTCGGGGTTCAGACACACTCAGACACACTCAAAAACCAATCTCTTTCACCAAGCATTCGAATAATGCATCTCATAATTTGTGACTGCAGTTCTATCTGATCAAATGCGCATTCTTATTCTTTAGCTTGGGTTAAACTAATTAATTTTACTTTTTTGGAATAGCAGCTACACTAATGATTTCTCTATTTGTTTCTCTGTTTTTGTAACTAGGATTTAAAGCTCCAGTCTGGATCCAGAACACCTGAGAAGAGATGATGCCAACCCCTCAGAGGACCTCCGATGATGCTAACCCTGAAATAACATATATAACTAACAAATATTGCTATTTATATGCAATCACATTATAATTGCTGTTAATAGTGTTCATCATCTGGTTGACTGTGTCTTGTATAACATTTTCTGAAAATTCCTGTCATTTGCACATAATCTAATCACCACTTATAAACCACTACTAAATGTTGAAGAAACTTAATTTTCTGTAAAGTTGCTTTGCAATGATTTGTATCGTAAAAAGCGCTATACAAATAAACTTGAATTGAATTGAACAGAAAACATTTGGCGCATCATAAAGAGTAAGATCTAATACAGTTGAGCAACTAGAAGCCTGTATTAGACAAGAATGGGACAACATTCTTATTCCTAAACTTGAGCAACTTGTCTCCTCAGTCCCCAGACATTTGCAGACTGTTATAAAAAGAAGAGGGGATGCCACACAGTGGTAAACATGGCCTTGTCCAAACTTTTTTGAGATGTGTTGATGCCATGAAATTTAAAATCAACTTATTTTCTCCCTTAAAATGATACGTTTTCTCAGTTTAAACATTTGATATGTCATCTATGTTATTATTATTATTCTTAATAAAATATTGAAATTTGAAACTTCACACATCATTGCATTCTGTTTTTATTCACAATTTGTACAGTGTTCCAACTTTTTTGGAATCGGGTTTGTAGTTTAACTACTTCAAATGAGTACTTGGCAAACTACAATTTAAAAGTCTTCCCAAACACAGCAACCATGCCAGTCTCACGCAGTGAGTGTACAAATGCTAGGCACTGACCCAGGCCTTTCAAAAGCAGACATCCTAACGCTTGGCACTCATGTGGTCCAGCAATGGCAACATTATGCAGATTGTCTGTTCTCCAGTACTGCTACAAAGAGAAGACTGTTGTAGTAGATATAGTGAGCTATTTTCTTTGTTGATGCTGATCCTGTGAATTTTTTTATTTTTATTATTATTATTATGTATTATTATTTTTGAATGAGTTAAGTGGCGTAATCTCATGATAATGCATGTTATTAGGCATTAATTAAAAAACAGCAATGGGGGCATTTAATTCTTCTAGACTAATATTCTGACCTTTTTAGTCTTAATATGGCTTGCCGGCAGCCATATCACCCTGGAGCCCAACACTGGTTTCCCACTGAAGCTAAGCAGGGCTGAGCCTGGTCAGTACCTGGATGGGAGACCTGGGTTTTCTCCTGAGAAAACTAGGTTGCTGTTGGAAGAGGTGCTAGTGAGGCCAGTAGGGGGTGCTCACCCTGTGGTCTGTGTGGGTCCTAGCGCCCCAGTGTAGTGATGGGGACACTATACTGTCAACAAGCACCGTCCTTCGGATGAGACGTTAAACCGAGGTCCTGACTCTCTGTGGTCATTAAAAATCCCAGGAAGTCTTTCGAAAAGAGTAGAGGTGTGACCTCGGCATCCTGGCTAAATTCGCCCATTGGCCTCTGACCATCATGGCCTCCTAACAATCCCCATATCTGCTGATTGGCTTCATCACTCTGTCTCCTCTCCACCAGTAAGCTGGTGTGTGGTGGGTGTTCTGGCGCACTATGGCTGCCGTCGCATCATCCAGGTGGATGCTGCACACTGGTGGTGGATGAGGAGAGACCCCCTGACAATGTAAGCGCTTTGAGTGCCAAGAAAAGCGCTATATAAATGTAATGAATTATTATTATTATTATTATTAATATGTCAAGCTGCTTCATGTTTTGTAAAATTAATAGTTCACGTAAAAGTTTAAATTTGCTGAATATTTACTCTCCCAGGTTAGCCAAGCTGTAAAAGATTCAGTATTTTTTCCTTTTAATTTATTATTATTATTATTATTATTATTATTAATTATTAGAACAGATTTTTAGAACTTTAGCTCTGTAGAGAATGGGTGCTATCAGAATGATGTCTGCAATGTGCATTCAACATCTAACATCATGTTAAGTGAAAAGCTGCATGATAGCAATAAGAAAATCTATCATTTAGATTTTTTTTTAACCTTAAAATTAGTCTTCTATTTATAATATTGCTTTTTCCATTGAAAAAGTCTCACCTGAATCAGGAGAGTAATATGCACAGATCAGGCATTATTTATACAGTAAGTGAAAACAGTTCCAAACAAATACAGTATGTTGGTAGATTTTGATGTGAAAGGACAGCAGGCAATGACTTTTTCATTACAGGAAGCATTATTATGCATTATGGACTTGTATTTTTGCCGGAAGCAAAGGTTTAAAGTTTAGAACAGCTTAATGATGGATTTGTTTCTTACAGACACTCAACTTTTAACTTTACAAGAACTCAAACTTTTATCCAAAGCGACTTACAAATGAGAACAATAGAAGCAATCAGACCAATGAGAGAACAACAACAGTATACAAGTCTCAGTTAGTCTAGCCTAGTACACAGGTTTTTTTTTTTTTTTTTTTTTTTAAGAATTGAATAGAATAGACAATAAAAAGTAAGTGCTAGTATTAGTTTCACTGTAAAAAATGTACTGTAGAATTTACAGGATTTTACTGGCAAAAAAGTTGCCAATAAAATCCTGTAAAAATGATGTTAATTGCTGTAAAATGGATTACAGGAAATTACTGCAAAGCAAATTACAGTTAATTGCTGTATGTGGAATACAGTAGTTTGTAGTATTTTTTACAGTAACATTGACTTTAACTTGTAGTTTATTTTACAGCAATATTTTGTAATTTCACTAAAGTACAGTATTTACCTGGCAAAAAAGTTGCCAATAAAGTCCTGTAAATATATTTTACAGCATTTATTTGTGATTTCATTAAATTACAGTATTTAACTGGCAATTAAAGTTGCCAATAAAATCCTGTAAATACCCCTAAATACAATATGATGTTGTAATAATTTAACAATGAAACTGCTTTAAAGAATAATTTTCACAGTAAACTATAAAATACTGATATAAACGCATTATCATGAGCTCTATCTTAATACATTTACAAATGAATAAAAATGAATAAAGTCAATGATGTTGCAAATAAGTATTTATTAAAACTGGCAGAAAGACATTGCAAGGCTTTTACTGGTAAAATAAAAATTTCAGTCTTTCAACAGTTAAAATCTTATCATGAAAATAACATAGCATCACAAATAACTACAAATACATGTTAAAAAAATAAGCCATATTCAGAGTAAAAGATTAACTTTCTATAAAAATGAAGGTCAATCAACAGAATTTGTAAATTTTTTGTAAAAAAAAAGAAGAAGAAAATGATTAAAATAAAATGCTGGAATCAACATTAAATCACAAATTCTGTTGTTTGAGCTTATGTTCTATTAAATTAAGAACATTCCTGCAAAAGACAATTTAATAAATACATACTGAAAGTCCATCAACTTTCTGAGATGAGCACACAATGAGGGTTGTCCCTCTTCTCTGAGATTTTTCCACTTGTTTTGCCTCTATGTGTCCGTCTTGTATCCAGTGAGTGTTGTGATTCCAAGCAAACATCTGCACATAAAAACAAGCAGAAGCATCAGGATAAAGTTAAGTATTGAATGAAACTAGCTCAATAAAATAAATGTCAAAATGCCACTTATACAATACAATCAGCATTTACCAGTACTTAAAAGGTTACTCCACCCCAAAATGAAAATCTTGCCATTAATCACTTACCTCCATGTCGTTCCAAACCCGTAAAAGCTTCGTTCGTCTTCAGAACACAATTTAAGATATTTTGGATGCAACTGGGAGGATTGTGAATGTCCCACTGACTGCCAAGTAAATACCACTGTCAAGGCCCAGAAAAGTATGAAAGACATCATCAGAATAGTCCATCAGTGGTTCAACCGTAACGTTATGAAGCGACGACAATGCTTTTTGTATGAAAAGAAAACAAAAATAACGATTTATTCAACAATTCGCCTCCTCCACATCAGTGTAGCACCATTTTGGAGAGTATCTGTTGGACACAAACTGCAGCTGCTGTTCTGTGTCAGCTGGGTCATATGGACACACTTTCTATGTTTATTTACACTTTGATTTGAACAAAAACAAAAATAACGTCTTTGTTGAATAAAGTTGTTCTTTTTGTTTTCTTTGCATACAAAAAGTATTCTCGTAGCTTCGTAAAATTGCATTTGAACCACTGATGGCAGATGGACTATTCTGACGATGCTTTTCATACTTTTCTGGGCTTAGACATTGTTAATTGTTTGACAGTCAGTGGGGCAGACGCAAGCCTCTCGGTTCTCATTCAAAATATCTTAAATTGTGTTATGAAGACAAACAAAGCTTTTACGGGTTTGAAATGACATTAATCACTGTTGATCACGTTAACAGTGATTAATGACTAAATTGTCATTATGGGGTGGAGTAACTCTTTAAACTAAATAAGTAACCTTTTTCCCAAATGAAATTACTTAAGTAAAACTTGTTACCTTTGAAAAAATTCAAGTGTGCAAAAGATGCCTGCTCCTGGGATGCCAGACTGAAGTTGTAATAAGACTCCAAATCCAGCTACAAAGTTGAGGTATGAATTCACAACCATCTGACCCTCAAATAGTCAAAAGCCACTGGGTGGACCTGAAATTAAGAAATATAAGCAATAAAGTAACCTACAATGCAGTATTTCAATATAAAATGTAATCTAAATTACAAGTTTATCAAATTATTTAAAGAATTAATACATTACCTAATAAAATCAGCTTCAGAGTCTTGAAGCATCAAACATTTCTCCACATCAGCTGCTAATCTTTGCACCTACAAGAAATAAAGAAAATAATCTTGTGATTTCTTTAAAGCATTTACATAAATGAGACCAAAATTGACACTCAAAAAATATATTTTAGAATAAACAACCAATTATAAATTATAATATCACATTGTAGAACTGTACCACCAATCAAATTAAGTAATTTACAGTGCAAAATTACAACTGTGTAATGACATTAATGTTTTACATTAATTTTTGAAAATTCAATTAATAAATGTTGGAAAAATGCAATGATACTTTTTAAACGTGAAACTAAACCGCCATTAGGTGGCAGCGAATAACTTAATGAGGGAATCAACTGAGTCATTCATTGAACCGATCCGTTCAAAAAGCTGAATCATTCAGCAAAAACACCGCTTAGTTTTTGTTTGAGGATGAGCAAAATAGTTTTGCTTTGGTCTTTGTTTGGAACTATTTTCTTTGGTGAAATAGAACAACAGTTAATATTGTGTCTAAAAAAGTAAGTAACTTGTTAACTAATTGTTTATTGAACTATGTATTTGCAATCGTGATACTCAGGAATACAGCTCACTTGTGATGCTACTTATATCGTATGTTATAAATAAACTCAACAGTTGAACATTTACCTCATGTATTTTCCGTGACTTTATGTGTGCCGTTAAGCTTGTTTTGAAGTTGAATGAAACGTTAATATAATCAGAATCAGTCTCGCGTTTCGATGCTTCCTCAGTCTTTTTTTTCTGTTTTCTGTTTTTTTTTTTTTAAATCAGGCTAACTTGTCCATTCGGGCATATAAAGATGTCTTTCACTTATTATAGTAAGGCGCACATCAATATGGGACAGTTGAACACATATAAACAAATGAACACATATAAACAAATGAAATTTCACATATTTTGCTGTTTGTCAGTTATTTCGACAGATAACGTTAGTATAGTTACCATGACAATCGTTCGCATTGGGCTTAATGATAAAAGTTAGGTAAACACTACTTTAAATGCTCTCAATAAGAAAATGTAACTTCCACAAATCGAAAATTTGGCCTAACTATTCTATGATAGCAATTCCCAGTTTACTGCACAGATGTTACCAAGGCCACTTGTCTAAATGTCAGGATAGGAGGCTATTGTGACATGATATCGCTTATACATTATAAGTATATACTCAAATAAATATTAAAAGGATATATTTCTCAAGTATAATCAAGTGAACTTACCAGGAATTATGAATAAAGCCTCTTATCTTCAGTCGTTCTCACACTGCTCCAGTCGGCTGGGTTTCAGATTTGAATGGTGCGCGCGCAATCCCATAATGCCACACCACAGTAAATTAGTGTAAAAAGCAGGAACTACAGTGACAACACCTGCTTCTTGTAAATGAATTACAGTTGACGTGGAAATATACTGTTAACAACTGTAAAACCTTATTTGACCCATAATGCATTGCGAATTACAGCTGCATCTTGTAAAATGTTTATACAGTAAAATTATGTAAAATTTTGCTGTAGAAACTACAGCAATTTTTTACAGCGTTGTCAAGTGCTGGTGAAAAAGATTTGTCTTCAGACGTTTTAAATTTTTTTGCAAAGAATCAGCATTCCACCAGCTGGGCACAGTCCAGGAAAAGGTCTGTGAGAGTGATTTTGAACCTCTTTGGGATGGCACCACATCGAATGCAAGCTTCTGGAGGGCATATACGTTTGAACTAGTGAGTTTAGGTATATTGGTGCAGCGCCAGAGGTCGTCTTGTAGGCAAGCAACAGTACCTTGAATTTGATGCGAGCGGCTACTGGTAGCCAGTGTAACCTGATAAGGAGATGTTTGGCTCATTGAAAACAACTCTCGCTGCTGCATTCTGGATCAGTTGCAGAGGCTTGATAGAACATGCAGGAAGGCCTGCCAGGAGAGCATTACAATAGTCAATTCTGAAGAGAACAAGAGCTTGGACAAGAAGTTGTGTGGCTTGATCTGACAAGAAGGGTCTAATCTTCCTAATGCAGTATAAGGCAATTCTGCAGGACCGGGTCATTGTAGCAATATGGTCTGTGATACCTGATGATCAATCACAACTCCTAGGTTTCTGGCTGTCCTGGAATAAGTTATGGTTGACGAACCCAGCTGTATTAGTAAGGTTGAGCTGAAGGTGATGGTCCTTAATCCAGCTAGGAATGTCTCTCAGACAGGCTGCAACGCGACCAGATACTGTTGGATCATCTGGTTGGAATGAGAAGTAGTTGGGAGTAGAGTTGGGTGTCATCAGCATAGCAGTGATAAGAAAAGCCATGCTTCTGAATGACAGATCCTAATGATGTCATGTAGATGGAGAATAGAAATGGTCTAAGCACTGAGCCTTGAGGAACCACAGTAGTACGAAGTTGTGACTCACCTCACCCCTCCAAGACACCCTGAAAGACCTACCTGAGAGGTAAGACTTGAAACACAAGAGTGCAGTTCCAGAGATGCCCATCTTTCTGAGAGTGGACAGGAGAATCTGGTGGTTAACTTTGTCAAAAGCAACAGACAGATCCAGCAAGACTGAGTACTGAGGATTTGGAAGCTGCTCTTGCCAGTCGCAGGGCTTCAGTAACCGAGAGCAGGGGAGTCTCAGTTGAGTGGCTGCTTTTGAAGCCAGATTGGTTGCAGGAGGTTGTTCTGTACAAGAAACATAGAGAGTTGGTTGTACACAACTCGCTCAAGTGTCTTTGCAATGAATGGAAGAAGGAATACCGGTCTGTAGTTTTCTAATAGTGCATTCACACCAGACGTGAATGAAGCGTTAAGTCTGAGTGATTTACATCCTAAGTCAATGCAAACACGCGAATAGACATCCTGTGGTGTGAATGAGGTGGCACAAATTGAGCATTTCGGGCATTTTGATGCACGTAATGCGTGATTAGCGCGAGTCTAAAAATCTAAACTTTGGCGAAAATTTGAGCCGCGTTAACCAATCAGGAGCATGCTCTAGTAGTGACGTGATTACGATGTAGCAAGTGGAGACAAAATCTGAAACAACAATGGAGGAATAATATTTATGTTTAACCACAAATGAGACATCAGAACCAGTGGCAAATGTCAGAAGGACTAGCCAAGTCGAGACTGCTCTCGTTGGTAACATGAGCAATGAGCTCCCACCTATAGCGTGGAACTGATCAATTGGCGAAATGCATTCTTAAATAGGCATTGTCTTTATAAATTAATTGCATATTTGAGTATAAAACAACTACATTCTTGCCTGAAATACTTTTAAAACTACATTTCATGGCACAATAACAGTAATATTTTGAAAATTATCCGAATAAATGGTGGTTGGAAATCACAATGCTGCGTGAACTCCACTGGCAGAAGCCCCTCCCATGACGCAAATTTGTTTCTGTTGTGAAGTGAGTTTCATGCGCATATTAAGGAAATTTCAAGTGCAAATGAAGCGAGTAAACTCAATGTTTAAGCATCCAACTATGCATGAATAGCACAATTTATTACCACAAGTCGCGTCTGGTGTGAACGCCCGTAAAAGTGCTGGATTTAGAGATGGTTTCTTAAGCAGTGGGCTTACCAGAGTCTAATTAAATGCTGTGGGAAATGTACCAGATTGAAAAGAGTTGTTGATAATTTGAGTAAGTGAAGGTATGACGGAAGAAGAAATGGTTTGAAGGAGGTGAGTGGGGATATGATCAAGTGATGTTTTTTTGGTAGCACTTTATTTTACAGTCCTGTTCCTCATGTACATACTATGTACTTATTATAGTAATCACAATAACTATGTAATAACTAGGTACTAACCCTGAACCTACTCCTAAACTTAACCCTACCCCATGTAGTTACCTTGTATTACCAGAACTTTCTTAGATAAATACAGTACACTGCAAGTACACTATAAGTACATGTAAGTACACGTACTGTAAAATAAAGTGCAACCATTTTTTTATCATATGGACTCTCATTCTGATGACACCAATTAAGTTTAGAGGATCCATTGGTGAGAATGCTAAATTTCTCCAAATCTCTTCCAACAACAATAATAATAATAATAATAATAATAATAATAATAATAATAATAAAAAAATAAAAAAACTTGGATGGCCTGATAAAATTTTTAGCAAGTATGAATGCGATTTTAAAGCTTTTCAATTAGTTCAGGTTGAACTAGCTTGAAGTTAATGTTCAAATACTGAAGAAAAAAAGTGCATAATAATCATTTAAATTGTTAATGTAGCAGACACTATTATCCATAATGTCCTATAGCACTCCAGATCAGTCCTCATGAAATGCTGTTCGCTGCCCATTTTGCTTGTGTATTCTGAGGTATTTCAGAGTGAAAATGGATATTCAACAAGAGAAAAAAAAAAAAAATTAAATAAAACAAGAATGATACTATGTATCATTCTTCTGCATGTGACTAGGCAGTCATATTCTAGCAGAATATGTATCATTGGTGTGTAAATGTGGTCAAATGTTAATGTTAATGTTTTGGAGTCAGAAGTTCAAGGAACATTTTTGTTGCAAATCATTTTCAGTAGAAGGTCTTTTTGGACTGAGAATTAGTTGTTTTCACAGTACAATGAACTCTTATCTTAAAAGAGCAAGGACAATTTGATTTCTCATAATGTTCATTTGAGTAATTTCAAGGGATGGGATTTAATAAAACCAACAACACTATTTCATTGTTTCTGAGTGCAGTGTGGTAAGATTCACACCTAAATGTTCATTCTGAAACCAGCTCAAATAAAGTCTGGGAAAGGGAGGCAGACACACAGACAGGTCCTGCATTTGAACTTAGTTTTCAGCTCAGTAGAGAATTGCACTGCATAAATTTACGTTAAGCAACAAAGAAGAACTTTCTTTAATGGAAAATATATTTCAAACAGTATTTTAACCACATCAGGATGTCATTAATCACTTCAAAGAATTTTTCTTATTTATTACTTTCCAGGTGAACTTTCACAGTGGTTTGAAAAAAAAAAAAAAAATCACTATCTGAGTGTACAAAGCATCAGCGAAAAAATTTCCCTTTAGCATAGTACTTCGTTGCTTTTGCTACAGTCAGAATACCATTGTGTATCTTAGAGGATTGAGCCACTGTAAATATGTACTAAATAAAGTGCTGCTGCTTGGGTTGAAGGGTTGCAATCAAAGAGCAGAGAGAGAGAGAGAGTTCTAAAAAAAATTGCATTCCTCTGGCTGGCCTAAACCCTCTGTCCAACGGAAGTACTGGGCACTCGCCTTGCTCTTCACTGTGTGCCAGTGACCCTGTCCTGATCCACAATGATTAGATCCAGACTGCAGGGATCAACCTTTCTTAGCCTGAAGCCACCACCACACCCACTACACGGGCTCCCACACTCACCCTCTCATATTTACACAGCCGCTAACCCTGGATTAAACAGGGATGAAGTACTATGAAATACTCATCTTAAAGGGGTCATATGACGTCGGTAAAAATAACAGTGTTGTATATTTGGTGTAATGCATTGTGCTTATGCGGTATAAGATGAAATATATATATATATATTTTTTCCACATAATGTAGATTATTGTTGCTCTGCCTTTCCAAAACGTGTAGATTTTTACAAAGCTCATATTTCTGAAAAGCGAAGTGTATGCTGATTGGCCAGCTATCCAGTGCGTTGTGATTGGCTGAATACCTCAAGCATGTGATGGAAATGTTATGCTCCTTAACATCCTTTGATGCCATCTCCCGCCACGACGAGACAAAACCAATAAAACCCACTACAAACTAGGCATTTGTTGCATACAGTGGGAACATAATTACTAATTATAATGACTTATACTATGTTTTTAGGCGTTTCATTGCATATTGTGCCCCATAAACATCATGTCTGCATTTGTGATCAGAGAAAGGACAAACAACAAGCTTTACTCTACAGTGCTTAAAACTTGCGTTTGTGTCATTATTGGCAAATTCTTTAAACATAAAATAATTTACTTATAGGCTGTGAGTCAGAAGTGCCAGACTCTGCTTGCAAAATTGGAACTGCCCCACTTTATAAAAGTTACACCTTCTTTCTTTGTGTAAACTTTTGGGCTGTCTTATGCAAATCTTCCCACACAGTGACGTAGACATGTGGAAGCGTGTTTACCCTTATGAAAATTAACCATGGTTTTACTACAAATAAAACCAAAAAACCATGGTTACTATAGTTAAACCATGGTAACCACAAATTAACCATGGTTTTGCAATATTAACCATGGTTTAACCATGGTATTTGTAGTAAATCTGTGGTTATACAAATGGTAGTCAACACGCCAAAAAACCATGGGTTACTACAGTTTTACTATAATAAAACCATGGTTATTTTTCGTAAGGGTAATCCCTTACTTGTCACCCCCCATTTTCAGCATGGAGACACAAATGACATACCCAAAATTAAAAGGTTGCTCCTCATGAGTCTTTCTCACTAGATACATAATCAACATATGTTCACTAAGCTGACACTTGAAAGGTTACTGTTCAGGAATCAGAAT
This sequence comes from Carassius carassius, assembly GCF_963082965.1. Classification (NCBI taxonomy): domain Eukaryota; kingdom Metazoa; phylum Chordata; class Actinopteri; order Cypriniformes; family Cyprinidae; genus Carassius; species Carassius carassius. The sequence continues at coordinate 30,315,782 of NC_081765.1, forward strand.
TACTCAGACAGTTATGATAATAGAGATATATGAGATCAAACATGAAAACAAAAATACAAATATAATTTTTTTTAATGTATATAAAAAATGATGTAGGATATGATTTTAGAAACATAATGAAGCTAAAGTCACAAGTCTACTAATACTTCATTTTGATATTTCAGAACATAATCTCACAAACTGTGAATTTTATGAAACATTTTCTAACACCATGTCATGTGTGTTTTAAGAGAATTCTAATAAAAGGGTAATAAAATTGATTTATGACCCCTGTAACCTGTCCTGTGTGCAATTTTATCCCATGTCTGGACTGGCAAAAGTGCCCCATTCATTGTTCTATTGTCACTCGATGAGCCTTTAACACTTCCGCCAGGTATGAGAAATTATCCTCATTATTCTTTTATCATAATTCTTTTGTTCTATTCAGCCATTATTAGCCTTTATTCTGTCAGTACAATGTTTACCAAGCCACATCGTTTCAATCTCAGTATACATTTACCCAACTATTATCAAAAGCCTTTCTATAAAAATAAAACAAAACATTTTCTTATGACCTTATGTGAATTATTATGGCAAAATGCATTATGAAGAAGAACCGCACCTGCTATGTAGCTGCATTAGACAGTCCCTCCAGGATTTCACAATTTTTTTTTTTTTGTGATTTTTGACATGATTTGAAATGACTGATTTTGCTGCGGCTTTTCTCAAAATTTGCAATGATATTTGCAGCATTTCTTATTGTTTTGCAGTGAAAATATACCACAGACAACATTCTTCTAACACTGTTATGACTTTTCTGACTTCGAGAACCACTGTAGATCTCCAGACTAACGTTTGATGACACCAGCACTAGTGCCATTAAGTTCTACAGAAGGTGGCACCAGCACCTGACAGTAAAACACTCACCCTAATTACACATGTACATCTCAGAGACATTTTTTTTTTACCTGGAAAAGAACCACTTCATTGATACTATGGTGCAGAAAGCAGGGATTCCAGGCTTCTCTGGATGCTTAGAGCATTTTAACATGATATGGAATCAAATCCAAACCGCCAAAAAGGATGGAAGAGATCTCCATGTTGTGTTCTTGGACCTTGCAAACGCCTTCGGATCAGTTCCTCATAATCTCCTGTGGACTGCATTCCACTATTTCAGCGTCCCGGAAGTAATCACCCGCCTTGTTAAATCTTATTTTCAAGACCTACAACTATGTCTGACAACTGATGAGTGTACCACAGCATGGCAACGAGTGGAAATAGGAATAATGGCGGGATGCACCATCTCACCTCTAGCATTCACGATGGCTATGGAGGTCATCATCCGCGCATCTCGGTGGGTAGTAGGAGGTCAGAAGCTCAAATCTGGTCTTCGTCTCCCTCCCATCAGAGCTTACATGGACGATATGACCATCCTCACCACAACCAAGGCTTGTGCTCTGCGGTTGCTGAACAAGCTACAGGAGAACATCCAGTGGGCCCGATGTTGAGCAAGTTGACCAGCTTACGAAGGACACCATATGCGGCCTTGAGAGTATTAACAAGACCAAGCTCCCTGGCAGGCTAAAGCTGTGGTGCCTTCAATTTGGGCTATTACCCAGGCTGATGTGGCCTCTTACCATCTATGAGGTCCCAATATCAAAGGTAGAAAAGCTGGAGAGGGTGATCAGCTCATTTGCCAAAAAGTGCCTGGGGCTCCCTAGATGCTTTACTAACATCGGACTGTATGGAAGAGGCATGTTGGAGATTCCTGTTTCCAGCCTTGCAGAAGAATTCAAGTGCTCCAAAGTAAGGCTGGAAATGACACTAACAGAGTCCCGTGACCCATGTGTTTCCAGAACAGCTCCTACACTGGTGACTGGAAGGAAATGGAACCCAGCGGCAGCTACTCACCAGGCAAAGTCAGACCTCAGGCACAGAGACATCACTGGTAATGTGCAACAGGGGAGAGGAGGCCTTGGCCTTGGAGACAGTAGACCATCGTGGCAAAGGGCAGCTCCAGCTCAGCGCCGACGGCTGGTTGTTGAGGAGGTGTGTCGGCACGAGCAGGCAACAAGGTGTGTAAAGGCTATCTCACAAGCCAAGCAAGGACAATGGACGAGATGGAAGGGAGTTGAGAGGAGAAAGTTATCCTGGAGAGAGCTGATGGGCATGGAAGCATTTCACATCAGCTTCATTTTACGTGCAACGTACGACATCCTGCCTTCCCCCTCAAACCTCAACCAATGGTATGGAAAAGACCTGACATGCCCCCTCTGTCCATCCCCTGCAAACCTTAAACACATTCTGGTCGGATATAAGACAAGCTTGTCACAAGGCCGCTATACCTGGAGGCACAACCATGTCCTGAAATGTCTAGCAGCTACCTTGGAGTGCAGACGGGTACAGATCAATGCCCTGCCTCCTCCATCATCTCATCCCTCATATGCGAGAGAGTTCATCCGAGAAGGTACAAAGACAGCCAAAGTCCAAACAACATCGGATGTCGGCCAGCTTGGAAGGGCTCGAGACTGGAAGTTGGTGGTAGATTTGAACCAAAGACTTCACTTCCCTTCAGAGATCGCCACAACAAATCTCAGACCAGACCTCGTGCTCTGGTCTTCCTCACTTCACATTGTGTATACAATAGAGCTTACCGTTCCCTGGGAGGCTGCTGTGGAGGAGGCATTTGAGCGCAAGAGCCTTAAGTACACAGAGTTGGCAGCTAATGCTGAGCAACGCAGATGGAAATCCAAGGTCTGCCCAGTGGAAGTCGGCTGCAGAGGCTTCGTGGGCAAGTCAACCATCAGGCTGCTTAAGGAATTGGGAGTGCAAGGTCAAATCTTACGCCGAACCATCAAAGCCCTCTCAGGTGCAGCAGAAGAAGCAAGTCGATGGCTTTGGGTGAAAAGGGGAGACTCCACCTGGGTCCCTAATATTACCTGAGGCATTGAGGGGTTGAAAGCAGAGGGGGGCACACCTGGGACGCCAGGTGCTGCCGATGAGCCCTCTGGAGGTGTCGTGGGCCTATCATTGAAACACCAGAGAAGGACGGTGCCCACCTGATGACCCCAAAGAAGCTAAAACCCCCATTCTCATCCCACTCAACCACCATCATAGTGAGGAAATTACACCAATGGATGCATCGTCACCACTCATACCTCAGGTCTTAAAAATGGGATTGCTTCACCTAGTCCTAAAACATAACTAATGTCTGCATTTACATATCGAAGATGTATTTTTAAGAGTGCTTTTTCATCTGCAGTACGTCTCTAAGATGTTTCCTGTCAAATATCAAATAGACATTTAGAATGTATGTAAAACTTATTTATCAGAGTACACAGCAGATGATTCCAAGATCTTTAGCAGACGTCTAATGAATTTAATGAATGCAAAAATATATAGGCTATATTTGGAAATGGCCTATAAGTACTTCTCTGCAGCCATCTACAAGTGGTCATTTAATATCTTTTTTTTTTTTTTTAAATAATTGTTTGCTTTCCTATGTTATAAAACTTTTAGTTTATACATGGGGGGAAACTATTAAGGATGAACAAATACCGTCACATTAAAAATAACTTTCAAATTTGGTAATACTTAAAGCATTGAAGTTCTGGGAAAAGTTGTGTGAAGCATTTAAAATCACTCAAAATCATTAGACCATTTCTGCCACAAGTTGTTCCTGTAGTTTTGTGACGATCGTTGCCCAGAGAGACACAGGGAGAGCGAGAGATCCAATTGCAGGTATTTATTTATACAGGGTAATCCAAATCGTGGTCAAACAACAGTCCAAGGTCAACACCAAAAATCAGTCCAAAAACAAAGGAACAAGTAAACAAAAGAGGGAACAGGAAAGGAAAAGGTATGGGAACTCGGAGGACGAGAATACAAGGAGGAATCTCGGAAGACGAGAAGGCTGAACATAGGAATGGAAAGGACTCCATACAAACAACAGGGAAAGACAGGTATTTATAAGGAGGCTAAGTACAATCAAGTGACTGCACCTGGTGCAATTAACAGGAGTGCAATTACTGTGAAGACAGGACCAGACTAGAGGAATTCTAGTGCCTACGGTGAAGTGCCTAAGGGGAAGTGAGCCCACTAGTGGACACCCAGGGAAACAGAGACTAGACAGCGTGACAAGTTTACTGTTAAATCCACGGTGAATGGTGTAGATTTTGTGTTTATTGAAAAATGTTTTTCCTGGTTTCCACATCAATGGCGTTTGTTTTGATATCAGCTTTAACAGAATTCTTCGCTGAATGTGAATGCTTCTCACAGGATTTAACAGAGATGTTATTGATTCTATGGTGAATTGGACTGCTTTCTTCACACTGTATCTCCCAGCGCTGTGTAAAATGGTGTCGCATGATCACCCTGTGGCTGCGGCTCAAGCAGATAAACGGTCTCCGTAGCCCAAACTAGTAGCTCGGATTCGTTCCACTTTCGGTTTGTGTATCCAATGTAGATCTTGTAAATCGGTCATGATCTGAAAGCAAGGCCCTTCTTTGACAATGCGCATTGCGATGACGTCACAGGATGCTTCAAAGCCCAAATTATGCAGAAAATTTGTGCCAATTACGAAAATTTGCAATCTTTTGCGAAAGTTGCGGAGTTTGCTTGAATTTGTGATAAATTTAGCGATCTCAAAATCGCAAAATCCTGGAGGGACTGATTAGAGCTAAAGTTAGCATCAATCTACATAAGACAATTTATGAAATTATTAGTACACTTTTACTCAAAAAACTTTAAACCCCAATCGAGTGTTTGTAAAAACTTCCTTTTGCGATCCCATGTGGAATTTGGTCATTAACTGATGTAAAAATATGGTATTTATAGCCTTTTACATCACTGCACAAATGAGCATTTCAGATGTACATTTTCAATATTGTTATAAAAATGCCCCAAATCTCAAGAAATCACATACAAACCAAGGCATTTTAAGAGTCTTAACTTTTATAAAGAATATCTCTTTGGATTTGAGACATTAGTCTTTGGAACTTTACAGATCTCCTTTATGCACCTAGAGCTTGTAACACTCCAAAGAAAAAGGAAAATTTTAAACTGCATCATATGACCCCTTTACCTTCATTTGCTGGTCCCAACTGACTTCCATAGTATGAAAAAAAACAACAACAACAACAACAACAATACAAGTCAATGGGACAAGCAATGGAAGGTGAACTATCCCTTTAAACCAGCTCATCTTAAAGCGATAGTGTAACCCATAAATTGCAATTTAATCATCATTTATTCACCCTCATTCCAGGCCATTTCTTTTCTTTTCTTTAAAAAAATAAATATTTTGTTAAATAAAGACTTTTGAAAAATCTAAATCTTTCTTTCTTTCTTTCGTCATATTTTCAACATTACTACTCTTCTTTATCACAATCAATATTACTGTGTTTTTGAGTAAAAAATTTAATAAAATAAAAAATAATAAATTTTGAATGTTATGTTATTTCATGTTATATTCTAAAAAATATTGCCTAATTGAGATCCTTGTTGATTCTCACCAATCACCAATCAGGCATTTTATTATTATTATTATTTGTTAATTTTACAGATATCTTTCTTTCTGGTTATACAATGTATACGTATGTGCCTTTGGAAGCAAGTTAAAAGGAACCAAATTCCTTCACGGATTATAAGAAAATAAAAAATAAAATAAGGTTTACGGTGGGAGATATTTAATGTTGACAGTATCCAAAGCAAACAGTACCACAGTTTGGCACTGAAATGTGATCTGTTCATCAGTTGTACCCATCAAATTCTTTAATTCCGAGAGTCTCTTTGAAGTGGCCAGTTTTAAAGGGATATTTTAAAAAATTGCTGTTAATTTACTCAGGTTATCCAGATATAGGTGACCTTTTTTTTTTTTTTTTTTTTTTTTTTACTGAAATAAAAGAGAAAAGATGACTGCAAAGATGTGATTAATTTTATTTGTAAAAAGTATTGTCTTTGTTGTTATTATTAATTCAATTATCAAATGCTTTTATCCAAAGCGACTTACAGTGCATTCAGGCTAAATATATATATATTTTTACCTAAAATGTGTTCCCTGGGAATCAAACCCACAACCTTTATCTATCTATCTATCAACATATTAATAATCATGTTTTCCATAAAAATTTTAAGCATATTAGAATAATTTCTGAAGGACTTGTGACACTGAAGTCTAGAGTAATGGCTGAAGAAAATTCAGGGTTGCCATTAGAAAAATAAATTACATTTTAAAAATGTATTCAAATAGAATTTTTTTATTTTGAATTGCATTGTATAAAGTATAAAATATACACACATATTTATGAATAATTTATTTTTAGTTTAAAAAAGGTGCTGCCTCTAACATTTGGGAAATATTTTAACTTTTATTTTTTGTTTCTCATCCTCTTGCATTCTGGAATATATCATTCCTAACCACCTGCAGGCATTCCATGAGGTAATAATGTAATGTTGTTCAGTATAGATGGAGCAAAACAGAAACAATAAGGAAAGGAATGAAAATGTTAATCTGTATTGTCCACGTGGTGAAATGTTGTATGGCACGCACAAACAATCCTCTCTGTCCGCCTTGTGTCAGAGCAGTCAGCTAGTTTCAGTGTTGAACATTAATGCACTCCAGATAAACCACAAGAAAAATAGACCACAGCAAAGACTTGACAAAATGTTATATAAAGGCACAGAAAAAACACCTAATTCTCAAAGGCTGCAACTGTATGCTGTCTTCAAACAGAATTTAGCATGTCTATGGATTTATGGGTCCCAGCAAGTGTTCTAACGGGCCACGGGTGTGGACCTGCTGAGCCATTGAGTGGCAGTGTGTTCTAGGTAGGACTTTTTTTTTTTTTAATAGTAAGAAAGTTGTTTTACAAGTCTGGGAGAAACAGCTGTACAAGACTTGCAATGCATTAAAACCTGTGCCAGTAACTACTATATCCAGAAGGCATTATGCACAGAGCATGCCGTCTCCTGAGGCAGTGACCTCCAAACTAGTTTGCAGATGGCTTCCAGGGGTGCTCTGTTTTTCCATCCTCCACACTCCCTATTTTTGCACTTGTCAATAGAAAGAACTCTATATCCTTTCACACTTTCTAGAGTTTCCAGATTCCATTGTGAGCCCAATTTGCTCGACTGGCATTGACGTGGCGTGAGTTTCCTAATAACTTATGAGAAGGTATCTTGAATATACTGTGAGTGTTGATGTTGTTTTTAACTTGTAATAAAAATGCATTATGTAAAGTATGAAATACGTCTTAATATCTTATTGTCTCAAGTAAATTTATCTCATTTTAAGGATTGTTAGATATTCTACAAAAAATTAATAAATAAATAAATAAATAAATAAAAAACATGAAAAAAAAAATAATAAAATGAAATAGTCCTGTATTTGTAGTCTGATTTATTTATTAAGTCCATTTCTGGTTGCACATCCTCATATATTCTTACACTAACAATGCAAACTTGCATAAGTTTAGCAATAGACTTTAGCAATAGACTTTGCCATTGTTTTTCATTAAGTCAAGTAGCTTTAATTTATACAGCACTTTTAATACAGACTGTATCAAAGCAGCTTCACGGTAATAAATAAGAAAATATTGTAATTGTTATTGCAAACTGAAACAAATTAAATTTCAGCTCTTAAGCAGCTCTAAAAAGACAATAGTGTCATCTTACAACTCAATTTAGTTCAATGATAGTGTCAGTCCTCAAAATTAATTAGTTATTAACTCAATTCTACTTAGATTTAGCTCATGTCAGTTTAGTGTTGATTAAATTAGTACCAAAACTGTTAACAAACCATAATCTTTATAAAACAATCTGACATGCATATGGTTTCTTTTTCCATTTTAGACATTACTAAATTAAAAAAAAAAAAAAAAAAAAAAAAAAAAAAATTCAAAACTTAAGGGAGTCAGCAAGGCCAAAAAAAATTTAATACTAATTACAATAAATAAATAAATAAAAATCTCTGCTTGTCTCAACAGAGCCATAGATAATTTGGGGTGTGCTCTTTTGACCTATACTAGCTATAACAGCTATGCTATGCAACATAATAACAACCAATTTATGGGCAACTTAACAACACCCTGGCATGACTGTGGTGTGTTTCGGTCAAGAAAAGCACCACTCACATTTTTTCAGAAAATGTAAACATACAGTTACACTCAATTATCCATTAAACACATGCACCAGAGGAGTATGAGGATCCTTTAAAATGTGTGCCGTGTCCAGTTCCGGAGACCAAATCCATGTGTTCCAGCAGAAATTAAGGCCTCTGTGATCTCTCAAATCCATGCAAATCCAGCAGAAAGCATAGTTTATGTGATGTCAATTAATTTGTGAGAAATAGCTTTGTTTTGGTCGGAAACGTCAAAACAGCGGTTAGATCGCTCCTCGCCTGCTCCCTCAGAGCTTGGGGTAAAAATAAACCATGATCTAGCAGGGGCAATTGGTGGATACATGTGTGGATCAAATGATGAGATGAGAGACAAACTGCACCTTAATGTTCAAACCTGACCGGTGTTTAAAATTATTTTCCTGTGACACTGTAATGTAATGCAGGGGGACCAATCAAGAGCTTATTATGCTACCCTCATCTGAGTCATTATCACTGTAATCAGTATTTATACACAAGTGGCTTTCTCGCTCGCTCTAACGCACTCATTCTCACCCTCTCCTTCTCCCTGCACTTTGTCGAAACATGCAGCTCTATCTAGATCTCATGCATGAAAAGAGATCTAGTTCCCTTTGTCGAGGCTTGTATCTCCCAGGTCCCCGAGAACTTGTTTGAGCATTACATCATGTGCTGGAACAAAAACATGCTGGGATGGGTAATGGGATGGAGGATGGGCTGGTGCTGAGATCAGGTTTGGAAGTAAAGAAAGAACAACCTAAATTAGCAGATGGAAAAATGAAACCCTTACAAATCCAGGTAAAGCTGGGTGGTGAAACACGCTGCTTTTAAAAGCTTCCATACCGGCTTTTATGAGACCCTGTCATGTACGACCATTTATAGTCAGATATTCCGCAACCAAGCTAAATGATTATCATATGGGTGGACGTGAAGTGAATGTTGCATTTTCAAGATGACGCTGCTGAGGCTGAAAGGCCAATGGGCAGACATATTTCCAAAACACAGAAGGCAATTAGTCGTTTTCATAGTCTTTGCGCTCCTGTGGTTTGCACCGAGGAGGCTTTAGACTCACTCAAGAAGGTTTACCATGGCAGCCAGGAAAGATGTTTAGAATCAAGACAAGCTCCAAACTCTACTGAAATACAACACTTCATGAGATTTTTTTATACAATTCAGTAAATTGCAAATTAAATTAGTTCGACAAATTTTAGGTCAACATCATTAATGATCTAACCAAAGTGTTGGAATCTTTGCAGTAGAATTACATGAGATAATCCCCCCCGCCCCCATAATGATATGTATTGGATTTCAGATTTAGATCTGATTCCTTATTATTGCCTCATTCTGACTTCTGGATCCTATACAACATTTTTCAAAGGATTATGATAAGATGATTAGTAAACGTAGCTTGAGGCTTATATCTTTGACTTGTAATTTTATTATTTGGCTTCTATGCAGGCCAGTTTAATTTACGCAACTGTGGTATTGTAAAACAGCACTGGTATTATCAAATATTTTATACATGTCTCAATGTTCCAGTGAGAAGGGTTAGATGAGTGGCCTTATGAATTTGATCTGTGAGTTTGTGTGTGTACAGTACATGTTAGCATGCCTAGTTCTGGGATCGACTTGACACTCTTGCAGATGCTCAAATTTCTTCATAAATCCTAGTGCACTCCACCTCTGGGTTCCTCTGCACCTGGCACTGGGAGATCAAGCGCCTCATGAACCTTTAATTCCAGGAATGATGGCCTTGTGGAATTCAGCCATATCAGAACATGGGCACTCGTCGGGCTGCCTCTCAGGTAGAGCCACCAATCAGGTAATAATCCTCTAATGCCTGCAGAGCTAATCAACATCCATGCCAGCGCCCACTGCCAGGCCTCGCTGCTGCTGATGGCATCGGGTTCTGGGTGAAGTTTCAGATTGACTTGACAGCATCAAGGCTTGTAGGACCACACTTGATCTTTGATAACTTTCTTGCATTATAAAACAGTTAATATTTAAAAAATAGCATTCTGTAATCGTTTACCCACACCTTGGCCTCCTAAATTACTTTTTTTCTTCAGTGGAACACAGAAAGTTTTGTAAAATCGTAGAAGTGCTGTTTTTCATACACTGAATGTGAATAGGTAAAAGTAAAAGTAATCTACAGTTATTTTGTGTTCTATTCTGTCTAAGAAAAAATTCCGCCTGTTCCTCACAAAAATCTACCAAATGACTTAAGAAGACTTGAAATAATGCACAAGTTCTATGGACAACTTTTATTTGCTTTTTCTGTAGCTGTAGTATTCAACAGAATGCATGATACTAGCAATGCCAAGGTCATGAGTTTGATTCCTAGGAAACGCATGAACTGATAAAATGTACCTTGCAAATAATTCAAGTTGATTTGAATAAAAGCATCTGTGAAATGCATAAATGTAATTTAAATGTATATATTATATCCTTCCTGTAGCTCAAAGAGTACAGCACACGGACAGCAATGTCAAGGCCATGAGTTTGTTTCCCAGTTAAAGAAAAAAAATAACATGTACAGTACCTTCAATGCAATGTACAACCCGAATTCCGGAAAAGTTGGGACGTTTTTTAAATTTTAATAAAATGAAAACTAAAGGAATTTCAAATCACATGAGCCAATATTTTATTCACAATAGAACATAGATAACGTAGCAAATGTTTAAACTGAGAAATTTTACACTTTTATCCACTTAATTAGCTCATTTAAAATTTAATGCCTGCTACAGGTCTCAAAAAAGTTGGCACGGGGGCAACAAATGGCTAAAAAAGCAAGCAGTTTTGAAAAGATTCAGTGGGAGAACATCTAGTGATTAATTAAGTTAATTGATATCAGGTCTGTAACATGATTAGCTATAAAAGCTTTGTCTTAGAGAAGCAGAGTCTCTCAGAAGTAAAGATGGGCAGAGGCTCTCCAATCTGTGAAAGACTGCGTAAAAAAAATTGTGGAAAACTTTAAAAACAATGTTCCTCAACGTCAAATTGCAAAGGCTTTGCAAATCTCATCATCTACAGTGCATAACATCATCAAAAGATTCAGAGAAACTGGAGAAATCTCTGTGCGTAAGGGACAAGGCCGGAGACCTTTATTGGATGCCCGTGGTCTTCGGGCTCTCAGACGACACTGCATCACTCATCGGCATGATTGTGTCAATGACATTACTAAATGGGCCCAGGAATACTTTCAGAAACCACTGTCGTTAAACACAATCCGCCGTGCCATCAGCAGATGCCAACTAAAGCTCTATCATGCAAAAAGGAAGCCATATGTGAACATGGTCCAGAAGCGCCGTCGTGTCCTGTGGGCCAAGGCTCATTTAAAATGGACTATTTCAAAGTGGAATAGTGTTTTATGGTCAGACGAGTCCAAATTTGACATTCTTGTTGGAAATCACGGATGCCGTGTCCTCTGGGCTAAAGAGGAGGGAGACCTTCCAGCATGTTATCAGCGTTCAGTTCAAAAGCCAACATCTCTGATGGTATGGGGGTGCATAAGTGCATACGCAGTGTTGGGAAGGTTACTTTGGAAATGTAATAGGTTACAGATTACAAGTTACCCTGTTTAAAATGTAATAGTAGTGTAACTTTTTCAATTACTTTATTAAAGTAATGTAACTAATTACTTTTGAGTACTTTTTGATTACTTTTCTAAATTTGTGAAAATTAAAGAATAATAAATAAAAGCATATACATCAACTTAAATACAGTTATCTAATAAGCATGTGACGTATTCGGTGTAATAAACTCCTGAAACATTGGTGTTTTTTTTAACTGCTGTCTCTTTGTATATGATGATAGTTTTCTCAAAATAAGTAAAATGCACATGAAGTGACACAGAGCAGTTCTAGAAATTATGTTTATGTGCTTGTGTACTCCTATATTGAGGCGGCAGAGGTTAAAAAACACTGCGAGCTTCAGTAGGCCTATGTGTAGTAAATGAAACCATGTCTTTGCCATTAATTTACAAGAAGGGCGGACTGGGAAAAAAATTCAGACTGGAAAATTCAAACTCATACAAACAAATTCATGGACAAAACTATTTTTTTTATGGACCTGACATAAAAAAAGGTTTAAATCTTTAATTTGGGGACATGCAAAATAATTAAAAGTTCTCTCCTGAACTGCACCTTCACTTCCATTTTTCTCTTCAGTCTCTTTATTTTGCCCTGTTATCCATCTCTCTCATGACTTTAATACTCAAGATTGAACAAACCTATACTTTACAATACAATACTCTACAATACTACAATATCTTTATAGAAAAATCCTAATACTGTACAGGAGTCATGTTTTTCCCTTACAAAAATTAACCATGCTTTTATTAGCCTATATAAAAGTAAAATAACCTTTTTTTTATTTATGTATTCATGCAAATGGATTTGTATTTATTTTTAAATAAATACATTTGTAAAATAATTTAAAATTTTTGGTTACCACCGTTAAACAATAGTAACCATTTTCTCTGGATTTATAGTAAAATTTTAAAATGTTAATTTTCGTTAGGGTTGTGTTGTTGTCTATCGTAGCTCCCCCTAAATCTATATAAAAAAAAATCTGATTTTTTTTTCAGCTAAATTACTACTGTAACATTACAACAGATACTAATGATGGCCTTTATATAGTATTTTGAGTGATGACTGATGAGCAACGTGCTGCTGCTTGATTAAAAAACAACTAAAAAAGCATCTTTACAGATGAAACTGACCTGAAACCCTGAACAGTAGTTCTGCTTCTCTGCTCCAGCAGTCCACACTCTCTCTCTCTCTCTCTCTCTCTCTCTCTCTCTCTCTCTCTCTCTCTCTCTCTCTCTCTCTCTCTCACTCTCTCTCTCTCTCTCTCTCTCTCTCCATCTCTCTCTCTCTCTCTCTCGCATTGATTACTCTGAGTCTGATCCAAAACGTTTGGCGGAGGCGCGGAGAGCGCGCGAGTCATGACTAACAATTCATGATTTATTAGAGATTTAATTATCCAATGGCGGATTCACAAATGATCGCTTTAGTACATTCGGCGTGCAATTATACAATAACAATATTAAAATAGAGGGGCAAATCATCTGCCAGGCCACCGGGAATTGTCCCGGTTCTCCCGGTGTCCAGTCCGCGCCTGATTTCCAACACGCAGAATGTGCAAGTCATATATTGCATTTTTTTGTGCTTAATATTTACAGACACTAGTCCATGTCATGTTTTGATTCAAGTGTACTGACCTACTTTTGATTTAGTCATCCAAAATGTGGCATATTCCGTCCGCGTTAGGCATTCCGTTTTTATGACTGGATTCTACGAACCAGACTGTGTTTCCGCATCCCGGAAATTATTAGGGCGGTATGTCTCATAATAGTCAGTGCAATTTGGGAAAGATATCAGTTAAATCTGTATGTGGATGTGTGTAAATATTCAAATGTAATCCCCTTTGTAATCGTTAAAAATTTCATAAGTAACTGTAATTTAATTACTCATTTTTTCTTAGTAACTGTAACTAATTACAGTTACAATAATTTTGTAATTAAATTACGTAACGCCGTTACATGTAACTAGTTACTCCCCAACACTGTGCATACGGTATGGGCAGCTTGCATGTTTTGGGAGGCTCTGTGAATGCTGAAAGGTATATAAAGGTTTTAGAGCAACATATGCTTCCCTCCAAACAACGTCTATTTCAGGGAAGGCCTTGTTTATTTCAGCAGGACAATGCAAAACCACATACTGCAGCTATAACAACAGCATGGCTTCGTCGTAGAAGAGTCCGGGTGCTAACCTGGCCTGCCTGCAGTCCAGATCTTTCACCTATAGAGAACATTTGGCGCATCATTAAACGAAAAATACGTCAAAGACGACCACGAACTCTTCAGCAGCTGGAAATCTATATAAGACAAGAATGGGACCAAATTCCAACAGCAAAACTCCAGCAACTCATAGCCTCAATGCCCAGACGTCTTCAAACTGTTTTGAAAAGAAAAGGAGATGCTACACCATGGTAAATATGCCCCGTCCCAACTATTTTGAGACCTGTAGCAGAAATCAAAATTGAAATGAGCTCATTTTGTGCATAAAATTGTAAACTTTCTCAGTTTAAACATTTGCTATGTTATCTATGTTCTATTGTGAATAAAATATTGGCTCATGTGATTTGAAAGTCTTTTAGTTTTCATTTTATTAAAATTTAAAGAACGTCCCAACTTTTCCGGAATTCGGGTTGTAAGTCATTTTGAATAAAACTATCTGCCAGTGAATAAATGTACCTATTTTATGGTGTTTTTAATATATTTTTTGTACTACCACATCGTCAAGCTACAAATGATTTTTAAAAAATCATGTAGAATACATGAAAATTATAAATAGTTTGATAATGTCCACATAATCTGTTCTTAGAAATAGGTAAGTGTTCATTGGTTAGCAGCTTGAATGTTATTGACAGCTTAATCATATCCCTTTACTCATTTACTCACCTTCTAGTTGCACATCTTTATGTCATTCAAGATGCTGGCATGTCGACGGTTCTTTTGCACTGCTCAATGAAAATCCTTTACTAAGAATCTGCCACATCTTCAGCAGTGGGATTGGGATATTTGTCTTATACCAGCCTAAAGGTACATTTCAACTTTTGTACATTTGGATAAAAATAAAACACTTGCAACATGTTTTTTTTTCAGATGCATTGTAGTGACGGCCCACAGATTTAAGACCTGGACATGTAAGGGGACCATTGTTCTGTTCTAAAACCTGATGAGCTGTCTACTTAGGCTGCGTTTTGGGGTGTCACATGCAATAAAAGGTAGGCATCATAATTTTAAGGACTGCTTTGGGCCAAATTTACACACATCCTTTACAGATAATGCAATCCCAGTGCAATCTAGCCATGTTTCTAATCAGCCACTTAGGAGCTTCTGATAAAGTTAGAATGCTGTCTTAGCAGTGAAGCTGTAGACAGCAAGGCAGCTAGGTTTTGCAATGGAGCCTGCATATGATCATATATTTATCTCATATTTTATTACTGCTCTGGTTTATAAGCTCTCGATAGGTACTTGAGAAAAGAGGTCTAAAGTGGGTTGAAGAAATTCCAGTCTGGCTCCAGATGCAAATGAAATGGATTACAGTTCAACAGTCTCTAAGGTTCATTTTTTGGAGAGCATAATGTGTTTACGATTAATATTTACACATATATAAATGCAGGGCATTCTAAAATCATGCAATGAATCTTCAGAAGGTGGGCTCGTTATTCCCAGGCCATACACTGCGCTCCATATTAAACTAATATCAGATCAAAGGTGGACAATTCATCAGGCTTCAAAAGGGACTGTCGTTTTAAAAAGAAATCTGCCGTGTAGATCTACATGTACATTCACAAGCTGCTGAGCGGTTGACTTTGGCAAGATACATCAAGCAAGATCGAGAAATGGCATTACAGGTGAAAGACAGTGATGGTGCCATAGACTTCCTGCCCTATTGGCAGAGAACTTTATGATTTGGCTCTTTGACTAAAGCAGAACAAAACATTATTGCACAAACAGATATAAAACTATTTAATGACAGGATTGGAAAAGTCATTACGGAGAGTACAAAAGGCAAAAACGAAAAAGAAAAAAAGAAGAAAAAAAAAAGAAATTGCTGATATTGCCAAGGAGAAGATGAGTAATCGACTGTATGACCAACTGAAAATATTAAATACATTGCTAATATCCCACAAGCTTAGCAAACATAAACACTGACAGGGGGAAAAAAGTGCATACTTTAATATCCAGCCCAGAAAACCACAAGAAAGGCTGGATTAAACTAACATATCGTAGCCAAGGAACACTGGACTGTGAACACATTAAAGAAAAATAACGAATACAAGAAGAGGTAATGATTATACAAACAACTGAGATCAGGCATTTACACACTGCTTTACTTTAAAGGAGGTCAAGGAATTAAAGCATTGTCGGGTTAGGTGTCAGCTTAATTAATTTGAGCCAAAGTCTTTGATTATTTGAGGATTTGTGTTGTTGTTGTTTTTTTTTTGTTTTTTTTACTTTTCATGAAGGGAGTATTCCTTTCAGTGTGTTTATCATGTTTTTCTAGGCTGATTATGAGACAGAGACCTGGCAACAAGTCCTGACTTGTCCATGACATTGATTTGAGCTCTCAAGTACGTCCATCCCATTAGCCAAGGGTCTTTGAAAATAAATGCTGACTGCACACACACGCTTCTTGGAATTGGAGCCTTTCCAAACACATTTACATCTCGCCGGTTCAGAAGGTCTTCATTGCTTAGACAAAGAAATTAACAAGAATTGACATTTAATACGACATCAATTCAGACAATCACATTAAACTATTGGTCGGCAGCCTGACTGCCATCTTTTTTTCTTTTACCATCTGCTGATTTGCATGATTAAATATTTATCTCAAAACCATCATATATGTAGTAATGAAGACGCAACAAAGCACATTTGAACAAATTTCAATGTGAAATTGCATTAACATTGTAAAAAAATGGAAAATAATGTAATATAATTATACTGCATATAATTCATAACATTTAATAGTTTAATACTTTATAGTGCAGAGCAATTTAAATAAATATGAGTTTTAGTGACAGTATTATTGGAACACAAACACCAAATATAAACAAGATAACAAAATGTCATGTTCTAACGCCCAAGCGCATTTTCAAGGCATTCGTCCGATGGATTGGTTTGCAGCAATCGACCTGAAGGAAGTGTACTTTCATGTCTCCATTCTTCCTCGACACAGACCGTTTCTTCGGTTTGCTTTCGAGGGGCAGGCATATCAGTACAAGGTTCTCCCATTCCGGGTTGGCCCTGTCTCCCCGCGTCTTTACGAAGGTCGCGGAGGGAGCCCTGGCTCCTCTCAGGGAACAAGGTGTCCGTATCCTCAACTACCTCGATGACTGGCTGATCCTAGCTCCCTCTCGAGAGCGGTTGTGCGAGCACAGGGATCTGGTGCTCAGACACCTTGCCCGACTGGGTCTTCAGGTCAACTGGGAAAAGAGCAAGCTCTCCCCTGTGCAGAGGATCTCTTTTCTTGGTATGGAAATAGACTCGGTCGCCATTTTGGCACGGCTTACGAACGAGCGTGCGCAGTCACTGCTGAATTGCCTGAGACAATTCGAGGGCAAGAGAGCGGTTCCACTGAAACTGTTTCAGAGGCCCCTGGGGCATATGGTGTCCGCGGCGGTGGTCATACCGCTCGGGCTACTGCATATGAGACCGCTTCAGCACTGGCTTCACGACCGAGTCCCGAGATGGGCATGGCAACAGGGCATGCTCCGAGTGACCATCACTCCGGCCTGCCGCCGATACTTCACCCCGTGGTTGGACCCCTCGTTTCTAGCCGATACTTCACCCCGTGGTTGGACCCCTCGTTTCTATTGGCCGACGTGCCCCTAGAACCGGTGTCCAGACATGTTGTTGTGTCAACAGATGCCTCTGCCACGGGCTGGGGTGCCATGTGCAACGGGCATGCTGCGTTGGGCTACTGGACAGGACCCCGACTTCTGTGGCATGTCAATTGCCTCGAGTTGCTAGGAGTACGGCTTGCTCTGCACCGCTTCAGGGCCCTGCTGAAGCACAAGCACGTTCTGGTCCGTACGGACAACACTGCGACCGTAGCGTACATCAACCGTCAGGGTGGTCTATGCTTCCGTCGCATGTCGCAACTCGCTCGCCATCTCCTCTTGTGGAGTCACAAGCATCTGAGGTCGCTTCGTGCCATTCACATTCCGGGCAGGCTCAATCGTGCAGCCAACTAGCTCTCACGGCAGCAGTCTCGCCCCGGGGAATGGAGACTCCACCCCCAGTCGGTTCAGCCGATTTGGGAACAATTCGGAGACGCTCAGGTAGACCTGATTGCCTCTTCAGAAAATTCACACTGCCAGTTGTTTTTCTCCCTGACCGAGGGCACTCTTGGCACGGACACCCTGGCACACAGCTGGCCGCTGGGCCTGCGCAAGTATGCGTTCCCCCAGTGAGCCTTCTTGCACAGACGTTGTGCAAGATCAGGGAGGACGAGGAGCAGGTCCTCATTGTTGCGCCTTTTTGGCCCGGCCGGACCTGGTTCCCCGAACTTGTACTCCTCACGACAGCCCCTCCCTGGCCAATTCCTCTGAGGAACGACCTTCTTTCTCAGAGACGGGGCACCCTCTGGCACCCACGTCCCAATCCGTGGAACCTACATGTGTGGGTCCTGGACGGGAAGGTTTAGGTACCTTGCCACCACAGGTGGTAGCTACCATCACTTCAGCTAGAGCCATGTCCACCAGACAAGCCTATGCTTTGAAGTGGAACCTCTTCGTCACTTGGTGTTCTTAACTGCGTGAGGACCCCTGGAATTGTCCGATTGGGTCAGTGCTTTCCTTTCATCAGGAGGGGTTGGAACGAAGGCTGTCTCCTTCCACCCTAAAGGTCTATGTGGCCGCCATTTCGGCTCACCATGACCCTGTTGAAGGTAAGTCTCTGGGGAGGCACGATCTGATCATCAGATTCCTGAGAGGAGCAAGGAGGCTCAATCCGCCTCACCCTCAGCAAGTCCCCTCTTGGGACCTCGCAGTGGTTCTATCAGCACTGCAGAGGGCTCCCTTCGAACCCTTGCTCTCAGTTGAGTTAAAGTTTTTATCTTTGAAAACTGCGCTCCTGACGTCTTTGGCTTCAGTGAAGAGGGTCGGGGACCTGCAGGCATTTTTAGTTGACGAAGCATGCCTGGAATTCGGGCCGGCTAACTCTCACGTTATCTTGAGACCCCGGCCTGGGTACGTGCCCAAAGTTCCCACCACGCTCCACACCTACGTGGACAGAACTCAGTGCCTTAGGACCTCAGACCAGCTCTTTGTCTGTTACTGAGGCCAGCAGAAGGGAAAGGCTGTCTCCAAGCAGAGGTTATCCCAATGGATAGTGGATGCTATTGTCCTGGCTTATGAGATTCCCCTTTCTGGGCAATCCCACGTGTGTATGTCCACAGTAAGTCTCTCGTAACGTCGAACGTGATCGACTGAAAGGGAACGTCTTGGTTACGTATGTAACTCTCGTTCCCTGAAGGAGGGAACGGAGACGTTACGTCCCCTTGCCACATTGCTCTTCCACTGAACGGCCGGGTCACTTGCTCGGCTCCTCATCGAAGACTTGAATGCGAGTTGCTCACATTGCTCCTTATATACCCGCTCTGCAGGGCGGAGCTCGCGATGCAAATCCCGCAGACCAAGGTACTTTGTGTACCATTGGCTCGTTTTGTACCACTCGAAGGTGATTAGGCTCTGGGGCAAGATCCCATTCGTAACGTCTCCGTTCCCTCCTTCAGGGAACGAGGGTTACATACGTAACCAAGACATTCTGTGCAACACATTTAAGAGATCCCTCAGGGCTTTAGAGATGGCAGCTGTTTAACTGGTTCACATGGCATCTGTCAGAAACGCAGGCTTTGCCATCCCCTTTTCATCGTATGAAAGTACATCTGTTTTCTGGTGACAATATATATGAGAAAAAAGACAGATATATGGGTGTACATTTGAAACCAGAGTTCGTAAACATTTCTTTCTGCAGCATGCAGCCACTTGTGGTGCAAGATGTTGGGAACTTGTATGTGTGTGTGTGTTTGTATACATGTATGTAAATGCATTGAGTTCCTGCAATGTGATTGGTTGATTAGCAATTTGTGTAACCAAGCATTTGAACAGGTGTACCTAATAAGGTGGTATGTGAGTGTGTGTGTGTGTGTGTGTGTGTGTGTGTGTGTGTGTGTGTGTGTGTTCATGTTCATTCGCTGACAGAAATGACATGCACAACTTTTATAATGCAGTCAAATCCATTTACGGCCCAATAAATCACCACATCACTCCCCTAAAAACAGCAGATGGGCTCAAAGTCCTGAAAGACCAGAATAGCATCCAGGACAGGTGGGCTGAACATTTTAACACCTTACTAAATCAGGACTCTGATGCAGACTATACCATCCTGAATGAATTGCATGAATGCCCCCCTATTGACAACCATAGCCAACCTCCAACCTTCCTGGAGGTTTTCCATTTCCATTTGTGACAAACATAGGGGCATATCACTTCTTGCTGTGGCAGTCAAGGTCCTGGCCAAGGTGATGTTACAAAGACTGATCAATAACATCACATAGTCTATGCTACCCGAGTCACAGTGTGGGTTTAGAAAGAACAGGAGCACAGTCGGCATGGTACATAAAGACCTGCTTATGGCTTTTGTCGACCTCTCCAAAGCCTTCGACACTGTGCAGAGAGATCTCTTGCGGGAAATCCTCCTCCAGTTTGGATGCCCCACTAAGTTTGTCAACATCCTCCTTCAGTTTCATGATGGAATGACTGCTAGGGTGACAATAGGAGGTCAACATTCTAGCCCTTTCCCTGTGCGCACAGGGGTAAGGCAGGGGTGTGTACTGGCACCAGTGCTTTTTAACATCTTCCTCATTTGTGTCACCCAGCTTCTCCACAAGGAAATTTAAGACAACAGTGGAGTGACAGT
The DNA here is from genome assembly GCF_963082965.1 of Carassius carassius. NCBI lineage: Eukaryota > Metazoa > Chordata > Actinopteri > Cypriniformes > Cyprinidae > Carassius > Carassius carassius. The sequence goes on from NC_081765.1 coordinate 30,336,394, forward strand.
AGCGTACAGGCTGGATGGTAACCTTTTTAATATCAGGAGACTGCAATCAACTACCAAACTGCACAGAGTGAGGATACTTGAGCTGCAGTGTGCAGATGACTGCGCTCTCGTATCTCACTCTCCACAAGACCTCCAGTCTGTCCTAGATGCATCAGTGAGGGCATATAGCAGGATGGGGCTGACCATCAACACCGCCAAAACAGTGGTAATCTGCCAGTGAAGTGCCAACATCCCACCCACACCACCCATCTTCTATGTTGCAGATGAAAAACTATCAATTGTGCCATCATTCAAATACCTGGGGAGTATTATCTCTGAAGACAATAGCATTGACAATGAGGTCCAGAACAGAACCAAACAAGCATCAGCTGCCTTTAAACATGAGCCGCGTCTAAAAGGCAAAGGTGGAGGTGTTGCTTTAATTTATAACAACGTTTTCAGGATTTCTCAGAGGGCAGGCTTCAAGTACAACTCATTTGAAGTAATGGTGCTTCATATAACATTATCCAGAGAAACAAATGTTAATGTTAAATCCCCTGTTATGTTTGTACTGGCTACTGTATAAGGCCACCAGGGCACCATACAGACTTTATTAAGAGGGTGGTGATTTTACATCCGAGTTAGTTCTGGCTGTAGATAAAGTTTTAATAGTTGGTGATTTTAATTTCCATGTTGATTATGAAAAAGATGCATTGGGATCAGCATTTATAGACATTCTGAACTCTATTGGTGTTAGACAACACGTTTCAGGACCTACTCATTGTCGAAATCATACTCTAGATTTAATACTGTCACATGGAATTGATGTTGATAGTGTTGAAATTATTCAGCCAAGTGATGATATCTCAGATCATTATTTAGTTCTGTGCAAACTTCATATAGCCAAAATTGTAAATTCTACTTCTTGTTACAAGTATGGAAGAACCATCACTTCTACCACAAAAGACTGCTTTTTAAGTTATCTTCCTGATGTAACCAAATTCCTTAGCATATCCAAAACCTCAGAACAACTTGATGATGTAACAAAATCCATGGACTCTCTCTTTTCTAGCACTTTATATAAAGTTGCTCCTTTACGCTTAAGGAAGGTTAAGGAAAACAGTTTGACACCATGGTATAATGAGCATACTCGCAGCCTAAAGAGAGCAGCCCGAAAAATGGAGCGCAGCTGGAGGAAAACAAAACTAGAGGTATTTCATATTGCTTGGCGGGAAAGTAACCTATCCTACAGAAAAACATTAAAAACTGCTAGATCCGATTACTTTTCTTCTCTTTTAGAAGAAAACAAACATAAGCCCAGGTATTTATTCAATACAGTGGCTAAATTAACTAAAAATAAAGCCTCAACAAGTGTTGACATTTCCCAACACCACAGTTGTATTGTATTCCTGACAATCCCCATATCTGCTGATTGGCTTCATCACTCTGTCTCCTCTCCACCAGTAAGCTGGTGTGTGGTGGGCGTTCTGGCGCACTATGGCTGCCGTCGCATCATCCAGGTGGACGCTGCACACTGGTGGTGGATGAGGAGATACCCCCAGACTATGTAAAGCGCTTTGAGTTCCTAGAAAAGCGCTATATAAATGTAATGAATTATTATTATTATTATTATTATTATTATTATTACAGCAGTAATGACTTTATGAACTACTTTACTTCTAAAATCGATACTATTAGAGATAAAATTGCAACCATTCAGCCGTCAGCTACAGTATCACATCAGACAGTGCACTATAGACCCCCTGAGGAACAGTTCCACTCATTCTCTACCATAGGAGAATAAGAATTGTATAAACTTGTTAAATCATCTAAACCAACATGTATGTTAGACCCTATACCATCTAAGCTCCTAAAAGAGGTGCTTCCAGAAGTCATAGATCCTCTTCTGACTATTATTAATTCCTCATTGTCATTAGGATATGTCCTCAAAACCTTCAAACTGGCTGTTATTAAGCCTCTCATCAAGAAAACACAACTTGACCCCAAAGAACTAGTTAATTATAGACCAATCTCGAATCTCCCTTTTCTGTCCAAGATACTAGAAAAGATGGTATCCTCACAATCATATTCCTTCTTAGAGAAAAATGGTATATGTGAGGATTTCCAGTCAGGATTTAGACCGTATTATAGTACTGAGACTGCTCTCCTTAGAGTTACAAATGATCTGCTCTTATCATCTGATCGTGGGTGTATCTCTCTATTAGTTTTATTGGATCTTAGTGCTGCGTTTGACACAATTGACCACAACATTCTTTTGCATAGACTTGAACACTTTGTTGGCATCAGTGGAAGTGCATTAGCGTGGTTTAAATCATACTTATATGACCGGCATCAGTTCGTAGCAGTGAATGAAGATGTATCCTATCGATCACAAGTGCAGTATGGAGTAACTCAAGGCTCAGTACTAGGGCCGCTACTCTTCAGGCTTTATATGTGACCCTTGGGAGATATCATCAGGAAACATGGTGTTAGCTTTCACTGTTATGCTGATTATACTCAGCTCTATATTTCTTCGTGGCCCGGTGAAACACACCAATCTGAAAAACTAATGGATTGCATAGTCAATATAAAAAACTGGATGACGAGTAATTTCTTACTGCTAAATTCTGAAAAAAACAGAGGTGTTAATTATAGGACCTAAAAACTCCGCTTGTAATAACCTAGAACACTGTCTAAGACTTGATGGTTGCTCTGTCAATTCTTCGTCATCAGTTAGGAACCTAGGTGTGCTATTTGATCGCAATCTTTCCTTAGAAAGTCACATTTCTAGCATTTGTAAAACTGCATTTTTCCATCTCAAAAATATATCTAAATTACGGCCTATGCTCTCAATGTCAAATGCAGAAATGTTAATCCATGCATTTAAGACCTCAAGGTTAGATTATTGTAATGCTTTATTGGGTGGTTGTTCTGCACGCTTAGTAAACAAACTACAGCTAGTCCAAAATGCAGCAGCAAAAGTTCTTACTAGAACCAGGAAGTATGACCATATTAGCCCGGTCCTGTCAACACTGCACTGGCTCCCTATGAAACATCGTATAGATTTTAAAATATTGCTTATTACTTATAAAGCCCTGAATGGTTTAGCACCTCAGTATTTGAATGAGCTCCTTTTACATTATAATCCTCTACGTCCGCTACGTTCTCAAATCTCAGGCAATTTGATAATACCTAGAATATCAAAATCAACTGCGGGCGGCAGATCCTTTTCCTATTTGGCGCCTAAACTCTGGAAAAACCTACCTAACATTGTTCGGGAGGCAGACACACTCTTGCAGTTTAAATCTAGATTAAAGCCCCATCTCTTTAACCTGGCATACACATAACATACTAATATGCTTTTAATATCCAAATCCGTTAAAGGATTTTTAGGCTGCATTAATTAGGTAAACCGGAACCGGAAACACTTCCCATAACACCCTATGTACTTGCTACATCATTAGAAGAATGGCGTCTACGCTAATATTTGTCTGTTTCTCTCTTGTTCCGAGGTCTACGTGGCCACCAGATCCAGTCTGTATCCAGATCAGAGGGTCACTGCAGTCACCCGGATCCAGTACGTATCCAGACCAGATGGTGGATCAGCACCTAGAAAGGACCTCTATTGCCCTGAAAGACAGCGGACACCAGGACAACCAGAGCCCCAGATACAGATCCCCTGTAAAGACCTTGTCTCAAAGGAGCACCAGGACAAGACCATAGGAAACAGATGATTCTTCTGCACAATCTGACTTTGCTGCAGCCTGGAATTGAACTCTTGGTTTCGTTTGGTCAGAGGAGAACTGGCCCCCCAACTGAGCCTGGTTTCTCCCAAGGTTTTTTTCTCCATTCTGTTACCGATGGAGTTTTGGTTCCTTGCCGCTGTCGCCTCTGGCTTGCTTAGTTGGGGACACTTCATCTACAGCGATATCGATGACTTGATTGCAAATAAATGCACAGACACTATTTAACTGAACAGAGATGACATAACTGAATCCAATGATGAACTGCCTTTAACTATCATTTTGAATTATTGACACTGTTTTCCTAATGAATGTTGTTCAGTTGCTTTGACGCAATGTATTTTGTTTAAAGCGCTATATAAATAAAGGTGACTTTGACTTTGACTTTGGGAGACTCCGGCGGTGGGTTATTCAGAACAAGAGCCTTCATCTCAACACAAAAATATGTCAAGTCCCTGGAACACTTCCACATCTGCTGTCTCCAGCGCATCCTGGGAATCACTTGGTGTGACAGAGTGCCTCACACTGAGATCCTGAGGAGAACAGGCTGCAAGAGTATTGAGGCCACAATCAACCAGCACCAACTGCGCTGGCTGGGGCATGTCATAAGAATGCCCTACAACCGTCTGCCCCGCAGAGTGCTATATGGCCTGCTACAACTAGGTCAGCGCTATGCTGGAGGCCAGAAGAAATGCTTTAAAGACCAAATGAATACAGTGCTTAGGTGGTGCAAAATAAAACCTGGGGACTTGGAGAACATGGCTGCTGACCGTAACACCTGGCGGCAGCTGTGTCTAGATGGGATACAAGCACTGGAGGAGGAAAGGACAGTTAGGAGACAACAAAGAAGCCTCAGGAGAAACACACCCATAAATACCAGTAACACCAATAGCATGTATATATGCCCCACCTGCAATAGATCCCGTGGATCCAGGAACGGATTATTCATCCATCAGAAAACTCACCGTTAAAAGACAGAAGTGGCCGTCATCATCGCATTCGATGGACAACTGCAAGCAAGTGTGTGTGTGTGTGTGTGTGTGTGTGTTTGTGTATATAACACTTTAATTTACACCTATTCTGCTGGAAGTAGCCATCAGAAGATGGGTAAACTGTAGTCATGAATGGAGGGACATGGTCAGCAACAAAGCCTACTCAGGTAGGCTGTGGTGTTTAAAATAGGTGTAAATTACTCCTATTTATTTAAAAAATATATATTATTATGTAGCATTTTGAATAGTTTTTATATAAAGATACTTTTTTTTATAAATGCGTTTATAAATGATTTACCTGGACTACCTAATGCCATTTATTTAACCCTGTACAGTGAATTGTCTTTTTAAATACCGAATTTTACATACAATTCTAAAAAGTAAATTACAACATTTTAGTGTACAGAGGAACCACGTTCAAAAGTTGGTACATACTGATTTGACTTGAAGCGATAATATCCCAATATTCCAATATTAATACCAATTTTTATTTTTATTTTTTACTATTTTTATTTATTATTATTTATTTTTTTTATATTTAATTATATTAGAGTATTTAATTGAAATAAAATATTCTATGTAATTTAAAATAAAAAAAAATTAAAAAGGCACCAGTTTCATAATGTCTCTCACTTCTGGAATCTTAAGTCACAGAAAAGGTGGATGGTTCAGACATGACAAGGATGATCATGTGATCCCGCTGTAGAATAAAACAGCCTTCTCTTCATCTCACATCTACATTATTCTAATTACATTAGTTAAACGTGCTATTCATTTCTTAAAGTAAAACCTTTTTTAATTAGGAAAACATTACTGAGTGTACCTTTAACCTCTGCAGTGCATGAGAGAAAGAGGAATTAAAAATCATGAGAATAACACAGAGAGGGGACAGAGAACAAGAAAGTTAGAGCATACCATTTTTCTTTTGTGGTTATGACTAAGAGGCTCACAAAGTGGGAGATTAAAAGAGCAGACTGGAGTCACACGCACTGTGACAGAACTCCACAGGGGTGGGGACACGTGCCGGGCACGTCAACTCACATTGCATGAATGCAAAATGAGCAATGGGAACAAAACTCCAGACAAAGTTCAAAACTGAGGTGATAAATTAAGAAATTAAAATGTTAAACGAGCCAGGGACCACAACAGAGAGGAGCCTCTTCTAAAGGTGGGGTACATTTCCCTCCGGCCCAAGAGATCATCCATAACCTGAATAGTTTATGGAAAAAACTGAAAAGGTTTGGCAGATTTACACCATGGAGAGATATGAAACTAATGGAGTACAATTCCCTACTGAACCTGATCCAGTCTTTGTTTACATGATGTGCTAGAACTTTACTAATGTATTGTTTACCTCATTTCACATGGGGAACCCATCTCTCATGGCTTTCTCGAAAGTTTTTCAGGCATTTTTTTTATTTTAGTTTTTATAAAATACATTTAAAAAATATTCATTGCACATAGCTACTGAAAAGACCAGTTTAGACTAGTATAAATTATCATTTGATTATTTTAGTTACTGTTGGTTTGGTTATGGTCTAACTGGTGGACCATGACAGCCATGCTGTTTATCAAATACATTTTGCTGGTTAAGCTAGTTAAGCCTGGTGTCCAGCTAACAAAAGTATGTTCTAAGAACATATTGCTAACATTCCCATTAAGTTATGAATCCTTTATCTCTGAATGTTCTCTGAATATTCAAATGTCCATTTTTTTTCTTGGTTTATACAAACATTAAGGGAACATTCCATTTTATCATTTTGCAAACTTTATTAAAACATTACTTTTGATTGTTCTTTGAATGTTCCAAACAAAAAGTTCCATTTAAAAATGTTTGATGAATGTTCAAATTAAAACATTCCATGGATGATGTTTAAATAACAATTTGTTGCTAATGTTTCAAGAACATTGTTAAATACCAGATAACATTAAACAAACATTCTATCAACATTACTGGATGCAATTTTGTTCAAAATTTTGAGAGAACCTTGCCAGAACGTTAGCCAAAGTTCTGAGAATGTTTCTTGTTAGCTGGTTAACAGCATCCAAATACTAGCTGTTAACCAACAGTGGTTGTTTTGGATGCTGTTACCAGTCTTTATAAACTATCTTGTTCAGCTTGCTACAAAAAAGACCTTGTTAATCAGTCAAAGTTTTGCTAAAAGCATGACTGTGACTACAGCTAGATTATCACTAAACCAGCACAGACATTTGACAAGTGTTATTTTTGTTTGTTTAAATTTTATAGCTCGAAGGAATGAAAAACAGATTTTTTGGCACAAACGCTAAAACTAAAAACTCTTTGGGACTGGAATAATACTACAAAAAGAAAACTTTGCCTCCCACTGCCAGCAGCTTACATTCCAGAGAGGGGAAAACAACTGCCTACATTCAAACAGAAAAGAGAGAAAATGACTCCTGTTGGATCTACTTGTTGCATGAACTGCTGCAAACTTCTACAAAGGATTGTGATTCTTGAAACAAAGTTACTTGCTGGAATTCCAAAACAGACGGAACACTTAGCAGACCGTCGTCATGGACCCTCTCAGCATACAGCCGGTGAGTCCCATGAATCTTATGAATCTCAACAGTTTATACCAAGTGTAGAGGAACAAGCCGAAACTGATCGCCACACTAATCAATGGCACAAACAGGGAGCGAGAACCAAAGGAACACGAAATATCAGATTGTCACGAGTTTCTCGTATTGCTGCCGTAGCTTCCTCTACCCCAGATTCGACTACGACAAGGCTTGTGAATACTGGCATTCAACCACCCCCTATACATCTTGAGATCAGATTGGAAGCATTAATGAATGTGGGTGAAAAATCCCCAAATGTATCTAACGATGGATCTGATCAGCCAGCAGCTAACATCGCTACTAACAGGCGCTCAATGACGAGCAGACAGCGGCTTTCAGCTCAGAGCACAGCCGAGCCAAGGACTCTGATAGTGGGTGACTCTGTTATCAGAAACATCCGTAGCAGGACTACAACAACATGCTGCCTTCCTCAAGCAACGGTCTCTGATGTGAACAAGGAACTTCAGAACATTCTGATGAAGCACAAGACTGCAAATCGAATCATCATCCATGTGGGGAAGAATGATATTCGGAAAGAGCAGTCAGAACTCCTTAAGAAGGACTTCAGTGAACTCTTTGAAACACTTCGAAGACTCAAAGTTCAGTCGTTCATCAGTGGACCACTCCCAGCAAGGGGAACAAATATGTTTTCACGGTTGCTTGGGCTGAACACATGGCTACAAAGATCTTGTAATATAAAAGGAGTGAATTTCAATGACAACTTCAATCTTTTCTGGGGCCATAGACAATTGTTTAAACCGGATGGCCTCCACCCAAACAAACTTGGTGCTAGAGTGTTTAAGGACAATATCTACTTTTCCCTCCGTCATCCTTCAGCAGAGTGTGTCAATCCATTCAGCACACACACACCGGGTCCGAGTCATCATGTGGTTGACATATCCCACAAGGACACTGATAACACCACACAGCCAAAACAAGCACTGCTCATGGACACTATCCCGACTGAGCCCTGCCCACAGACCTCCACACAGACTGACTGTGATGTATCAAAACAGCTACAAGATTCAGCACCCAGGGATTACTTTCTGGAAAACAGCCAGGGAAGCAAGGACAACATATCACAGCCACCGGAAACACCAGAGACACAGCCCATCTCACCAGACACATTATCACTTTCTCCAGCATCTCCACTTCTGTGCTTCTCACAGAAAATGGAGGAATTGTTGTATGCTGGGACTAAACTCTCTCACTCATTTGCTGCAAGCCCGCAGATATCACAAAAAAAACGGCAGGCCCCAAAACCACCAAAGCCTGTGGTCCCTGCTCCTGCGAGAGCTCTTCGACCACTGCCACAACGCCAGGGCCCAAACCCTCTATCTGCTGAAGGCGAACCAAAAACAACTGATAGCAGCTCTCAGTGATATGTGTCGGGTCCCCGCTATAATAACAGCAACATTCACAAATGCCTACTGAACAAGCGGGAACCCAGTGTGCCTATAGCTTTCTTTATTTCAGTTTTATCACGTGATAGAAAGTCTAAGGCCATCCCAAGCCGAAGGGCAAACTCATCTAATCTGCGGCCTATTATGCATCAAACTAAAATTGATGTAAAGACACAAAGCACAGCCATCAAGTTAGCATCTTTAAACATTCGCTCACTAAAAAATAAATCATTTCTAATCAATGACTTTATAACCACAAACAATCTGGATTTTATGTTTCTAAACGAAACATGGCTTGAAGACAGCTGCAATGCAACAGTCCTTAATGAAGCAGCCCCTCCTAACTTCACTTACATGAGTGTCTGCAGGACTGTTAGGAGAGGTGGGGGTGTAGCTGCTATATTTAAAGATGTCTATCAATGCAAGCAAGTGTCATTTGGTCAGTACTTGTCTTTTGAATATCTAGGGATTGTGCTGAAAGGTGCTCCACGCATTCTGTTTATTATTATTTACAGGCCTCCAAAATACTCTCCAGCCTTTGTTGAAGAGGTCACAGAAATGTTATCAATGATTTCCTCAGAGTTTGACTGTTTTGCTATTGCAGGGGATTTTAATATTCACATAGATAATGCAGAAAACAAAACTACAAAAGAAATGATAACTGTTCTAAACACTTTTGACTTGACTCAGCATGTGCATGGACCCACACACAAAGGTGGACACACTCTAGACTTAATCATCAGTAGGGGTCTAAACATTTCATCCATTGTTATTAAGGACATAGCACTATCTGATCACTTCTGTATTTTCTTTGATATTTTGATGTCTGCTACAACTGAATCTAGATCGGTCTCTGTCAGAAGGAGATGCATTAACGAGAACACAAGTGTACTATTTATGGAGGCTATATCTTTAACACCAAGCATTTCTGCAGACTCTGTTGATACTCTCCTTGATTCATTCAACTCAAAAGTTAAGAATGTTATTGATAATATTGCTCCAATAATAATCAGTAAGAAAACAAACAGACAGAAATCAGCTTGGAGAAGATCAACAGCAGTTCAGACTATGAAAAGACAATGCAGAAAAGCAGAGCGGATGTGGCGGAAGACAAAACTTGAAATTCACTATAGCATCTACAAAGACAGCCTTCATGCTTTTAATGTGAAACTAGCCACAGCTAGACAGAATTTCTTCTCAAACCTTATAAACAGTAACTTAAATAACACTCGTACTCTTTTTGCCACTGTTGAGAGACTGACAAACCCCCCAAGTCAGATTCCCAGTGAAATGCTCTCAGACAGCAAATTCAATGAGTTTGCATCCTTCTTTTCTGAGAAGATCATCAATATCAGGAAGGCGATTAGCACATCCTCAAGTAATGCAGAGGTCAGACAGATTAGGCCACAATATAAAAAAGATACTATGTCGATTTTTGAAGCAATTGATAGCAAAATTTTGGAAGACATAGTGCAGCACCTAAAATCGTCAACCTGCTATCTTGACACACTTCCCACATCTTTTTTCAAAAATGTGTTTAACTGCTTAGAAGCAGATCTTTTAGAAGTGGTGAACGCCTCACTTCTTTCTGGGACATTTCCAAACTCCTTAAAAAATGCAGTTGTTAAGCCCCTCCTGAAAAAGAGCAATCTTGACAACACCATATTGAGCAATTTTAGACCAATATCTAATCTTCCTTTTATAGGTAAAATTATAGAAAAGGTCGTTTTTAATCAGCTGAACAAATACTTAAACTCAAATGGATACCTGGACAATTTTCAATCTGGTTTTCGACCGCATCACAGCACAGAGACAGCACTCATTAAGATAATAAATGATATTCGCTTAAATTGTGACTCTGGCAAAATATCAGTGCTGGTATTGCTAGATCTCAGTGCTGCGTTTGACACCGTCGATCATAACATACTACTAGAGAGACTGGAAAACTGGGTCGGGCTTTCTGGGATGGTACTCAAATGGTTCAGGTCATACTTAGAAGGGAGAGGTTATTATGTGAGTCTAGGAGAGCATAAGTCTAAGTGGACGTCCATGACATGCGGAGTCCCACAAGGCTCAATTCTTGCACCGCTCTTGTTTAGCCTGTACATGCTCCCCCTAAGTCAAATAATGAGAAAGAACCAAATTGCCTATCACAGCTATGCTGATGATACCCAGATTTACCTAGCCTTATCTCCAAATGACTACAGCCCAATTGACTCCCTCTGCCAATGCATTGATGAAATTAATAGTTGGATGTGCCAGAACTTTCTTCAGTTAAACAAGGAAAAAACTGAAGTCATTGCATTTGGAAACAAAGATGAAGTGTTCAAGGTGAATGCATACCTTAACTCTAGGGGTCAAACAACTAAAAATCAAGTAAGGAATCTTGGTGTGATTCTGGAGACAGACCTTAGTTTCAATAGTCATGTCAAAGCAGTAACTAAATCAGCATACTATCATTTAAAAAATTGCAAGAATTAGATCTTTTGTTTCCAGCCAAGACTTGGAGAAACTAGTTCATGCCTTCATCACCAGCAGGGTGGACTATTGTAAAGTGCTCCTCACCGGCCTTCCCAAAAAGACCATTAGACAGCTGCAGCTCATCCAGAACGCTGCTGCCAGGATTCTGACTAGAACCAGAAAATCTGAGCATATCACACCAGTCCTCAGGTCCTTACACTGGCTTCCAGTTACATTTAGGATTGATTTTAAAGTACTTTTACTCGTATATAAATCACTAAATTACCTAGGACCGAACAGAGGTGGAAAGTAACGAATTACATTTACTCGCGTTACTGTAATTGAGTAGCTTTTTTGTGTACTTCTACTTTTTTAAGTATTTTTTTTAATCTGTAATTTTACTTTTACTTAAGTATATTTTGTTTGAAGTATTGTACTTCGCTACATTTTATAACACATTAATTACTGAGTAAAAAAAAAAAATCGCTCCCTGGAAGCTATGTCAGTAAATAATGGGCAGGAGGGCAAACTGGCGCTAAAATCACAAGAAAGATGCAGACGGACAAAACAGGCGTTAGTGGTGCAGACACCGCTGAAAACGAAACCCCGTCATATTCTGAAGTTGAACTCAAGGAAATGAAGTGAACCCCTGGCCATATGTATGCTCTATTATGCTGTGCTTGCCTAGGGAGACCAAACTAGCAGTTTATAAAATCTCGACAAGACATCAACCCCACGTAAGCATATAGAGGTGAGCTAAATAATTGCGTCATTGCATTGGTGGTTAAAATGATGCTTTGACATTTTAGCAAGAGGTTTTGCACAAATTAGCCAAAAAGACTGGTGCGGAGTGTGCGATATATATTGTCTGCGATAATATCATAATTGTTGTTTTAATGATGTACGCGCGCATTTAGAGTGTTCTTTCACTGTGTGATTCAGTCTGTTGAAATGCATTTAGAATGAAATCAATCAAAATCATTTAGAATCAAAATCACACAAAGAATGCTGTCTTGTCCTCTAAAAATCATAATCACAGACACACACACACACACACACACACATATATATATATATATATATATATAGATCAGTGGGGATTTCTTTAAGACTGCAAGGGAAGCTCAGCTTCCCCTCTAATGTAAAAAAAAAAACCCAACGGTCAAATATGTACTATTGTGTATTATGTATTGTGTTAATCAGCTACATGTCGGCTGACTCGATTTTCTTCTCATACATTCCCGTAGCGTCACAGTGCATTTCCCTGTTGAAGCCGAGCGTCCATTGACTTCGATGGGGCTGCTTTGAACAGTTTTTTTCAGTGCTCCGAAGCTAGACGGTCATTGGATAAATGCTGCGATTATGTCCCGCCCACGGACGCTCAGCGTCTCTGGAGGTGAATGAAGACTGGGTTTCCGCGTGATGATTGGAGGATCTGTCGATCTCCTTTTGACTGACAGCGGTCTGCACCACAAGAAGTCGGTGAAGCTGTTTCACGCTCAGTCCCATGATCGCGGATTTCTCAAGTGTATTCGAAAGACAAACTGCGGCAATATTTCTTGATATTTGTAAAATGCAGAACCACCACAAAATTAAATTGGTAACTAAGACAGATTGAAAATGCGCACACACACACACACACACACACACTATAGCCATCTAGTGGTTAAAGTGATTTATTACAATTTTTAAACTGAATTTCCCCAAAAATGGGCAAAAATCTTACATTAAACCTTATAAAATTATCCATGGTATCCCCATGTATGAAAGTTAGAAATCTGGGTCTTTTATGAAGTGAATTTTACCTGAAATGCTTTTTTCTTTTTTTGTAAAAAAAAAAGCCTATTTAAATAAATATTTATTTATTTATAGAAATGTAAAAGATTTAAATCCTCCAAAAACTGTACAAAGTTTAGTAAAAACATAAATGAACAGAGTAAAATTATATTTGTAAAAAATTTAAATATTTTACTATTACAAAATGAAATGTTATTGTCTGGGGTCAAAAAGACCCCGAGTGTCACTACAAATGAAGACCATCAGAGGGTTATAATGTAGGCCGAAAATGAGCTTCCCCTCTTAGAAAGACCAGCAGCCGCCACTGATATATATATATATATATATAGATATATATATATATATATTTTTTTTTTTTTTACAACAGGACAGTAAACTAAGAGACTTGCGTTTTAGACACCATATTGCCATTGTTTTTGCTCTATTTCTACAACAAAAATTTATTCCAAACACAGCCACCAAAGCAAAATTTTGCATCTCTGAGCAACATGACAGTGTTTCGTTTCTGAATGAATCAACCGTTTAAATGATTTGGTTCAATCGCAATGACTCACTTATTAACAGTGACTTGCTGACACATACTGGCCATTTTAATTTCACATTTAAAGTATCTTTTGATTTTTTTTTTTTTTTAATTAAGTTTTTATAATTTCAAATGAGTATTCAACATTTTATGTCTGGCATATCAAAACATTATTCATGCATTTGTAACTGCAGGTTAAATGCATTCTTGTCCTGCACTAAACAGTGTAATACATCTAAATGCCACGTCCGATGAAGCTTTTGCATTTCCTCTGTATTGAAAAGATGAGTTTGTTGATACTGATTTGCCAGATAACAGCCCAAATGTTTTATTATTCTAAATAACTGATTCCTTTAATTAAAAACAACTAGTATGAGATTAATAGACCTATCCCAGGGGTGTCAAACTCAGTTCCTGGAGGGCCATAGCCCTAACCCTGCTCCAGCACACATATCATGTAGTTTTCAAATAAACCTAAATGATTAGATTAGCTGGATCAGGTGTGTTTAATTAGGGTTATATCTAAACTGTGCAGGACTGTGGCCCTCCAGGAACTGAGTTTGACACCCTTGGTCTGTCCCATTTTTGACTCCCTCCCACTGGTTAAAATGTAACTAAGTAATTTTTACTCTGAGTAAATTTTAAATGAGCTACTTTTTACTTTTACTTGAGTGGATTTTTTAGACTGGTACTTTTACTTGTACTTAAGTAAAATTTCATTAATGTAATGGTACTTTTACTTGAGTAGAATATTTTTGTACTCTTTCCACCTCTGGGACCGAAATATATTGCAGATATGCTCACTGAATATAAATCTAACAGAGCACTCAGATCATTAGGATCGAGTTAGTTAGAAATACCAAGGGTTCACACAAAACAAGGGGAGTCCTCCTTTAGTTACTATGCAGCCCGCAGTTGGAATCAGCTTCCAGAAGAGATCAGATGTGCTAAAGCACTGGTCACATTCACATCTAAATCTGTTTAGCTGTGCATTTATTGAATGAGCACTGTGCAATGTCCGAACTGATTGCAATATATATTTTCACTGTATTTGTTTTATTTAATTTTATGTAAAATCATTTTCTAACTGTTTTAAATTCATTTTAAATAAGTACAGTTTTAATAATTTTAAAAGTTTTAAAATTGCTTGTTATATTCTTGTTATTATTTTTCTTCATTACTATTTTACTTTCTTTTATGTAAAGCACTTTGAATTACCATTGTGTACGAAATGTGCTATATAAATAAACTTGCCTTGCCTTGCCTTGCATCACTACCAATTCATTAATTGGGGCAGATAGTCAACATTCCCTGAAGCACTGGCTCAAGTTTTGAGGTCAGGTTGCCACAGTGATCATCAAAAATAGGTTTTTATTATTATTAGTATTATTATTTATTTTTAATTTTTTTTGGTGACACATCAAGGATATTCACCTACTGCGTAATAATAGAGCCCTCAAGCAAACTTCTGTGAAAAGCTTACGTCACAAGAGGAGTAACCATCCAGCAGGTTGGAGATCTACACAAATTGAAAACCATGTGGGTTGGCCTGAGATGTGTGCTCTGACTCTTGTACATTTAGTTAAGTGTGCCTTCTGGCCAGGGACCTCCTTGCCATTATAGTGAATGCTTTAGCTTTTAACGCTGGGGAGGAACATATATTATTATGAATGTTAAAAACATGTTTTTGCTGCTTATTTTTTTTTTTATGGAAACAGATAAATTTTTCTAATGAATAGCAAGTTCAAAAGAGCAGCATTTATTTCAAACTGAATTTTTCGGGGTTGACTGAACATACGGGGATTGATGAGCACTTGATGAGTCTTTAGAGGAAGAACCCAGTTTTCCAGGTTAGTGGCATAAAATCTTTAAATCTTTTATTCTATTTTTGATGTTTTTCTATATAATAAATCTTACAGACTTAAAATTTGATTTATTATTCTTTGTTTTGTCACCGGTCTATGGCAACATAATCTATTCCAGATAAATGTGCCTCTAAACAGAACATAAAACCAAACTACTACACTCGTCTATGTGAGCGGTTCTTGGCCAAAATAAGCTGCAATTTAGGCCAGACTTTATGCCGTCGGTTTAGACCATATACCATATATATACCATATACCATATATGCCTTAAAATCTGAAGTAAATGCATAGGGCGCTCAGATTCAGTCTCTGACTATGACAAGTAATCACCCCGACCTTTAATCCCAGACTGTAGTGTTTTGACACGTTTTCCATGCTGCGCCTTCAAGTGGACACCCTCTGCAATAGTCGTCGACTCACTGATGCCATGTGCGAGAGTGTGTTGAGACTGCTTTCGGCAGGTGCACCATTGTTCACCTAAGTTTGGAGCATTAAGGAAGAGCTCTGACTTATGTCAGGCAATGACTTATGAAAGGCAAGCTGAGCAATCAGTGTCTCATCTATTTAGTTTGCCTGAGAAGTCAACCGATACTCATCTTGCTTTCATAATTTTTCCAGTGCTCATGTTGTCAGACCCTGCAGGGCAATTCTACAACGTGATCTTCTTGTGTCTCCAGCCTCACATAGAGGATTTTTAACATTGCTCGATAGAATGATCCCCCGGGCTTCTGATTTGGGCTTTCGATAATGGACAATCCCCACCCAGATCTCCTTGGAGCCACTCTGACTTATATAAACACCTGCTCACTTTTGTTTGCTTTTTGGGGTTTTACTTTCCTTTTTCCAGCTCCACTGTACATTGGGAGAGTGTGTACTGTAACTTAACTGGCAATATATGTCCATAAAGGTCCACTTCCAGGTTATAAGAGGTTTATGGCAGCATGATGATGTTACACTATATTTACTGCTATAGTGTTAACCAGATTTGAAAAGATTTTAACCAGATATTTTAAAGATAAAAAATTCACTAAACATGAACTCTCATGGCATTCTGACCCCTTTTTGTATCACGTATAATGAGATGTTATGCTTTGCATCCACACTTCTGTTTTCCAAGTGAAGAGGTTGATTTATAATTTATTATACCATACTTAATGATGCTTTAAAGTTATGTGTCTTTGCACTATGATGTTTTGTGGAAAATAGAATGGCTTGAGAATAAGTAAATGATGTTAAACCTTTTTTTTTTTTTTTAGTTTCGGATGAATTAATCTTCTCTAAAGAGATTTAAATTTAATTTATTTCCAGCAAAGCTTTGGGTTTGGAGATTAATCCAAGAGGCCTACTTGGCAACCTACATATTGATATAATTATGCAACTATTATTTTTAATTATTTTAATTACTATCATTTGTCAGTTGAAGCCATCAATTACATGCTTGTAACTTGTGCAGAGCTTTAGATTTATTTGCCAAATTAAATCCAGGGTCATTATTATACCACAATGATACTGCAGTGATCATTGAAGATTAAACTTCATCCAAGTAGTATCATCTATTGTTTTTGAAAGTTTAACGTACTCAGTTTTTTTTTCTGTGATATTATGTGAGGCAACACTAATTTCCAATAAATCATCTCTTTCTTACTAGGAATATTCCCCACTGGTGGAGAAACACTCATTGCCTGTTTAGAATTCATCGAATACATTTTAGAATTTTACAGCTAGATTGCAATCAAAGCTCATGGTAAGAAATCATCAACTTGAACTGTAATTTCTGCACAGGCCCTTAATAATGAAGTACACATCTTTGTCTTGCCTGAGTGACAATCAAACAATGAAGTAATGGTAGATGTGGATTCTACCTGAATGGCTGATAAAGACCAACAAATATTAATGCCCTGGTATGCCTGATAAAACTTACATATAGTAATTTATCAGCTTGCTATGCACTCTGACCTGAGTATTAATATGGATGTATTTTAGTAAATATAACATTTTATTTCTGACAAGTTGCAGAGAAGAATAATGTTATCTTATACCAGTCAGGACGTGTGTGTGGCATTCATTTGTGCCTGAACATCTATGGAGCAATAAACAGTGTGTCTGAACATACTTTACATTGACTCTGTAACCTATACAGGTACCCATTACATTCATTTATGTCTACGCTGTCTGACAGAATGTACCATCTATCACATGCAACTTTCCTTCTGTTGATCCAGATGAATTACACTGTTTATCTGTTTTAAGCCATATTGCTGTATTGCATGTCATAAGACATGATTTGCTTAGCTATTTGATCTTTCAGTAATGTGATGTTGCATGAATGAAAACTAGTTTATAATTTAAATCAGCCAAAACATTCTTTCCATTGTGCTTTTGCTGTTATATTGTTGGTTGTATTTGTTTGGTTAGATGCAAATTGCATTCTAGTGGGGAAAAACGTCTCAGGTTACGACTGTAACCTATGTTCCCTGAGAACAGGGAACGAGACACTACGTCAGAATGACGCTTTGGGGAACGCCTCAGGCGTGACAGGTGTCTGAAATCACTATCAAATCACGGCAATCATAATGACCGGCGACAGCCCGTGAATCATTAACGTGAATGATTAACGTGCGACCTGCAAGTATAAAAGGGAGCCTTGCAAACATGACAAACATCCTATCGTCTGAAGGGACTGTTGCAGGCAGGCCCCGAGGCATGGCAGGAAGACGTAGTGTCTCGTTCCCTGTTCTCAGGGAACATAGGTTACAGTCGTAACCTGAGTTCCCTGTTCTCAGGGAACATAGGTTACAGTCGTAACCTGAGATGTTCCCTTTCGAAAGGGAACTCTACACTACGTCAGAATGACGCTTTGGGGAACGATATACCAACGCCACCATGCTAAGGGGAGTGCCTGCCAAGCGGCAGTGACAACTGACAGAACTAGCAAATTCAAATGAAACGCTAGAACCACTCACCCTCAGGTCACACTGGGCTGTCAGTGACAGCACTCCCTACGGTCATAGCCCAAGCTATATGATACCACAGAAAAACCTCCATAAACATAGTTTTAGTGAAAGGTCTACCTGGGCCTGCTCAAGGGCCTAGGACCACACTTCAACTTCTTAGAAGGGGTCCCTTCTAGGGAATGTGGCTAGGGAACCTGAGGGAACCCCAGCCAGTCACTATTCAGGGGAACGTGCCACCTGAAATGCCACCAGGCAGGCCTGACCTGGTGTCACCATACAAGACACTATAGTCTGGCCACTTCCTGTCTGTCCGAAGACAGAGCCTCTGGACACTTGCCTTTAGGAAGGCATCCAACCCGAGGGACTGCGAAGCAGGCAGTGAACCACTCGGACCGGATCTCAGAGACGGGATATCCTGGAGAGTATGACTCAGCATAGTGCATTACAACCCTTGCCAGCGAGGGGAGTTTCTCTACTCGATCCACGGATCAACCCAGTGTTTGTGTTTCAAAACACTAAGGAGGCCTGTGAGGGCCTAAGGACTGATCTAACTGGGAGGCCTCATGAGAGGCCTACGACCGACTGATCAGACTCAGGAGACCACATACTCATACTGACCCTCAGTGAGGGGAGCATTAGATCTACCTGGTAGGCAACCAGGCTGTAGCAAGATAAAGAGGTTCCAGGAGGGAACCCGTAGCAGAGAATAAAAACTTGAGTCGAGCCAGGGTGCAAGCTCACCTTTGGTAGTTGCCTGATAAGGTCTGCTAAACTGAAAGTAAGCGGCCACTAGCTTACAAAAACCCAGCACCACTGTGAAACTACTCAGGGAGACCTGGAGAGGCCTACTACCTGACAACCACAGTATGTGGGAGCCCACCATCAGAGAGGCCTGGTGCAGCCTACCATCTGATAACCATAAAACGTGAGAGCTCACTTTCAGAGAGGCCTGGAGAGGCCTACTACATGACAACCACAAAACCTGGGAGCTCAACTTAAGGGAGGCCTAGTGAAGCCTACCACAGTACATAGGAGTTCGCTTACAGAGAGGCCTAGAGAGGCCTACTACCCATTACCAGAAAACCCACATTAAGTGGAAACTCAAAGTATGTTGGAACTCAACTCCAGGGAGGCCTGGTGAGGCCTACTACCAGAGAACCATGACATGAAGGAGCTTACTTTCAGGGAGGCCTGGAGAGGCCTACTACCTGAAAACCACAGCTGACAGTGGGCCAGACTGGCAGTCCAGTTGACTGTCTATGGGGCTTTGCCTTCAGGGAGGCCTTATGAGGCCTACTACCTGATAGTTCAACCTCAGGGCCACTTAGTACCACAGTATGAGGGATTCAGCCCTCAGGGAGGCCTAGTAAAGCCTACTACCTGATCTCCACAAAAAAAATGTGGGAGCCCATCTTCAGGGAGGCCTGAAGAGGCCTACTTCCTGAAACGGTCTAATCAGCTGGATGTGTACTGCTGCTGGGGACTCGCCTAACAGGGAGGCCCGGTCGAGCCTACTAGCTGATAGCGAGTCTTTCTGCTACTTTAATGAACACTGCTGGAACCATACTAATAAAAAAACTTTCCTAAAGTTTTGATCTAGTGTATGCTCCACAATGTTGTGACCCACCTCCGAGGAGGCCTGTTAAGACCTACTACTCGGTAGTGAGTCTTCTGCCCAAACTACCAGGGCCAACCACCAAAGGTGAGCTGGCCTAGGAGCCCTATCTTAGGGATTACCCAGTCAAGGAGGCCTGCTGGGGCCTACTACCTAACTGTGCAGCCTTCAAGGCAGAAAAACTGTTACTACAGCGCTTACAGCATCCTGGTACCTAATCACATTGCCAAAGGCAGTGTACTCAGCAAAAAGCAATACCCTCATAGCAGGGGAGTACAACATACGCCACTCTGCCTAGTGGAGGCCCCATTTTAAGGGCCTACCTACTAAATGCAAGGGCATCAGCTCATGGCAATGCTCTGGCTTCAAGGGAGCGGAGTTCAAATACCGGAATGAAATGTAGTTAGAACTCCCTGCTCAACCGGAGCCATCATGGTGTGAGGTAGATAATACAGAGCTGTGAATGGATTACTCAAAACTACCCTGCGTTAGCGGGGGAGTAACACCATATGCCCCTGAAATGTTAGACAGGGAGCGGGCCTGCAAGTGGCTCCAAAGGGTGACAGGGATTTGTCCTGTGCCCAGCCTGGGGGAGCGGAGCTTGCTTGCAAGCCAACCAACTTTCACCCATCGTCCGAGCGGTTCAGCTCAACGGGCTGAGTGGAGCCAGCTCTAGAGGCCTAAAAACAAGTAGCTCTGTTCGGCAGGGTCTGGCAAACTATCACATCGCAGAGCGAAAGACAGCCTGACCCGCCTGAAGGATCATACCTCAACTACCACCCTGCATTACTCTATCACCCCTGAATGCAGTGAAAGGGGCGGGCTTTGGCCAACAACTCCCATTTAAGGGAGGAGGCTGAAATCTCGGGGAGGAAGCCTACACATAATAAAATGCGGCAGCTATACTTAGCAAAACGCCTCCAACATCCCAAACATAGCCTAGGCCAGCTACAGAGGCGGCCCGGGTTAGGGCCGACCTACAAGCATAGATCTACCTGAGGGCTCGGAGGAGCCACAGCCTACTTGATTGAGAGGCTGTGAAACACTCAACCTACTGCCAGGGGAGCGAAGTACTCAGGATACCAATGTCACAAACCGAAAGGTATGACATAAGATCTATCTGAAGCGCCAGCGTCAGTCTAAACCTAAAGTAAAAAAGTTTTTTTTTTTTTTTTTTTAGGAAGACCAACTACTCTACCCCTAGGTGGCTTAAAGCCCTGAGGCTAACATAGTAATGAGTGGTGGCCCACCACGCATAAAAATGTCATGACAGGAAGGCCATCACCTACTCACACGGGAGTCAAATCTTTTTTTTTTTGAGCTTCTCCCTAAATCGTTCTAGCCACAAGCTGGGGGGGGGCTTCAGGGCCCTGAAGTTCCAATACCTTACCTCATTGCTCCTCTAAGAATGACTCCCTAGGTCTATACAGGGAACAAGGTCTGTAGAGAAATACAAATCAGTGTTAGTATACACACAGAAATTATATTAAAAACCAACCAGTTCACCTGCGGCGTGCAGAGTGAAGACTCGCCAGAGAGTTCTCTATGAACCTGGGGGCCATCACTTTACATGCCTGAAAGAGGCGCTCTCACCAACCAAGCCGAGGCGGGCCATCAGAACCTTGTTCTCATCCTAGACCCAGCCCCAGGCCTGGTGTAAGAAACGCCTGGGGAGTCGGGAAAAAGAGGACAGGGCTAGGATAGTAACAGCCCTCCAGGAGATGATCCATCACTAACGCTGTGATCGTTTGTACTGGATCACCTCCCTCAGATCCTTCTTTTTCCTGCGGGAGTCACGCCTCCTCTGTGACCTGCTCCTACATGGAGGGGGTGCACGAGAGGCGACACTAGCTCTCTGGCCCTGTCTACGGCCCTCAGGTCGAGAAGGGCCAGGCTCTCCCGCCTGTCTGGGCTCGGATCCGGATCTCAGCGGTATACAGGTCTTAAACGCCGCTGAGCGCGCCTTCGCCTCCCTGAACTTTCCAACCACCGCCTCCACGGAGGTGCCAAAAAGTTCAGAGGGCGAAACCGGTGCATCAAGGAGAAAGGCCTTCTCTTTCTCCCCGATGCCAGCCAGGTTCAACCACAGATGCCTCTCCGTGGCCACCATTGCCGCCATCGATCGACCGATCGAAGCGGCAGTCTGTTTAGTGGCCCGGAGAGCAAGATCTGTGGTGCGGCGCAGCTCAGCCACCGCCTCAGGGGACAGCCCTGCCCCCTGGTCGAGATCCCCCAGCAGGTCGGCCTGGTACGCCTGCAACACCGCCATAGTGTGCAGGGCAGCACCGGCCTGACCCGCTGCCGTGTATGCTCTGCCATTCAAACGCGCTGTGGTCTTGAGCGGTTTGGATGGCAGGGCTGGAGCACTCAGTGTCGACGCCCGCCCAGACACGAGATGGTTCGCAAACGTCTCGTCAATGGGCGGCATCGACACATACCCATACTCGCCGATCCCCTCAACATCAGCGAAACTAGCCCGCTGATGTCGGTGGATCCGAGCAGAGTATGGGTTCTTCCATGCCCTCTCGATCTCAGTATGGAGATCAGGAAGAAATGGAAGGCTCGTCTGAGCTGGTGGTCTATGGCCGGGGAGAAATCGATCGTCCAGCCTGCCACGAACAACCTCTCCCCTAACGCGCCGCCATGGCAGTTGCAACCTGTCAGTGGTGCATACCATTACATCCAGCAGCTCAGCATACATGCGGCAGGGTGGCTGAGAGGGTTCAGGGTCCACCTGAATGACCTCCTCCTCATCCATCACCTGCCCGTCCTGAAGAGCATCTGTTGCAGGAACAGTAGGAGAAAAATCCTCTTCGTCATCCACCTGCAACTCACCCTCGTCATCCGCCGAATCATCTGAGAGGTTAACACCCCTCTCAAGACGATCGGCGAGATCCCTCTGGGAACCCCATGACGCGAGTTGCCACTCTGCCTCAGCGCGAGCGGGACCTGAGCCACGAGGTACAGATGGTGAGCCCTCCTCACTCGAGAAGAAGGCTAAACGAGAGCGGAGCGTTTTCAAAGCAAAACGCTCACAGTTTGCACAGACAGCTCCCTCAAGAGCCGCTTGTGCATGCTCTTTGCCCAGACAGAGAACGCACAGTTCGTGTGAATCACCCGGCGTCAAATACCTTGGGCACGGATCCGCACACTTCCTGAAGCTTTCAGCCTTCTCCGTGCGTTTCATTTTTTTGCCGACTTTTCCAGCGATATCAAACAGACAGTCCCTGAAGACGAAAAGATGTTTGTCATGTTTGCAAGGCTCCCTTTTATACTTGCAGGTCGCACGTTAATCATTCACGTTAATGATTCACGGGCTGTCGCCGGTCATTATGATTGCCGTGATTTGATAGTGATTTCAGACACCTGTCACGCCTGAGGCGTTCCCCAAAGCGTCATTCTGACGTAGTGTAGAGTTCCCTTTCGAAAGGGAACTAATTTTAACTGTAGGAACGTTATAAAACGGGTATGTTTAAGCAAATATTGACCATTAAAATGTTATTATCAAAGAACTAACACTTTAAACCCTATGAAAGAATGACAAAAAATAATTGAAAGGTACACAATAAATGGTGACATGTAATAATGTTTTATTTTTATAGGAATAGTATCATCATTTTGAGTTTAATTTTGAGAAATGTATTTGTTAGTTATAGTCATGGGTGGTGTATAAGTGATGACGATAAAAAAAGTTTTATTAATTAAAATGAAATCTTATATTTATATTTATTAAAAATGAAACTTAAACTAGACAGAAAGAAAAACATTAATAAACATTAATAGAAATGTGTAATGTTGCCTTGGTAACTAATGTAAATAAAATAAATCTGTGTTAATGTAATAAAATGAATTAAAATAAATGAACAAAATAAAAATAGTAAATAAACATAAAATATATAGACTAAATTAAACATAATAATTTTTTAATATTTTGAAATAGCTTTTTTAAGTTCTCTTACGAGAGCGCTCTCGTACTACGTCTTAGCTAAGACGCTACGGGAAAAGTCTCTTTTCACGAAATACTGAAGCAAAAAATTATCCTTAATTTTGTATTTTTGTAAAGCGCATTTGCAGCAGTACACAGCCATAGGCGAGACGGCTCGTTCGCTCATTGGCTTGTTCTGCGGCAACTGCACAGCCTATCGAGCGCGGGCTGATGCAACATCAGACCTTCTTGCCACTTCCCGCCAAAACGGGTGTGGCCCAACCTATAAAAGGAGCTCGAAAAGGCTGACTCACCTGATTTTTCATCTCTTCAGCGAAGCTCACGCATCGCTGGATCACGGAGGAAGCAAGCGCCGTCTGAGAAAGCACATCAGCAGGACGAGCCATTCTGAAGCTGCTGGCATCGCCGCCTTCCACTGCCGTTCCTGCTGCGCTATCCGGCGCCTATATCCTTTCAATTCTGTTATATCCAAGCTGTTCTTTATGTGTGTGTGTGTGTTCGCCCTGCGACACACACTCGTAAAAGAGCTCGCATCTTTTTTAAGATGCCTTCCAGCGGCACGTCAGAGCCCCACTCAGCGAGGGAGATAGGTACATCATCTGTGTCTCCTGCCTGGGTGAAGATCATGCAGCGCTCGAGCTCGCTGACGGCGGATGCCCCCACTGCGAGCTGTTGCCATGGTGACTCTGAGGACTCGCCTGGCCTTTTTCTCTGAGCCTGCATTCTCCACTGCGCTGAGGCGCCATAAAAGCACCGCTTCCAGCGGATTCCGGAACCGTCTTCAGCTCAACCGAGCTAGCCGGTTCGCCCTGCTTCACCGCCCCCCCCTGCATCGCTTCCCGGTGGGCAGCGCCCGCTGTTTGCCGGCGCGTCGTCCGAGGAAGTCGATCTCAGGGCCGCGTCGGGGGAAGAGGACACGCGCTCTCTGCTGGCTTCGGGCAGTGAGGGCTGGGCGAGCTCCGAGGATCTCGCGCCTTCTGCTCAGAAGCCCAGCAGACGAGCTGACATCGAGAAGGAGCCGGGGCGAATGCTCGTGTTGGCCGCGATGAGTCTCGGCCGCGAGTGGTTTGCACCAGCGCCCCCCCTCTCGTTCCCGGCTGGATGGTATTTCCCTTTTGGATGAGCGTACTTCTCAAAGTCCGCCTCATTTCTTCCTGAGCTTCACGAAGAGGTGGCGAAGGCTTGGAACGTTCCATATTCAGAGTGAACTCGTTCGCCTGTCTCACTAGCATTCTCCACACTGGTGATGCTAAAAACAGGAACTACCACTCACTTCCGCCGGTGGAACAGGCGATAGCGACGCACCTTTGTCCACCCTCTGCTGGACGGCGGCAAAAGCGGTGTTGCCATCTAAAGCCTGCTGTGTGATGCTGCGTCGGCACTACTAACGATGGCTGCTTCATCGAAGCGCAGGTGTACGAGTTCCGCTGTGGCCGAGCTCTCACCCAAGCGCGCCCCTGTTTCAGTTCCAGGAATTGTGACTGTCTCAGCGTTCTCTGCAATGCGCAAGCCTGCACAGTTGCCCGCTTGCCTGCACACAAAAGCAGTTATTACAACAGCTTCAGCAACGCAGCTCGAGACCCCCGTTCGCGCTCTACCGGCTGACGCCCCGTGCCGCGGGGACCACGGCAGAGGATTACGGTGAGGCCGGGAGCCCCGAAGCCATCCTAGGAAAGCCATCTATGCATGCTGCATGACGCTGCGTTGGCACTACACACGATGGCTGCTTCATCGAAGCGCCGGTGTACGAGTTCCGCTGTGGCTGGGCTCCTGTTTCAGTTCCAGAGATTGTGACTGTTTCAGCGTTTTTTGCAATGCGCAAGCCTGTACGGTTGCCCGCTTGCCTGCACACAAAAACCGTTATCACGGCTACCCAGATATTTCCCGAAAAAGGTGTAATTTCTGGTGTCCCGGCCACGGCCGATGGTGCTATAAATGTAGTGATGATGCCCACTGCTCAGTGCCCATCTCCACATATAAAGCACAGCCCTTCACACAGGGCTCGCGCCCATAAAAGCGACTCAAGTCGATCACGCGCACTACATAGTAGACGTGCCCACTCCTCGGTGCCCACAATCACTATGTCACACGCGTCATGTGGTTTCTGTAAAAACGAAACCCGTGCACGTTCGTCCAGCCACGGCCGATGGTGCTATAAATGTAGTGAAGTGACATTCAGCCAAGTATGGTGACCCATACTCAGAATTTGTGCTCTGCATTTAACCCATCCGAAATGCACACACACAGAGCAGTGAACACACACACTCACACTGTGAGCACACACCCGGAGCAGTGGGCAGCCATTTATGCTGCGGTGCCCGGGGAGCAGTTGGGGGTTCGATGCTTTGCTCAAGGACATCTAAGTCGTGGTATTGAAGGTTGGAGAGAGAACTGTACATGCACTCCCCCCACCCACAATTCCTGCCGGCCCGGGACTCGAACTCACAACCTTTCGATTGGGAGTCCGACTCTCTAACCATTAGGCCACGACTTCACTGATGCCCACTCCTCAGTGCCCATCTCCACATGTAAGCACAGCCCTGCACACAGGGCTCGCGCACATAAGATCGACACAGATCGGTCGAGCGCACCGCATAGTAAACGTGCCCACTCCCCAGTGCCCACATACACTATGTCACATACGGCGCGTGGCTTCTGTAAAAACGAGGCCCGTGCACGTACGCTCTGCACAGGCAGACAGCGAGTTGAAAGTGGTAAATGTGCACATACGCAGCCCACAGTTACTCGCAGACATATCGAGTCCCACGGGACCTGCTCAGCCTTCCCCCAGTCGGTTAAGCGCCCGAACGGGGTCGAGGAGGAGCGATCTGCCCACTGTGATCAGCGCGCTCCCCACCTCAAATGCGCAGCACACCCGAGCGCCGCCGTTGCCGGTCAACAGAGTGCGCTTCGCATCCAGCCCTTAGCCATTCATGCAGATGCATTGCCAGCGCTTCCAGGGGTTTCGGATTGGGTGCTAGGCATTATAAAGAGAGGCTACTCGCTCCAGTTTTTTCGACGCCCTCCGCGCTTTTCAGCGCGCGTCGAAACTACGGTCAAAACAGAAGTAGCACACATACTTCGGGCCGAAATATCAAAACTATTGAGCAAAGGAGCTGTAGAGCCTGTGTCTCAAGCTCAAAGCGAGGGGGGGCTGTACAGCAAATACTTTCTGGTGCCCAAGAGAGACGGGGGTCTCAGGCCCATACTGGATCTAAGACAGCTGAACAAGGCATTGATGAAACGCAGTTTTCAAAATGCTTACGACCAGGAAACTCCTCGTGCAGATTCGCAGAGGGGACTGGTTCATGTCAATAGATCTGAGGGACGCCTATTTTCAAATACAGATAGCGTCAAACCACAGGCGATATTTGAGATTCGCCTTCGAGGGCCAGGCATACCAGTTTACAGTCCTCCGTGGCTCCTCGTACGTTTACGAGGTGCATGGATGCAGCGCTCGCTCCTCTCAGACTCAGAGACATGCGAGTGCTGGATTATTTGGACGACTGGCTGGTTCTGGCCCGATCACGAGCGGAGCTCGTTTTACTCGATCACCTCAAGAAGCTCAGTGTCAATTGGGCGAAGAGTTCGCTGAACCCCAGTCAGACGATTCTGTTTCTGGGTATAATTCTGAACTCGTGTTCCATGAAGGCGCGGCTGTCACCACAGCGCGTGATGGGCATTCAGCGCGCAGCGAGTTCTTTCCGCTGCGGCGCGACCGTGTCGCTCAAACACTGTCAGAAGATGCTGGGTCTCATGGCCTCAGCATCTCCGGCTCTGCAGCTGGGCCTGCTCTGCATGCGCCCCCTGCAGTTCTGGCTGAAGACGTGGGTGCCGCGCAGAGCGTGGGCGTCTGGCCGGCTGCATCTCAAGGTCAATCAGAGCTGTGTCACAGCTCTGGCACCTTGGACAGCGAACGGTTGGTACCGATCAGGTGTAAGCCTGGGGACTTCCCCAAATGTGAAGATGGTGTCGACGGACGCCTCCACTTCGGGATGGGGAGCGCTGCTCCAGGGCAGACCGTCCTTTGGCCTATGGTCAGAACGGGAAAAGCTCCATCATATCAACTGTCTGGAAATGCTGGCAGTGGAGAACGCGCTGATGCGCTTTTGTCCCCAAATCAAGGATCACCACGTCTTAGTCCGTTCGGGCAACATGTCTGTGGTGTCCTACATAAATCGCCAGGACGGTCTCGGGTCCTGAAACCTGTACAGGCTAGCAGAACGCCTCCTGGTTTGGGCTCAGCGCGACATGCGTTCACTGAGGGCAGTGCATGTGCCTGGGCTACAGAATCTGGGTCCAGACAGGCTGTCCAGAGGCAATGTTCCTACAGGCGAATGGTCTCTACATCCGCAAACAGTCCGGCTGTTGTGGGAGAGATTTGGCAGGGCGGAGGTGGACCTCTTCGCGTCCCACGAAAACGCTCACTGCCCTGCGTTCTTTTCCAAGAACGAAAGTGCGCTGTCACGGGAATGGCCGTGCTGCCCGCTTTATGCTTTCCCTCCCGTCTCCCTCCTTCCGCAGGTGATAGAACGGGTGAGAGAAACGAGATGTTCAATACTGCTTGTAGCACCTCTTTTGAGGAACCAACCATGGTTCCCAGATTTGATGCAGTTAGCAGATGTCGCCCCGTGGCCAGTACCGTTGAGGAGGGACCTCCTCTCGCAGGCCAGGGGCTCGATTTGGCACCCTCAACCGGAGTTGTGGTCCCTCCATGTGTGGGCGCTCAACGGTTACCCGCTGATCTCACAGTGGGAGTGCTGAATACCATCACTCAGGCTAGAGCTCCGTCGACACGACGTCTGTATGCCTCGAAGTGGTCGGTGTTCTCCAGCTGGTGCACAGCTCGAGGATATTCACCCCTTAGTTGTGAGGTGACGGAGGTTCTCTCCTTCCTACAGGAGCTGTTGGATAAGGGCAGAGCCCCATCCACGCTCAAAGTTTATGTGGCGGCCATCGCAGCGTTTTCTGAAACAGCGCTCGGTCAGTCAATAGGAAGGAATGATTTGGTCATCCGGTTCCTCAGAGGAGCTAGGAGGCTGAATCTTCCCAGACCTCCGTCAGTCCCTATGTGGGACCTCGCGGCGGTTTTGGAGGCCATGAAGGGTCCCCCTTTTTGAGCCTATCCAATCAGTTAGCCTTCAGCATCTGTCGTTCAAGTTGGCTCTCGCTTCGGTGAAGCGTGTGGGTGATTTGCACGCGCTCTCGGTGAGCCAGTCGTGCTTGGAGTTTAGGCCTAATGACTCAAGGGTCATACTCAAACCTAGGCACAGTTATGTGCCGAAATCCCTCAACACGCCGTTTCGGGCTCAGGTTATTGCCCTGTCAGCCCTGCCGGTGTCAGGAGAGGATAGAGACTCGAGTCTTCTTTGCCCTGTCAGGGTTTTAAGAGCTTATGTGTCTCGCTCTGCTGTCTTTCGGCAGACGGAGCAGCTGTTTGTCTCGTTCGGTGGACGTTCCAAGGGAATGGCTGTTTCGAGACAGACTCTATCCAGATGGATAGTTGACGCCATAGCGTTAGCTTATGCTTCCAGGGGCCATCAGTGCCCGTTTGGGCGTCACAGCACACTCCACAAGAGGCGTCGCCTCGTCGTGGGCGTGGTCTACTGGGATCTCCTTGCAGGATATGTATGGCGGCAGGTTGGGCCTCGCCGTCTACACTTATCAGGTTCTATAACCTGGAGGTTCCCGCCTTGCAAGCAAGGCTGCTGTCGGTATAGTCAAATCAGGGCCCTGAGGGGAATTCTGAGTTCATGAGCGCTATGCGCTGCCGACTGTTATATGGGCAGTATTGCGTAAGACCCGCATTGCCACATTGGTCAGGCTTGCCTCGGCTGTGTGATGTCATATTGCCGCATCTACGGATGCTGCTAGATATGGGACGGAGGGCTTTCCCCCTTTTCTGTCCTGGACTCTCTGTGAGTCCCTCAGGTGACTGTGCACTGTAAATCCTGGGCGTTGCTTCAGGTTTATTGGTGTGTGATCCCTGCGCGCATAGCGTTTTGCATTGGGTTCCCGTAGAGTCTTAGCTAAGACGCAGTATGAGAGAGCTCTCGTAAGAGAACGTACTCGGTTACTAAACGTAACCTCGGTTCTCTCTAGAAGAGCGAACGAGTACTGCGTTCTCTGCCGTGCGCACGATTCACTCTGGTTCGCTTCGGCGATGAAATAAATCAGGTGAGTCAGCCTTTTCGAGCTCCTTTTATAGGTTGGGCCACACCCGTTTCGGCGGGAAGTGGCAAGGAGGGGGCGAAGCGCCCTTATTGGTCTGATGTTGCATCAGCCCGCGCTCGATAGGCTGTGCAGTTGCCACAGAACAAGACAATGAGCGAACGAGCCGTCTCGCCTATGGCTGTGTACTGCTGCAAATGCGCTTTACAAAAATACAAAATTAAGGATAATTTTTTGCTTCAGTATTTCGTGAAAAGAGACTTTTCCCGTAGCGTCTTAGCTAAGACGCAGTACTCGTTCGCTCTTCTAGAGAGAACCGAGGTTACGTTTAGTAACCGAGTACGTTTTAAAATAGCAAAAGCCAATTCATAGTATCAATTAAAAATCTGAAACAAAAATTACTAAAAATTCAAACTGAAATAAAAACTGACTAAAATCTAAAATTAATTGTTAATATTTTGAAATAGCTTTTCTTCCAGATTTAAAATTAAATATTAAAAGCTAATTCAAAGTATTAAATAAAACTAAAATAGCAAAGCTTCACACACTTGCCAGAACATTTGCCTGTAATGTTATATTATAATGCTTTCAATCCAGTGTAAATTCACAATCATAAACAGAATCATACAGTGCAGAAATTTGAGTGACTAACCAGTGTTAGAAAATAAACCTCTATTTCTGCTTACTTTCTTCGCTGAGCAGGAACAGACTTTTCGCCATTCAGATCATACTGTGCTATATTTGGCAACTTCAAGGCAAGCATCACTGACTACAACGAATACTGCTATGATGAGCCTAGTGGAAAAAACAACCCACTGAGATATCTCATAGTTAATGACTCAAAGCAGGAACAAGGGCACAAAAAGCTAATTTTTGCCTTTTTATTATAATTAAAAAACAAACAAAATAACAAAAAACAAAAACAAAACCATCTTGTATAGAAAGGCAAAGCCCATAGTTTTCCCGACCCATATAAAAAAGAAAAGTTGCCATGGCCAAGCTCAGGGCTTTATTCAAATAAATATAGTCCTTTGAAAACTGTGCCCTTTCCTTTTGTTACTCTGTTTTTGTTCCATGACTACGGATTCCCTGCCTCAAACAGAAACTGTCAATGTTATTTCAGAGTTTCACTGTTTTTGATCGAGGTGGGTATTTATAGGATAAGACAAAAACATGTCAGTTATTTTTAGTACAAACACAAATCCCAGCAGGCTGACTAATGGAGCACCATCAGCCGCCTGATAATAAGTTCATGGTAAGGTGAGGTTTATGGAGATAAGAAAAGTTAATATAGGTTTACACTGAGGCTTGCCTTTGCCTTTTGTACCTGGCAAATGAATCATCTAAATAAGATTGTGAAGCTGGAATGGAAACCCAGGTCTCAGACCAGTTAGCTTAAAGAGACAGTTCGTTGAAAAAAATATATAAATAAATAAATATTTACTATATGTTGTTACTGTTTCTGTGGAACAGAATTTGAAATTTCAATATTAAGGATACGAAAGTTTTTCACACAGTTCTTAATATATATATAAAAAATTTTTTTTTTTTTTTTTTTTTTTTTTTTTTTCTTCATGCAAGGAACATTTTAAAAATCTGAGGAATCGTTTTCCACTTTAAAAGGTTACTCTATCCCAAAATGTAAATTTTGTCATTAATCACTTACCCCCATGTTGTTCCAGACCCATAAAAGCTTTGTCCGTCTTTGGAACACAATATAAGATATTTTGGATGAAAACTGGAAGGCTTGTGACTGTTCCACTGACTGCCTAGTTAATTACACTGTCAAGGTCCAGAAAAGTATGAAAGACATTGTCAGAATAGTCCATCTGCCAATAGTGGTTCATCCGTAAGGTTATCAAGTGATAAGAATACTTTTTGTACACAAAGAAACCTAAAATAAGAACTTTAATCATCAATTCATCTCCTCTGTATTATTTTTTTTTTCTGTGATTCCATAGTATAGCTGTCTTAAAATAACCATTTATATGAAGATTTAAAAAATCTAAAAAAATTAAAATAAATGGTTCTTCATAGAACCATTGATGTCAACAAAGTACCATTACAAATTTTTAAGGGTGTATGTGGACATTGTATGTAACATTTTTAAAGGCATTTAATCCACATTGAAAAACAGTCCTTATGAAACCATTGCTTTTTTGCTTGTCTTGTTCTTCTTCAGAAGGATCATCCTCAATGAATCCAACATGTTGTCATTGTTCCATCAGATCAATGGCTTCTGTTGGACAATGTGACAGATGGGAATCCCACTGGGTTTTCAGCTGTATTGGTCAGTATGTCAGCTGTCCCTTCTAATTAATCTCACAACAGCATATCCTCTTCAGATCTCTTACACATCCTCTGGATTATTTCCATCTGAGAGCTTCTAACTTGCAACAAAATGCCTGGTATGTATCAGTGTTACACCTCTAAGGAAGCTATCAGATCTATCACACACATCTTCACATCCCATTACCACAGCATAAACATGTTTTGGCCCAATCATGTTGAAATTCCTGTGCCATTTACACCACATACAGTATGAAACTGCTCTTATCAGATGTTCTCGCTCGACTTAAATCCCTTGATGTGAGATTCAATGGTTTGCAAATAAGTGACACCCAATAGTTTGTTGTTTGTATTTTCTCCACTTACATGTGGGGTCTAGTGGTAATGAATGGCTATGACATGTCAGCCATCAAGAAGGTTTATACACCCGCTCAACTCTCTGTTCTAAAACTAATTTGAGCTTTAAGACAGGGATTTTAAAATGTTTGACACCACGAACAAAATTGCAAGCTCAACTCAGTCACTTCGACCACAAAAGACTGCTTTGTAAATAATATTCCTGACTTGTGTCAATTTCTCAGCAAATTCTGAAAAATACTTGATATTGTAACAGAAAATATGGACTCTCTCTTTTCTAGCACATTAGATATGGTTGCTCCTTTACATTTAAAGAAGATTTAAAGAAGGAAAACCATCCGATACCGTGATATGATGCGCACAACTGCGCCTCAAAGAGAGCAGCCCAGAAAATGGAGCATAGATGGAAGAAAACAAAACTAGAGGTATTTCATATTACATGGAGAGAAATTATATCTACAGTACTCTAAAAACTGCTAGATCTACTTAATTTTAGTCTCTTTGAGAAAAAAAAAAAACACAACCCCAGGCATTTATTCAATACAGTGTCTAAATAAACAAAAAAGCTGTAAAAGCTGTATTCGTCTTCGGAATACAATTTAAAATATTTTGGATTAAAACTCGATTATGACTGTCCCATTGACTGCCCAGTAAATTACACTCTTAAAGTCCAGAAAAGTAAGAAAAACATCGTAGAATAGTCCATCTGCCATCAGTCCCCCCCCCCCCCCCCCCATTCAACAATTCGTCTCCTCCGTGTCTCTCCGCATCACCGTAGCCCCATTTTGGAGAATATCCACTGGACACAAGCAGCGTACGCTCTTATATATCAGCCGCACTGCACAGATGCGAGTAAATACTGGTAGAAAATGTATACTTGTGTCGTGGCTGACACAGAATAGCGTATGCAGTTTCCATTTAGTGGATATTCTCCAAAATGCTACAGCACACAGAAGACTGTTTGAAGATGCTCTTATTCAATTGATTTGCCTCTCAGAGCACCACTTGCCACTCACATCTCTGCATTGAGAGACGTACATGTGAAATATTTATGCAATGGACGTGTGCTGGACTCCTGCAGTGTTGAAGGATAAAGGGGTGGACATGCTGTTCTGGAGCTGAGAGTGAGGTCATCCTCAAGGTCCCAGTGTCCCTGCTCACCAACCTGCAATCAACTGATAGACTGCTGCTTTCTAAAAAAGCTTCTACTTACATTCAATTCCCAAGATACTGCTCCAGATGTTTGCGATAAACTGGCATAATGTAATGGCTGTCTGAGATCGTATGAGTGCCTGCTCTTTGGAAAAGATTGGCTGCAAGGAATATTTCTCAACGAATAGGCTTTAAAGGGATAGTTTACCCCACAAATGAAAGTTCTGTCATTATTTACTTGCCTTCTAATTTATTTAAAGCCTGAATGAGTTTCTTTCTTCTGCTGAACACAAAAGAAGACATTTTTTAAGAATGTTATGTTGTAACCAAACAGTTCATGGTAGCCATTGACTTCCAAAAATACCATGGATTTCAATTGCTAGAGTCAATTGTTCTAAACATTCTATAAAATATCTTCTTCTGTGCTTTACAAAATAAAGACACTAATAAAGGTTTGAAGCAACTTGAGGGTAACTATATGATGACAGAAGTTTTATCTTTGGTAGAACTATCCTTTTAATTTCTGAGTTAGAGTTTGAATGAAATTGGCCATACCCTACAGGAAATTGAATTAGAATTTGAATCGGAATGATAGGAAGTGGAACATACAAAGTGAAATTCAACAGGTCTTGGGAATTAAATCTTTAAAAGAAGTATCTTATATTTACAAAAGCTGCTTGATATGGTGCATGACTAGACATTCAAAGCACAGCTATTCGATCAATAATACAATAAAAAAATCAATATTTTGAAATATTATTGTTAAAGAAATATTAAATTCTTTGTAGCATTATAAATGCCTTTTCTTATCATAGTCAAATTTAATGTGTTTTAATTTGTTTTACGTTTTAAATGTTTTCAAACTTTTGAATGGTAATGTACATATATAGTGTAATGTATCAGACAATAGTTTGGATCAGGTTTTCAGTTCCAGTCATCCCTGGCTTTCTGAGACTAATCATGGAATGCAGCAAAAAATACACATCTCTATCTGTTTTGATCAGACAAAATAGACAGTGTGGATTTAAATCACTCTTTATATTGGAGAAAGATTGCAGGAGCTTTGTGTAAAGAAGTGTGGGAGTTACATTGTCTGTCAGAGCTGTGCTCAGCATGAACTCTGAGCATTGCTCATTGGTTAGTTTATACGTTCTGGGTTTTGTGTGGTGCCATAATTTTAACACTCTTTGTTTAATATTGTTGGATAAGGTTTCATAAATTTCAACTATGCATTAGATGCTTCTACAAAATCACAAAATTTGAAAAGTAAAAACATAAATAAAACCGATGGTCGATGGTTAGCTTTCTCTCATCCTCTTAATGAGGCTTGTCCAGAAGTTGTGATATAGTATTTTAACATTCTTCTGGTTTTCTTGCATGATTTGGTACTCACACAGATGGTGCTTTAAACAGAAAATAAATATTTTTTTTCCACAAACAAACATTACAGTATTGACTAATGCAGGGCTTTAAATATTTATTTGCTTTCTTAAACTATGTGTTTACTGGGCTGGGAGGTCTGATAAAATAAGGAATTATTCAACTTTTTACATTTTTTTCATTATTGGCCAACATCCACAAACTTCCCCGAAATCTCCTTACACCTCTAAGTCTGCTGAGTAGGCTGAGGTTATAAAGACACAGATATGTATCTTATTCTTGGTAAAACCACAAACTTACTCATTTTTAAACTATTACCACCCTAAGATGTTCCTCTGATGATCTTGTTTTTAGTCTTTCATATCATAATTTTCCATAGTTGTGTATTTAAAGAAATAGTTTATCCAAAAATTACAACTGTATCACCATTTACTCACATTGATGTTATTCCACCCTCTTATTATTATTTTTCCCACATGAGATGCTATAGTTAGACTATCAGAGCTGCTCTTTTCCAAGAAAGAAGTAAATTATGACACGAAATGCTACTGTATGTCTTCTTTTTCACAGCTTGGCAGTATAAATCAGTGCCTATTTTCCTTGTATGGAAAAGATCAGCTCAGATATTCTGCTTAACATCTTCTATTGTGCTTCATGGAAGAAATAAATTAATACAGAATAGAGATGATGTCACAAGGTGACGATCTTTAGGGGCGGAACCAAAATTCGGGAAGTTTGGTTCCGCCCGGAAGTGTTTCCGCCCGGACCGGAAAAACAGAACACCGGAACTTCCGGTAGCGCCGTAAGAAGGAAAATCAGGGAATTCGATGCACCTGTGCCTAGTTAGGGACAGCGGTTGGTGATTGGAGGATACGCTGGACAAGGCAGTACTTAAGGCCAAGTTATTTCACAGTCTGGGAAGCTCTCTTTGGTGTGTGTGAAGCACTGGGTTGTGCCCGTCTTGGTACGCTGCTGGTAGCTGTCTAACTCTCTCTCTCCCTCAGGCTGGAATTGTATGATTGTGAAGACATCGCGAACCTTAAAGGTTGAGAAGTGAACAGATTATACGGCGAACTGAGACGACGTGAAAAAGGGGATTGGAAGTGGCATTGATGTGAGTACTAAGAGCCAGTCGAAAGTGCCCTGTATATTGACCTGGCGTTGTGTAGATCTCTCCAGGAGGAGGAGGGTGGCCCTACCCCTAATATAGTGTGGTGGGAGAGCCGAAGGAATACTTATTGAAGTAGTCGCAACGACGACATCACTAGCTAGGCCGCATATTCCATCGCCAGATCCGAACCAAGCGAAGTGAAGGAAGACGGGTGTCCTTTCCGTACACTGAGTGTGGTGGGTGAGTCTTCGTGCTGTGAAAACCTATAATTTTGACGTGGTGTTGTATATTGCTGTGGGCTGCTGTGTATTGCCGTGTGTCCTGCCAGATAAACCCCCGCCTTCACGCACTTCGGCGTGGGAGGACAAGGAGATTGCTGGCCCTAGCCTAGTTCAGTACAGTATATGTTGTGAGCGTGCTTCAGATCTCCGGAGATAGCACGGTACGCTGTGTCCAGCCCAGAGGTGAAAGCCATCCAAAGCAGAGTAACTGTGTTTTGTGTCCAAGTTGATACCTGTGGAGAGGAAAGGAAAGAGAGTGAGTAACACAAGGAGAAACAGAGGAAACCTGTACTTACAGTACGCTGTGTTCAGCCCAGAGGTGAGAGCCATTCAAAGCAAACTAACGGTGCTATTGTGCCCAAGTTGATACCTGTGGAGAGGAAAGGAAAGAGAGTGAGTAACACAAGGAGAAACAGAGGAAACCTGTACTTACAGTACGCTGTGTTCAGCCCAGAGGTGAGAGCCATTCAAAGCAAACTAACGGTGCTATTGTGCCCAAGTTGATATCTGTGGAGAGAAAAGGAGAGAGAGGTGAATAACACGAGGAGGAATAGAGCGAACCCTGTACTTACAGTACGCTGTGTCCAGCCCAGAGGTGAGAGCCATTCAAAGCAAACTAACTGTGCTATTGTGCCCAAGTTGATACCTGTGGAGAGAAAAGGAGAGAGAGAGTGAATAACACGAGGAGGAATAGAGCGAACCCTGTACTTACAGTACGCTGTGTCCAGCCCAGAGGTGAGAGCCATTCAAAGCAAACTAACTGTGCTATTGTGCCCAAGTTGATACCTGTGGAGAGAAAAGGAGAGAGAGAGTGAATAACACGAGGAGGAATAGAGCGAACCCTGTACTTACAGTACGCTGTGTCCAGCCCAGAGGTGAGAGCCATTCGAAGCAAACTAACTGTGCTATTGTGCCCAAGTTGATACCTGTGGAGAGAAAAGGAGAGAGAGTGGGTAACACGAGGAGAGACTGAGGAAACCTGTACTTACGCCGCTGCCTGTGGAGAAAGAGAAAGCGACCGCTGCCTGTGGAGAAAGAGAAAGCGAGTGAGCACCCAAGGAACGAACTGTGTGAACCAGTACTTACTGTGAGCGGTAATCAGCGAAGAGCCGTTGCCTGTGGAGGAAGAGAAAGAGAGTGGGCACCTCGAGAACGAACTGTGTGAACCAGTACTTACCGTGAGCTGTATTCAGCGAAGAGGAGGAAGAAGGAGGGCGCTACGGATACCTAAGACTCAGGCCGGGGCCCGAGCCCCACGCCCCGGATCCCCGTGGCCCCCTTGCTCCCTGACCTCTTCCCGGCCA
Source organism: Carassius carassius (assembly GCF_963082965.1). Classification (NCBI taxonomy): domain Eukaryota; kingdom Metazoa; phylum Chordata; class Actinopteri; order Cypriniformes; family Cyprinidae; genus Carassius; species Carassius carassius. The sequence goes on from NC_081765.1 coordinate 30,374,296, forward strand.
TAGCCCATCTGGAGGGCCGAGTCAGAGTTTAGTTTTAATTGCCCTTTTCCCTATTCCCCAAGCTATTTTTAAATATTTAAATAAAGATTGTTTTATCACTTACTTGTTCTCGTGTTGTTTGGCCATTGGGTCGGGTTTGGGGACCTCCTCGAGGTGGAAGTTGAGAAGGGGTGTGGCTTAGTTAAAGCATAGCCAGCCCCTGGGTGTGACAGATTTGGCGTAGTCGGCAGGATTTCCACCTCGAGTTGAGTAACCAAGGTCGTCCAATGACCGACAACGCGGGGCTTTCAGCCCAACCCCGTGCCATGCCCGTTTTTATGGGGAGCCCCTGGATTCAAAAATATGGGGGGACAGAATCCGAGGTACGATTGTCTGAATGGAAGGCTCAACTAGAGTACTTGGCCGACCTACAGGGCCTTAGTGCAGCCCAGCGGCTTCAATTTGTGTTAAACTCCCTGGATGGAGAAGCGCGGCGAGAGGTGCATGCCGCCCCCGAAGCCGTTAGAGCCAACGCCCAAACCGTGTTCCAGTTCCTCACTGAACAGTATGGTGACCACACCCCCGTAGCTGTCCTTCGCTCCCAGTTCTTCAATTGTAAGCAGGGCCCCCGCCAACCGATTAGAGCTTTCGCCCTGAGGTTGCGAGAGCAATTCGCCCGACTACAGACCCGTCGGGACCACGGGTTGGGAGATGGAGAGACTCTATTGCGGGACCAGTTTCTTCTGGGGTTGAAGGAGGGTCCGGTGAGACAGAGCCTACGTATCCAGTTTCGAAGGGACCCGGGTCTTACGTTCGAAGATCTGAAGAAAGAGGCACTGGCCCTGGAAGGTGATGAGACTGAGGTGAGTGGTTCCCCAGTGTGTGCGGTTGTCAGTGAAGTAGCACCAGCACAACCCGGAGGCCCTGACTGGAAGCAAGCACTGAAGGCTGAACTTTTGAAAGATGTCCGCGATCAGATGTCTGAACTGTCTAAAGCCCTCGTAGGAGAATTGCGCCAAGGACGGGCGCGGGAGGAACCACGGCCGGCGCCCCGAGACCGAGTGTACTCAGAGGGAGGCCGAGAGCCGTTCAGGCGCCCGAACCACTTTAACCGGCCCCGTTTCGAATGGGACGAGCAAGGGCGACCCATCTGCAACCGCTGTGGCAAACCAGGTCACTATAGCCGCCAGTGTGGGCCCCGCAGGGCGTCAGAAGGGGGTTTTTAGGTCGGCCGGCCACTGTGGGTCGTGTGGCCGGGACCCCTCGAGAAGACCCTGGAAGAGGATATGGCTCTAGGAGCCAGATGATTGGGCGTAGCCCCGTGGCGAAGGTGAGAGTGTGCGGCAAGGAGATTCAATGCCTGGTAGACACAGGCTCCCAAGTGACGTTGTTTGCTGAGAGTTTATCCGAAGAAGTGTTTGGGAAACAAGGGGCACCAGGGGCGGAGGCCCCCTGGCTTACTCTGAAGGGCGCAAACGGCCTCGACATCCCATATATTGGCTACCGATTGACGGACCTAGAGGTTCACGGAGTGATGGTCCCCCAGAAAGGTGTGATTATCGTGCAAGACCATTGTCTGGGTGCACATCGAGCCCTGTTGGGCATGAATGTCCTCGCTGATTGCTGGGAAGAGCTATTTCGGGCTAGGCCCGTATCGAAGATACCACCTGCAGAGAGGCCCAAGTGGGAGTGTGTGGTAGCTGACTGTCGAAGGGTGCAAATGAGCCAAGTCCGCAGGGAACAGGAAGAGGTAGGAAGAGTGATGTGTCGTTTTGCTTTGTCTGTCCCCGCAAAAAGTGAGGCTGTTGTGTGGGCGCGAGTACCGCCCCGAAGAGCGGGCCCAGAAGAGTGGGTGCTGGTGGAGCCCCATGTGGATTGTCCACAAGTGGAAGTGGCACGAGGACTATCGACGGTCCGGCGGGGGAGAGTCCCCGTGAGGATACGGAATGTACATCCATACGCGGTGCAACTACATCGGCACCAACGATTAGCCCGTCTGACAACGGTTACATCCCACCAAGTAAGGGAAGAGAGGGATATTAGTTTTCGTCAGGTGTGCCCCACTGTCATCGAGGTGGCCCTGACACAAGTAGACACCCCATGGGGTGGTATGGAGAGGAGTGTGCCGAGCCACCTGGCGGGTGAGTCGTTACAAGGGGAGGATTTAGAGCAGGCACAGACACAGAAGTTACAGGCCCTCCTTCGGAGATGGCAGCATGTGTTCGCCACCCACGATGAAGACTACGGATGCACCCAGGTGGTACAACATCATATACCTACCGGGGATGCAGGGCCCAGCCGGGAGAGGTATCGCCCAATTCCGCCCACTTTGTATACCGAGGTACGTACACTCCTGCAAGGCATGCTGAAGCAAGGAGTTGTTAGGGAAAGCAGCAGCCCGTGGGCGGCCCCCATAGTGCTGGTGCAAAAGAAGACGGGGGCTTGGAGATTCTGCGTGGACTACCGTAAGCTGAACCTCGTGACCAAGAAAGACGCTTTCCCTTTGCCACGGATCGAAGATTCGCTTGCCAGCCTCACGCAGTCGGCATGGTACTCTACCCTAGATTTGGCCAGTGGCTACTGGCAGGTGCAGGTGGCCGAAACAGACCGGGAGAAGACTGCCTTTACAACCCCGTTTGGACTATTTGAATGGGACCGGATGCCTTTCGGGCTCTGTAACGCTCCGGCCACCTTCCAGCGGCTGATGCAGCGGTGCTTGGGAGGTCAGTTAATGGAGTCAGTATTAGTTTACCTGGATGATGTGATTGTCTACTCCCCAGATTTTGATTCACACCTGAGGCACCTCGAGGAAGTCTTTCGGGCCATGGAGAAGTACGGATTGAAACTACAGCCCAATAAGTGTCACTTACTACGGAGAGAAGTCAACTTTCTGGGCCACGTGGTCAGTGCGGCTGGAGTGTCCGTAGATCCTGGAAAGGTATCGGCCGTGAAGGACTGGAAGGCCCCGAGGACAGTGAGGCAAGTGCGATCCTTTTTAGGATTTGTGGGATACTATAGGCGTTTCATAAAGGACTTTTCAAAAATTGCTAAACCCCTTAATCAGTTGCTGGTTGGCACAGGTCGTAACCGGGGCCGGGGGTCGCCCAACGTAGACTGGGATGCAAATTGTGAGTCGGCGTTCCAGACATTGAAGCAGGAGCTGCTACAGGCCCCTATCTTGGCATACGCAGATTTCACAAAACCATTCCTTTTGTATACAGATGCCAGCAATCTCGGGCTGGGAGCGGTGTTGGCTCAACGGCAGGACGGAGTTGAGAGGGTCATCGCGTACGCCAGCCGGAGCCTCCACCCAGCCGAGAGGAACGATGCGAACTATAGTTCTTTCAAATTGGAGCTGCTGGCGTTGAAGTGGGCCCTAAGTGAGAAATTTAAAGACTACCTCTGGGGTGCCAAGGTGACGATCATTACAGACAATAACCCATTAGTACACTTACAGACGGCGAAGCTGGGAGCCGTGGAGCAGCGGTGGGTGGCCCAACTGGCCAACTTTGACTATCAACTACAGTACCGACCAGGGCGTGAACACATGAACGCGGACGTCCTCTCAAGGCTGCCCGAAGCGGAAAGCCCCGGAGGGGCCAGCCCGGAGGAGGGCTATATGGTAGGAGCAGTAGAGGCACCAGGCAGCAGACAAGAGGCCGTGCCTGAGAACTGGGGATGGGATCCCCGTCGGTGGAGGGAGAGACAGGCCAGGGATCAAGATGTGCGGCTGGTAAGAGAATGGCTGGAACAGGGCCGACGGCTGACGCCAGCGGAGAGGTTAGCCCAGACGGATACTGGGAGGAGGCTGCTGGGGCAATGGGACAGGCTGGAGCTGAGAGATGGCGTTTTGTGCAGAAGGGTCAGTGACCCGAAGTTGGGCGAAGAAGTACGCCAGATCGTGGTACCCGCAGATGAGGTAACGGCTTTAGTTTCGGCGTACCACAACCAGTTGGGGCATCAGGGACAGGAGAGGACCGTGTCCCTGCTTAGGAGATTCTTCTTTTGGCCCGGGCTAGAGGCATCGGTGCACGCCCTAATTCAAGCTTGCCCGAGATGCATATTGTTTAAGTCCAGACGGGAGGTCCGAGCGCCAATGGTACCCATCCATGCGAAGGCCCCCCTTCATATCATGGCTATGGACTTCTTGACACTGGGCCGACCACGAGATCGCTACCAGAACATCTTGGTAATAACGGATTTGTTCACAAAGTACGCTTGGGCTATCCCCACCCTCGACCAGACTGCAACCACCACCGCTACAGTTTTATGGCGGGCCGTCTTCCAGACGTTCGGATGCCCGGAGTTTCTGCACTCCGATCAAGGAGCCAACTTTGAGTCCAGGGTAATTAGAGAACTATGCCAGTTGTACGGTTGCACGAAAACTCACACCACTTCGTATCATCCTCAGGGGAACGGCGGCTGTGAGAGATTCAATCAGACCCTATTGGGGCTGCTGGGGACCTTGGACCAACAACGGCAGGACGATTGGGTGAGTGCCTTGCCAAACCTCCTACAGGCCTATAACAACAGTATACATAGTACTACGGGTTACGCTCCCACTTACCTGATGTTTGGCAGACACATACGAATGCCTACTGACCTGGTCCTAGGAGTGATAGCCGACCAAGAGGAAGCAAGTGTAACGGAGTGGGTGGGGCGCCATCACCAGCGCTTGCATTTCGCCTACGAGCAGGTGTCGAAAAGGATACAGACGGCAGGAGAGAAAAGTAAGCGGTTGTATGATCGGACTGCTAGAGAAGCCCCTCTACTGCCAGGAGAGAGGGTGTTGGTGAGAGATAATCGGCGGCAGGGGAAGGGGAAACTGAGTGACCGTTGGGAGGCCACCCCTTATGTAGTCTGCCGGCAGCAGAGGCCGGGGCAGCCGGTCTATACCATCCGGCCAGAAGGGAAGTCAGGCCCCGACCGTGTGGTGCACCGGAACATGATTCGCCCATGCCCTAACTACCCTGAAGCCGTGGAAGAAGTCCCCACGGAACCTGTACCAGCGGCCCCCTGGATTGAAGGTTGGGCTGTGGTACCAGGGAGACCCGTGGTGGCACCACCCCCGATCGCCCCGAGAGAACCAGAAGCAGCCCCTGAACAAGCTGAGCCCGATTCACCAGTGAGACGATCCCAGCGAGAGAACCGAGGCCGACCCCCTGCCCGCTATGGGGAGTGGACAGCCCGAGGACGTTCTAGGGACTAGAACGGATTGGCGGGGGAGGATGTCACAAGGTGACGATCTTTAGGGGCGGAACCAAAATTCGGGAAGTTTGGTTCCGCCCGGAAGTGTTTCCGCCCGGACCGGAAAAACAGAACACCGGAACTTCCGGTAGCGCCGTAAGAAGGAAAATCAGGGAATTCGATGCACCTGTGCCTAGTTAGGGACAGCGGTTGGTGATTGGAGGATACGCTGGACAAGGCAGTACTTAAGGCCAAGTTATTTCACAGTCTGGGAAGCTCTCTTTGGTGTGTGTGAAGCACTGGGTTGTGCCCGTCTTGGTACGCTGCTGGTAGCTGTCTAACTCTCTCTCTCCCTCAGGCTGGAATTGTATGATTGTGAAGACATCGCGAACCTTAAAGGTTGAGAAGTGAACAGATTATACGGCGAACTGAGACGACGTGAAAAAGGGGATTGGAAGTGGCATTGATGTGAGTACTAAGAGCCAGTCGAAAGTGCCCTGTATATTGACCTGGCGTTGTGTAGATCTCTCCAGGAGGAGGAGGGTGGCCCTACCCCTAATATAGTGTGGTGGGAGAGCCGAAGGAATACTTATTGAAGTAGTCGCAACGACGACATCACTAGCTAGGCCGCATATTCCATCGCCAGATCCGAACCAAGCGAAGTGAAGGAAGACGGGTGTCCTTTCCGTACACTGAGTGTGGTGGGTGAGTCTTCGTGCTGTGAAAACCTATAATTTTGACGTGGTGTTGTATATTGCTGTGGGCTGCTGTGTATTGCCGTGTGTCCTGCCAGATAAACCCCCGCCTTCACGCACTTCGGCGTGGGAGGACAAGGAGATTGCTGGCCCTAGCCTAGTTCAGTACAGTATATGTTGTGAGCGTGCTTCAGATCTCCGGAGATAGCACGGTACGCTGTGTCCAGCCCAGAGGTGAAAGCCATCCAAAGCAGAGTAACTGTGTTTTGTGTCCAAGTTGATACCTGTGGAGAGGAAAGGAAAGAGAGTGAGTAACACAAGGAGAAACAGAGGAAACCTGTACTTACAGTACGCTGTGTTCAGCCCAGAGGTGAGAGCCATTCAAAGCAAACTAACGGTGCTATTGTGCCCAAGTTGATACCTGTGGAGAGGAAAGGAAAGAGAGTGAGTAACACAAGGAGAAACAGAGGAAACCTGTACTTACAGTACGCTGTGTTCAGCCCAGAGGTGAGAGCCATTCAAAGCAAACTAACGGTGCTATTGTGCCCAAGTTGATATCTGTGGAGAGAAAAGGAGAGAGAGGTGAATAACACGAGGAGGAATAGAGCGAACCCTGTACTTACAGTACGCTGTGTCCAGCCCAGAGGTGAGAGCCATTCAAAGCAAACTAACTGTGCTATTGTGCCCAAGTTGATACCTGTGGAGAGAAAAGGAGAGAGAGAGTGAATAACACGAGGAGGAATAGAGCGAACCCTGTACTTACAGTACGCTGTGTCCAGCCCAGAGGTGAGAGCCATTCAAAGCAAACTAACTGTGCTATTGTGCCCAAGTTGATACCTGTGGAGAGAAAAGGAGAGAGAGAGTGAATAACACGAGGAGGAATAGAGCGAACCCTGTACTTACAGTACGCTGTGTCCAGCCCAGAGGTGAGAGCCATTCGAAGCAAACTAACTGTGCTATTGTGCCCAAGTTGATACCTGTGGAGAGAAAAGGAGAGAGAGTGGGTAACACGAGGAGAGACTGAGGAAACCTGTACTTACGCCGCTGCCTGTGGAGAAAGAGAAAGCGACCGCTGCCTGTGGAGAAAGAGAAAGCGAGTGAGCACCCAAGGAACGAACTGTGTGAACCAGTACTTACTGTGAGCGGTAATCAGCGAAGAGCCGTTGCCTGTGGAGGAAGAGAAAGAGAGTGGGCACCTCGAGAACGAACTGTGTGAACCAGTACTTACCGTGAGCTGTATTCAGCGAAGAGGAGGAAGAAGGAGGGCGCTACGGATACCTAAGACTCAGGCCGGGGCCCGAGCCCCACGCCCCGGATCCCCGTGGCCCCCTTGCTCCCTGACCTCTTCCCGGCCATAGCCCATCTGGAGGGCCGAGTCAGAGTTTAGTTTTAATTGCCCTTTTCCCTATTCCCCAAGCTATTTTTAAATATTTAAATAAAGATTGTTTTATCACTTACTTGTTCTCGTGTTGTTTGGCCATTGGGTCGGGTTTGGGGACCTCCTCGAGGTGGAAGTTGAGAAGGGGTGTGGCTTAGTTAAAGCATAGCCAGCCCCTGGGTGTGACAATGACATGTGGGTGAATTAATGAAAATAAAACTTTCATTTTTGTGGTAAGCTATGCCGTCAATTTCAGAGGAAATACCACAAAAGAACCTATACTTGAAAGCCAAAGTAATCCATAAATCATCTGAAATAAACTCTTCTGGAAGTCCATTACCGAGTGTTGAGCATTCACATATTCAATGAAGTCCAAAACTAGCATGACCCAGGGCAGCATGTTTAGACTGGTGAAATCTTTACAGAGAAGCATTTTTTCCTCAGGGCTAAAGATAACAAACAACGGAAGCAATGTTACAATTTCCTCCATTTAGGGTGACCAGAGCTCATCCTCAAAAAATTGGAAAGAAAAAACAGGCTCCATATGTCATTAGTCCTGCTATACACTGCATCAATGTAATGGAGCCTCAGAGTACTGATAGGAGACAGGCATTATACCATGCTGAAATATGGTGCACTCTCTGATCCTAAACATGTTCTGTCATTTTATGATGAGGTGTTCTGATGTATGTCTGATTTTAAAAAGTTTTTCCTTTTTTTTATTTCTTTTTGTATTTATTTATTTATTTTGGAATAAAACATAAAATTATGAAACATAAAATATGACTGAAACAGATATCAGATGAAACAGACCTTAGCCAACCAGAACACTAGACAATCAGAAATACTCTCTGTCTAGGAAATTAATTTTCCAAGTTCTGATTTGCTGAAATGTCTTCAAAGGGTGGGATTTAAGACAGTGGGCATGTGGTAAGGCAGGTTTGCTGGTCTTTGCTGGTTTGAACTGGTCTGTCAACCTGGTCAAGTTGGTCTTAATGTGGCTTAGCTGGGCAGCCAGCTGGAAAAGTGCCCAAAACCCCTCTAAAACCAGCAAACCAGCTTTGGCTGGTTTAAGTCAAGTCAAGTCACCTTTATTTATATAACACTTTATACAATAGAGATTGTTTCAAAGCAGCTTCTCAGTACTGAACAGAGAAGTAACAGAATCAGTTATGCAAACTTAATTTAATATAACAAAATCCACATTTTGCTGTTTTTTTCTGCTCTAGAAAGATGTCTGCTCTAAAAAATTGTGTAATCATTCATCTCCAATCAGTTCATTGATGATTCGGTTCAGTTCAATAACATTGTTGATGTTACAAAATTCATCAATTATAAACAAATTTGATTATAAAGCAGAAAACGATAGTGTCACAGTTCAGTTCAAGTTTTGTTCTCATCCGACAGTGTCAGTGCCATCAAAATTATGATATTACCGAATATTAAGTGTCTTTAAAAGAGGTTTATTAAAAGCTACTCAAATTGTAGCTTACTACTTTTTCAAAGGAGTAGCTCAATTTAACTACTTTTAGGATTTAAAAATGCTTCAAAGCTACCGCCATCATTCCAGTCCCAAAGATCATCTAGACAAAAAAGACTCATACGTCTTATACAATAATTAAAAATTACAGTTAAAGGCAGTTCATCATTGAATTCAGTGATGTCATCATCCAGGGGTGCGTTCCCGTACAACGACGTAACTCACTGATTAACCACCATAGTACGATGCATCATTATTAAAACGAACTAGCTAGTCACGACTGTTTCCCGAAACCATGGTACCTGTGTCACAGATCCATCATTCAAACTACGTTGGTTTGAGGCGTCGTTCTTCTTCTTCCACCTACAGTAATTTGGTTTTATTTTCTCTTTTCATCGACTCGAATTACGCTTTTGAAATGACGTTACGTAGGAGTCGAGTAATAACAAATCATTCATTTGTTCTGCAGTACATTATATACATTTCATATAAATACTATATCTTATTTAATATTGATAGGCTACTTATCCACAATTGAAAAAAGATGGGTTTTGAAAAACTGTGATGTACTGTTGTGGACAACTGTTGCTTATTTTGCTAAATTTTTCGTATTTAAGTCTCCTTGCCATTCTGCCATGTGTTAATGAAAATAATAAAGTCCAGCTATTTTCAAAGCTGAAAAATAGCATTACAAATGCTGACAAAAATCAAATCTGGGCAGAAATCACTCAAAAAATAGATGATGCTGGTCATGGATACGAACAAAGCCCAGAAGAAGTCAGAAATAAGTGGAGGGACTTCGCAAGTGTGACAAAACGGAGGGCTGCAGCATGTAAGAGGGAAGCAAACAAGACTGATGGGGTATCAATTCATTTCCTCTTCTCCCTACAGAGGAAGAGAAAGTTTTGGCCATTCTGGGGCCTGTTGCAATGGAAGGATCCTTGGAGGTATAGATAAATGTTCATCAACCAGGCTTTTGCCTTCAAAGTTCAGGCCTCCAACATCAGGTTCCTCCTTCCTGGCCCTTTAACATCAGGCCCTTTGCAGTCTGGACCTCTAACATCAGGTCCTTTCCAGTCTGGGCCTCTAACATCAGGCCCTCTCCAGTCTGGCCCTTCAACATCAGGCCCTTTCTAGTCTGGGCCTCTAACATCAGGCCCTCTCCAGTCTGTCCCTTCAACATCAGGCCCTTTCCAGTCTGGGCCTCTAACATCAGGCTTCAGATCTTTAGAAGGCAATAAGAAGAAACAATGCTTTAAATTCAGTTGTTAGCTACTCTGCATTATTATGCTATTGGAAATTTATGGAGGTGGTGGGTGATGTCCAGATGGGTGGGTGATGGAAGCACACATGACTCTTTTGTGTGGGCCACTTCTGCAGTTTGCCAGGTGGCTGAAGAGGGTGCATGGCTTTGGTGATAGTTGGCTGCTGGGAGACAGAGGATATCTTCTTCGCCCATACCTCCTGAAACCATTTGTATAATCTGACATAATTTCTGTTAAATATTTGGTTTATTTGCCGATATGCATTAAATGAACACTTAAAAACATAAAAAAATACTTTTGCAAACAGTGTATATACTCTCTGAGAAATATGTCTTTTAATGTTTTTACAAAGATAACTTACTCGACAAACTCACCTTTTCTTCGCACAAATGAAACAATGACTGCATTCCAATCAGCATGATTAATGCTTTCAGAGGGCACTTCGAAGGGAGAATAATTGCGAGGACCACGTTGCTATATAGTTTCAATCTGAATTTGTAATAATAATAAAGGTGTAATTAGGTAATAAACTTTAACCACAACTTTAAGTCTTTTAAATCACTCAAAGTGGATGTTGAACTCTTCTAAAGTAATAAGGCATAGGTTCGATAACTCTGAATAGAACACACCCCAGGTCAGTGACCCCCAATCAATGACGTCGACACAGCAAACTAACAGCAAACTATGCCTTCAACCACAGGTGAAGAGCTGAGAAGATCTTTGGTGTCTCTCTCCCCTCCCTCAAGGACATTTATGGCACCCATCTCTCCCGTAAAGCCCTCTGCATCGCAGGTGATGCCACTCACCCGTCACACAGCTTCTACAATCTGCTGCCATCAGGGAGCAGACTGCGGAGTCTTCGGGCCAGGACCAGCAGACTGAAGAACAGCTTCATTCATCATGCTGTCAGGAAGCTGAACTCCCTCCCGACCCTGCCCCCACTCCCCTCTTTTGTCCCAGGCACCACTGAACTCTGAACCCCCTCCCCTCTTTTACCCCCCCCCCTCTTTTACCCCCCCCCCTACCCCCCCGCCCCCCAGCTACCACATCCCCAGGTCCTTCCACCACCCCCCCCCCCCACTAACAAACTGTGACATGCACCAGACACTTTGTGCAGCATTGGTCTGCCCACTACCTCGTTCAATTAACTCTTCAGTCAGTTTAAATACAGAACTGCTCTCTGAACTTTTTGTCACTTTGAATAAGCTCTTTTGCACTACAATCATTTTATAATCATTTAATCAGCACTGTTTGTTTACTTCACTGGTTCACACTCTATCTGCCATGTGCCCTGTGCTGCTTTATTTAACTGTATTTTTTTTTACATGCCCTTATTTGTATAGTTGAATTTTATATTAAATCTGTATCTATCTGTATTTTATGCTCTACTGTTAGTATTTTCTGTATGCACCAAGGGTCTGAGAGTAACGCAATTTCAATTCTCTGTATGTATGTGCTGTACATGTGGAAGAATTGACAATAAAGCAGACTTGACTTGACTTGACTTGATTAATAGGAAGTTAACTTTCCCAACACTAGTCATGTGATAATAATATAATGTATTATAATGTATTTTATGTACATAGTATTTTGTCTCTCTCCAGCCTAAATGTTGGTTTTGTTCCTTAATTCCAGTTGTCTTCAAGTGAAGATGTCTTTACGACTCTGACAAGGGAACAACTCCTCAAACAACAGAGACTTCACGGCTCATTGAGGGCTTGCTGGTGCTACGAAACTGAGGAAGAGTTGTGTGTTCCCTCCCAAAAAACATAAATACTGTGTAACTTCAGCATTCGGTAACATAATAAAGCTGTCCAAATGCATAGAATGGACCAAAGACACACTAGAGCAGGGGTCGGCAACCTTTTCGGCATGACGTGCCATTTTTTATTTTTCTGGTTAACCACTGTGCCAACTCCCCCCCGTTTTAATGTATTCTGTATTTAAACAGCACATACACAATTTTAAATGATATGATAAAAGAAAAGTTTGATGCAAATAGTTTCTGAATATTTTTCAATAAATAGTTTTTTAAACTTTTAAACTTTTTTTTTAAACTTACAGTTCAGTTTAATCACCATTAATGTGCTGCTTTAATTGATGCACGTGCGCACTCACACACACACACAAACACACACAGACACACACCACTTGCACACAGAGATCTGAGATCGCGCTGTGCAAAAAGTAACATTCAGAAGCTCATAAACTTTTCAGTGCTACCACGCGACGTTTATTAATCGATACTGAATCGCTACATTATAGTTCTCAACAACAAGGGGGCAAAATCGCTTCATTGTTTGTAGAGACAGATGCAGACAATTTACACATCTCTCTCCCTCTTTCTCACTTTTCTCTCAGTGATGAAAATTTTTAATTACTGGATATAGCTGTCGGTCAATTCTATCGTAAAATTTATTATTAAAAGTTGACTAATATTAAATGATTTGCAGCTTCATCTTACCTCGCTCTATTTAACGTTAAACTGACGCTTCGTGCTCTGCTTCTGTGAACTGTAAACCCCGCCTACTTTGATTTGATTCGTAATCTCAGTCATTATAACATTGACGAGTGCTGTTAGGCCGCTGAAGACTTGATCTGAAGTGCCTAGTATGTTCAGAATTCGTGTGCACATCCTTATATAATAGTATTAATAGCTCCTAACAGGCTGTGTGACTATGGGATGATATTACCTCAAAATGTACGTCAGTATGCAGTTTTCCCTATTGCTTGCATGCCAGCAATTATCCCTCTGCGTGTGTGTGTATATATATATATATATATATATATATGGTGAAGTTAGTATATATATATATATATATATATATATATATATATATATATATATATATATATATATTTAATGTGATGAGCGTCCTCGGAGGAATCAGCGTCGCCCTGGCAATCAACGCAGAACACCTGCACGTCCTCACTGCCAGCTGATCGGTCACAGCTGCTCCCCATCAACCTGCGCACTTTTTAGCAGCACACGCTGCACTCACAAGACAGTCTCGAGCGGAATGAAACACTTGTCTAATCCTTCTCTCGTTTCTCTTCAGAAAGCAGCGAGTGACCTACAGCCCACTCACCTTGGAGAACGTCTGGACACCCACTTTCGCTTTGTATTTGCACGAAGAGCACAGGAACGCACGGGAAGCACCAGCCATCAGGAAGCGGCTCACCTCACTTCACTAGGCACTTTGCACCTTAAATAAATCCACCCTCCAGGGCATTATATTCACGACTAGTGAACCCCCGCAAATGCCACCTAGCCCTCTCTGAGGCCAAGTACCTGGGCTTCCAAGTCGGCCGAGGCCTCATCCGGCCGCAGAAGAAGAAGGTAGAGGCCGTACAGTCTGCCCCGAGATCCCGGACGAAAACCCAGGTACGTGCCTTCTTGGGGTTGGCGGGTTACTACGATGTTTTATCCCCAACTTCTCCTCTTTAGCCACCCCTCTGACAGACCTGGCCAGGAAGGGGCAGCCGGAGAAAGTATGCTGGACTCCGTCTGCGGAAGAGGCCTTCGCCCAGGTCAAAGCGGCACTCACGTCCTCGCCTGTGCTCCACGCCCCGGACTTTAGCTGCCCCTTCCTGCTGCAGACGGATGCCTCCGACACGGGACTGGGAGCAGTCCTCTCCCAAGTTCATGAAATTGAGGAGCATCCGATCATCTACATCAGCAAGAAGCTTTCCCCGGCCGAGAGGAAGTACGCCGCCGTGGAGAGGGAAGCCCTGGCCATCAAGTGGGCAGTCCTGGAGCTCCGATACTACCTCCTAGGCCGCAAGTTCACCCTGGTAACCGACCACGCGCCCCTACAGTGGATGGCCCGCACCAAGCACACCAACGCCAGGGTGACTCGCTGGTTCCTAACGCTCCAGGACTTCCACTTTGAAGTTCGCCATCGAGCTGGGGCCGCCAACGCCGAATGAAACGCTGGTCTAATCCTTCTCTCGTTTCTCCTCAGAAAGCAGCGAGTGACCGACAGCCCACTCACCTTAGAGCACGTCTGGACACCCACTTTCGTTTGGATTTGCACCGAAGAGCACAGGAACGCACAGGAAGCACCAGCCATCAGGAAGCGGTTCACCAGGCACTTTGCACCTTAAATAAATCCACCCTCCGGGGGATTATATTCACAAAACCTTGTCTAATGATTCTACAAGTGGTGAAGACAGCCAATAAAAGGGAACAGAGGAAAGACCCTTAGGGGTCATCCAATGCCAGATAGGCGGCTTGATCTTTAACACAAAGATAAATACTAGAATTGGAACATGAAACATATGGTCACTGTATGAATTGTGGGCATTAGAACAACTCCTGCAATAATTTGATGCATACTGAATGGATGTCCTCTGCATTTGGAAGGTACAATGGACAGGAAGCTGTCAACTCGTCAGTGATGGAAAGACCATTATTTACTCTGGACACAGAAACGACCATGCATGCAGAGTTGGAATAGCGCTATCAAAGCGAGCAGCGATGGCGGTAATTGGGTGGAATCCGGTCTTGGGTTCGAATTATCTCTGCACACCTTCAAGCTTGTTACATGAAGATCATGGTGGTGCAAGTGTATGCACCCAATGAAGAAGCAGAGGACACTGTTAAAGATGCTTTTATGATCAGTTACAAAATAATACTGATAAATTGAAAATCATGACCTTCTCCTCCTGATCAGGGACTTTAATGGCAACATTAATGCTACACGTCAAGGACTTGTCCAAATTCTTGGCCCGCACGGTTCAACAATGCAGAGAAATGACAATGGCAAAATAATGGTCTCTTTTAGTGCAGCCAACAATATCTTAATCAGCAACAAATTCTATCGACACAAAAACGTTCATAAAAAGACCTCGCATTTGTCAGATGGACGAACGCATAATGAACTCACCGGCTCCCGCTAGCTGAATGCTGCCACCATCTCCAACGTCTGCCCACACAAATTATGTCCGTTCAATGTTGCTAGGCTTAAAGACCCCGCTTTAAGAATGTCTTCCAAATAGAACTTCAGAACCGTTTTCAGACTCTTGAAGAACTAAGCAGCCTTGAAGATAATTGGACACTGTTTTGTGGTGTGAAACGGACGTGAAACGGACGTAGAAAGAGCTGAGAGGACGATTGTTAGACCACGAGGTTCATATTATGAGTGGTGGATAGTGAAAAGTCTTGGAACCTGATTGATAAATGCCAACGTTCAAAGAAATGCCTTAAGCAAGCTCCAACCAAAGAGGCCCAGATGTATGCTTATGACCAGTATCATATCCTATATCAATAGTTCCCAACCTCGTTCCTGGAGGCCCCCCAACACTGCATATTTTGCATCTCTCCTTTGTCGGACATATGCAGTTCAGGTCTTGGAGTCTCTACTAATGAGCGGATGATCTGAATCAGGTGTGTTTGATTAACCACTGGGAACCACTGCCCTAGATCACCAAGTCAAATGGAGCTATCAGAAGGACGTTCATGGGTGAAGAAGCACAACATGCAGTTGATCATAACAACGGCAAATTACTCTATAGTAGGGGTGCTCCGATCACGATCGGCCGATCGTTATGCGCATCTAGTGAGTAAAGCCAGTTCTCTAATCAGCGGTAAATTCCATCAGGTGCGTGATTTCACATAGAGCAGCTGTTACTACACAGAGCCATTGTTACCTGAGAAGCTGCGCAAATCCACGTTCATTTTCAGCGTTTATTTGCGCATCTTCTCATTTAACAACGGCTCTGTGTAGTAACAGCTGCTCAATGTGAAACCACGCACCTGAGGGAATTTACCGCTGATTAGCGAACCGGCTTTACTGATGAGATGCGCATTAACGATCGGCCGATCGTGATCGGAGCACCCCTACTCTATAGCATTGTTCATGAGTTGTCTGGTACGTCCAGCAGGCGTGGGGTGTCCATATATGACAAGCATGGAAGACTGCTGCTGACCAAATAAGTGGTAGAGCGAAGGTGGGTTGAACATTGTAAAGAGAAGCCCAACAGGCTGCCACCACAAGTCCCGCTTCAAGTGGTTGAGTTCAGCGCTGTGGATGACCTACCTGTTGCGGATGGCCTGATCAGCACGGCAGAAGTGGTGGTGGCAGTATGAGGGCTCAAGAATGGTAAAGCGGCTCAAATGGATAAAATCACAGTGCAGATGCTCAAGAAAATCGTTCAAGGTCTAATTGCTGAGTTTACCGATATGGTCAATAGACTAATGCTGTGGGAATATCATGGGATGAAGCCAAAGTCAGTGCACTAGAACGAGTACACTGGAGATCACTCGTTGTCCAATGTACCGCTCTGTGCAGGAGGAAAAATGTCTTTATTATTTAATAAGTACACCGTTTTCCAAATTATTATGCAAGCGACATATCAATAGGATTTTGGTACAATAAAGAGTCAGATTTTTTTCTTTCTGTTTGTTTGTGTTGCATAATAATTTGAAACACAAATGTGCAAATATATTTATTTTAAATACATACATATAGTGTAAGTACATTTCAAATAATAAATTGTAATTATATTGAATTTTGACATTATTCATACTTCAACTTAAAGGGTTAGTTCACCCAAATAGCAAAATTATGTCATTAATAACTTACCCTCATGTTGTTCCAAACCCATAAGACCTCCGTTTATCTTTGGAACACAGTTTAAGATATTTTAGATTTAGTCCGAGAGCTCTCAGTCCCTCCATTGAAGCTGTGTGAACGGTATACTGTCCATGTCCAGAAAGGTAAGAAAAAAAATCATCAAAGAAGTCAATTTGGCATCAGAGGGTCAGTTAGAATTTTTTGAAGCATTGAAAATACATTTTGGTCCAAAAATAGCAAAAACTATGATTTGACTCAGCATTGTCTTCTCTTCCATGTCTGTAGTGAGAGAGAGTTCAAAACAAAGCAGTTTTATTATATCCGTTTCGCGAACGAATCATTCGATGTAACCGGATCTTTTTGAACCAGTTCCCCAAATCGAACTGAATCGTTTTAAACGGTTCGCATCTCCAATACACATTAATCCACAAATGACTTAAGCTGTTAACTTGTTTAATGTTGCTGACACTCCCTCTGAGTTCAAACAAACCAATATCCCAGAGTAATCCATATACTCAAACAGTACATGACTGAACTGCTGTGTAGAGAGAACTGAAGATAGCCAGATAACGAACAACAGACTGACTCTTTCTCGAGTCAAGAACCGAGAAACATCTTCAGTTCTCTCTTCACAGTAGTTCAGTCAGTGTACTGTTTGAGTACATGAATTACTCTGGGATATTAGTTTGTTTGAACTCAGAGGGAGTGTCAGCCACATTAAACAAGTTAACAGCTTAAGTCATTTGTGGATTAATGCGTATTGGAGATGCAAACCGTTTAAAATGATTCAGTTCGATTTGGTGAACTGGTTCAAGAAGATCAGGTTACTTCGAATGATTCGTTCGCGAACCAGAAATCACAAACTGCTTTGTTTTGAACTCTCTCTAACAACAGACATGGAAGAGAAGACGACCCTCTGATCCCACATGGACTACTTTGATTATGTTTTTCTTACCTTTCTGGACATGGACAGTATACCGTTCAATGGAGGGACTGAGTACTCTCGGACTAAATCTAAAATATCTTAAACTGTGTTCCAAGGATAAACAGAGGTCTTATGGGTTTGGAACAACATTAGGGTAAGTTATTAATGACATAATTTTGCTATTTGGGTGAACTAACCCTTTAAGTGTTAGTTTTCTGTTCTCCTTTCTAACACATCTGTATCTATAAAGGACCTATGTATGCCTGCCAGTCACCTGACTGCAGAGGTTAATGCATACATTTGTCAAAGCTATTGAGTGTATCATTTTCAAAGTATTCAGCATAATTATGATGTTTTCTCAGAAATCACTCTGAGAAGTCTTTATGCCATTTAGTTTTCCACCATGTCTATTTATACTTATGCTCTCTTAACCATTTGGTCAGGGTGAATGAAATATTGCTTGTAGTATTGAGTGACAGACAAATCGTCTCGATTTTTGTTGGTAGAGGAGACTCACAATGGAGATATGTTTTAACAGTTCTCGCTTTCAGACTACTCATGGAGTCACTAAACACCATGAAAGAACTACAAAAGTAGTCCAAATCAAAACAAAAAAACTAAACTCAAAATTCTAACTTTCTAATTTATAGGATTTAATGCATACATAGTTAATAGCACACAATTCTAACTTTTTTTTTTTTTATAAAAAAAATTATAATTAAAAATAAAATATATTTTCAATTAATTTAATTAGTTTAAGTAATCTATATCTACATGAACATAATTGCTAATGTTTCATTAATTCATTCAGTTTACAAAGCATTTTACCTAAATTTGTAAACATTTCAATGCATTCATCTAGTCCAGTTGGCTATATCAGTCTTTTCCCCAAATTAGAGCTGAAAATGTGAAAAGGTGTCTGTCTGAGCTTGTAGAGGAGTACTTTGTATTCATAATCAGCCTAATGTTATTTCATAAGCACTAGTTGTGAAAGATGTGCTCATGTGCTTGATGTATTTATTTAATATGATAAGAAGCCATAATTGGCACTGGGAATCTTATAGATTGAATGTTTTAAGGTAATCAAAACAGAGATTGCATACTAAACAATGGGTTTCTGCAGGTGTTGTTTGATGAGGTTCTGGACTTATTGTAAATATCTGTTCCTGTAAGACTAGTCCATCATAGGCATTGAAGCTGTAACAAATGTGAATCCACATTAAGAATATGAGTAATGCTACTGTGTTGATGGATCCGATGGGAACGGAGTGGAAATGAACATTTGATTTACGAGGCTCGATTTGGCGTTCGTGGCCTCTCAGAATCTAAATTTCCATTATCTGAATACAGCAGACTTCTTACACGCTCCCACTTAACAATCCTGAATCAGCCTCTAGGAAGTGAGACCTCTTCTTCTGTCATTCCTGCTTGAGCACGTCAGGGATAATGGACACAGACAGGCGAGACAAGGGGTCTTAGGACTGTACAGTGTAAAAAATCTTTTAATCTTTAAAAATCATACATTTATGGTAAAAATACTTGCAGCTGTGATTGCCAAATATTAAAAAAAAATGCTGCATGTCTGTATATATTTTACTATTTATTTTCATTTAAACAATATTACAACAAATGTTTGTGCCACTAGTGCCATATGGAATTGCCAGAATAATGATTGTTTTCAAAACAGTTTTTATAAACAAGGTATAACAATAAAAAATCATTTGATTTCACACAAGTCTTCTGAGAACATAATTTTACCAATTTTCAACGTTAAGGTTGGTGAAACCTTTTACTATTAAAGTACATATTTTGTTAAATTTCACTGTAAATTATATTAATTTTTACTTCCAAAAGCAATTTAACAGCATGCAAATATACCTCAATTATTTTGATAAATAATAGGCTACGTAGATATTCACTATAAAGTATGAAGTAAATGATATATTTTTTAATGGATTTATAATTGTTTTTATAAATTAATAACTTATCAATTCTACTAGTAAACATGAAAGAACAATAAACAATACTTCTACAGCATTTGTTAATCATAGTTCATGTAAATTTTAATATTTACTAATACAATTTTTAAATCAAAAGTTGTATATGTTAACATTAGTTAATGCACTGTGAACATGTTTTAACAAAGATTAATAAACACTGCAAGAAACAAACAAACATCAAACAAACATATTGTCTATTGTTAGTTTAATTTTAGCTAATGCATTAAAGGGATACCCTTACCAATACCCTTACCCTTACTAAAAGTGAACTTATAGGTATGCTGATAGTTTACTAATTAAATACTTTGTACAGTCTCAGTAAACTAGTAGTTTAGTAGATTTATATTGCAAGTATACTCTTAAGTTTTCTTTAAGTTAACTTTACATCATACTTTAAGCATACTACTATGTCCCTATTTAGGTTTTAATTTGTATATATTTTGTTATATGAATATCTGAACATACAAAAAATCCAAAGAAAGAACAGGGTATCTGCTTGTAAACAAACAAACAAACAAAAATATTTTAGCTTCATGCATTCTTTTTTTAAACACTTTAATGTGGGTACAAAAATCTAAATAAGACTATGAATTGGTTTCAGAATGATAATCAAAATATAGATGGAGTTGATCAACACCCCAAAGCTTGACTATAAATATTACCTGGTCATCGGCCGACGTTTTATTCCATAACGTTACAGTTTTAATGCTCTTTCATGTCAGATGATCGTGTAAAATTACATGTGTTAGTATCCATGGTTTTTTTTATCTGCTTCAGATGTTTTTTTTTTATTATTATTATTATTTTGTACAGAAGATGTGTATTAGCGCCCTCTACCGTATAATAATGAAAACACAGATTCTAGGAGTATACCTCAAACATATTTAGACTTTTTGTAAGTATAAATCAAGTATACTTATTATATTTCTTAAGTATATTTCTGAGAAGTACATAGAGCCTATTTCTGAGAAGTACGTAAAAAGTAAACTAAAGTCAATTCTATGAATTCTAAAGCCGATAAAGAATCTTATTTTTAAGAATGTACCATAAATGCAACATAAATCAGATAAAAGCATCAGCAACAAAAAATAATAATAACAATAGTAATAATAACTATTTAGCTTCTGTGTCAGTGTTTTTTCCCCCCCTTCCTGCTCATTCACAGTACAGTTACTATTTGTATGTATAAACTGAGGTAGGGCATTAAAAGAAGGGTGTGGTGCATTAAAATAAGCAATCTGTGCATTAAAAAATATGGGTTTTACGTATCTAAAGCATATAAAATGAAAAAAAAAACTTATCTTTATCAGCTTACCTTTATACATAAACATTGAGAAACTATAAAAAATTTCATTTCGCCCCTTCATTCAAGTCATCAGTTCATGTATGAGCATATCACTAGCTCACTGATTCACTAGCTCTTTTCTCGGTTCAGTGACTATTGGAGGGGCTGGAGAGCTGAATTATTTGCCAAAACCCAGCATCATAGGATCATATTACATGCTGGTATATTGGCTCATTTTGAGTCAGAGTCACTGTCAGGCATATCCATGGTTTTGAGTGACTTGTAGATCTGTGCTGCTCGAGCAGTGAACTGTCAGTTCATACAGTACAGTCCAATCTAGTGAACTAGTTCACCACTCTGGACCATTTGCTTGAGGCTATAGATTACAGGTAATAATGCTGTAAATAATTAACAGTTTCTTGCACAGATCAATCATTTCACTTTGTAAGACCTCAATATATCATCAGGAACCAAGGGTATTAATTGTGTGTTCCTTGATATGCTACTCAACAGGCAGCATTATATGAATAAGCTAGGACCACGGTTTCAGCTAAAACTATTTGTTACTGTTCAAGATAAAATGTCACCTGCATCTTGGATGGCCTGAGGGTAAATAACAGCAATTTAAATTTTGGGGTGAACTATCCTTTTAACTAATGTTAAATGGAACCTTTGGTAAGTGTTACCAAAACATCTGACCATAGGATTCTGTGAATGACCATGAATGGTCAGAATCAATCAAGTATTCCAAGGCTACTATTTTAGATTGTCCAGTTTCTACTGTTTGTGCTTAGGTCTCTTAATAAAGAAGAAGAAAGCAGATGTGGAGAGTGTGTTTCAATGAGGTAATGCACCAAGCTGCTTGAATGGGAGCGCAGAGGAGCAAGGGGTCAAATGCATTCCCGACAGCGCGCGAGCCATACTGACAGTGAGGGAATGACATCATAGCATCTCACTGGTGTGCCCTTTTAAGGAAGCTGCCTGCAGGGGAGGCAGACGGAGCACTTACTGCTAAAATCTGGCCACTACACACACACACACACACACTCACACACACACACACACACACACACACACACACACACACACACACACACACACAGTTTAATTTATCCATGAGATGGACAGCATGCAAGTTCGCTCTGGTACACTGCTCCATCTTCCGAAAGCAGGCTTGTGTTCTTTTTAAATATGCATTCATTGCTTTTCCTCTCCGTGTTCAGTCTCATAAACTTCCGTGCCCCTTTCAAGTGCCACTGAGGGGGTGTGTGCGTCCTCACAGCTGCCTTTGCAGACCTGCTCAAACCCTCAGCCTGTTGTGCCATTGTGTCCGCTCTCTGCCAGCAGACAATGCCCGCGCTCCAGGATCGACCGTAGTGCCAGAATTTTTATACAGCCCTGGGTGCACCGATCAAACCCAGAAACTGGAACCTTCCCTGACACCTGCGGCTTCACAGCATCCTACCAGAACACAATGTAATCAGGCCACAATGATGCCTGGCAGAGCTGTGCAGGATTTGACAGTAATAGCACACTAGCACTGCAACAATGGTTAAATAAGTGCTGGCAAAGCCAGAGGAACCATGTTATAATCATAATGGATTACTGTATTGATAGAAAGAGAAAGAAACGTCTGTTTTAGCAGTAATGTCACATTTAGAAGAGTACACAGTGTGCTGGTAATAAAACATATTATGCAGTTAAAAAAGTTCAACCCGAGGTCCTCATGCTCTCACGCTGAGGCAGAGATATTGTGCTTTTGGATGCTTGCCATGCAGCCTATGATGCTCTAGATCAGCACTGCAGAAATATCAAAGCAGTCTATTTGTGCATGAAAATAGTTTACATTTATGCATTCGGCTGATGCTTTTATCTGATTTATGTTGCATTTAAGGTACATTTCTTAAAAATAAGATTCTTTATCGGCTTTAGAATTCATAGAATTTACTTCATAGAATTCAACCTTTCCATTGCACAAAAGTTTTTTTATTGGAAAAAGGTTATTTAGATTATTTAACTGTTCCTTTAATAACTGTTCAATCAAAAGCTCTTTAGGGAACCCAAAATAGTTATTCTAGTATTATTATCTTCTATTATTATTATTATTATTATTATTACTTCAATGGCAGTTAGTTGTTATTGTTCTTCACAGTTGTGGTCACTCTAAGAACATTAACACTTGCACATACTCTTAGTGAAGACTGCCTTGTGTCCTCGAGGAATAAAACGTTAAGTTTTCCATTATTCTGGCAATAGAACACCAGGCTATAAAATATTTAAAAGAAGCATCTGCTAAAAGAGGTTATATAATGCTGACGTTGGAGGAATATGCAACTAAAAATGTCTCTCTCTTTCCCTTATTCTACTTTTGTGAACAAGAGAAAGGAAGAAGGAGTTCAAACTGGGTGAAGCCATCAAACGACAGAGATATCTGTCTTTGAGATCACTTTTCAACCTTCATTATCAATTATTCATTTTAGGATGAGGTCACCTAGTAAACAGTTGAAATAGTCCAACTTCCACCATCTATCCTAGGAGCCATTCTGACACATTTGGGTTTGGATGGGATCTGGAGTGATGCAGATTTCCATGTTTGCTATTAAATGGTCCTCAGCCCTGGATTTGTTTGAACAAATGCATTTATTTTTCACTTTGGTTTGCCATTAGACATCAGCCATCATGGGCCAGTTGTCTAACTGGATAATCTCAAGGGCTCTGTTCCAAAACTTGATGTGCTCCCAATGTAGACAGGGCTTTATAATTGTACTCACAGTATGAAGTCTGTTTAAAAAGGTCTAGGACATGTTATTTTGGCAAAATTTCTAGGACAGCATTGCACGTCCTTCACAGAGAATACAATCGCATAATGCATTCCAACAAGCTCTTTCAAAAAAATAAATAAATTAAAATAAATTACAAAATGCATCCAAGATGACAAATAGAATGAGAGAAATTTATATTATAAATATAATTCAGTTAGTTGATTATAAAAATAGATTAAACAGAAAATTACATTTAAATGCTATTTTAACCCCGTAATGTGTGTTTGTTATGCAGATGCATGCTTATTGCCATATTTGAGTGTGTGCAGAACCATCAAACTGATCAAATGTTGATGTTACTCTTTTTCAACACTGACAGGTCGTTTGCTACAAAATCACAATTACAGAGGGAAGTGTCTTGACTCTTTATGCAAATATTGATACTGTCTCATTCTATATAATGATACAACGAGTGCAACAGTTTGGTTCTGTAAGTAAAAAAAAAAAAAAAATGCATTCATTTCCATAGAGGAATAGATTGTAAGCAATAACTAAACCTTAAAGACAGACCTACTGTGAGCTACAAGGTGGTTAATTGGTGGAATATACTTTTGTTAAAACTGTCAGCCTGCATTATTTCAACTATATTTCAACATTATTTCAACTATACTTTTTAAATAACCATCTTTAACAGTGAGAATAGCTGAGAAACAACATTACACATGATTCTGCAAATATATATATATATATATATAGAGAGAGAGAGAGAGAGAGAGAGAGAGAGAGTCTGTGCTCTATTGTTTGTGCCACACAAAACTTGTAATAACTTTTCTGCATCATATGGTTGAAAAAGTGCTATGCCACATTCTGTGTTTCTTCAGTGCTATCGTTGTTCAGTGTAAAAGAGCCATGTGAAAAGGCGAATCTGTGCATAACTTTATCTGATATCCAAATTAGTTAAGCACAAAGCTGCTGTTTAGTGCGGAGGATAAAATTACACTGATAAAAAAGATAATTACAAGAAAACTTCTCCGTAACCCCGCTGGATGGATGATATGAAGCTCACAGTCATAACTTTACTAAATGATACTGACATTTACTAAGTCTGCTGAAAGCATTGAAGTTGAGTTAAACTGATACATTCTATTAAAGACATCAATGGAAAAAGACATCTGGCCTGCCAGTCTTTTATTCTGTCCCTCTATGGCCAAGATTAAATATACATTATATTTATTGTGGTCCCAACATAAATTCAAATAAATCTTTATATATATATATTTTTTTATAAGGAGAAATGTTCAGCCTTGTTATGAAACAAAAGTTCAATGTTTACTTCATACGACACTTACAGTATACAGATGTATACAGTATACAGATGTATAATGGAAATGAATTATTGCTTCACCAAGGGGGCCATGGCATGCCAAACAATGGCAGCTGATCCATCAAAGATGATAAGATGTGTGAAATCAGATGTACACAGAAGGTCAAACTTAAGTAATGTTAAATCTATGAATGACTCATCGGTCTTAAAAGCTGCTGTTGGCAGATGTAGGCTGAAGGACTGAAGGTGGCTATCACACATCCAGTGAATAAAAAAAAGGCTATTGTCTTCTACAATTAACAGTAATTAAGGTAAACAAAATTTCTGTAAAAAATACATTTTCTACTGCGGCCGCAGTTATTCATTAGAGTGTTGCAGTATTTTAGTATTAATTATAAACAATTATAGCATTGCTTTTATTCTTATATTTTTATTTTATTTTTTATTAATTTTATTTAAATAAATTAATATTTATCTTCAACTTATTTTTATTTACATTTTAAATGTATTTATTTCATTATTAATTAATATTTCACTAATAATTATGCTTCATTTTATCTCAGCTACCAAAAAATAATTTTTAATAGTTTTATTTTTAGCTAACAATCAAAACAATAAATAACTGAATAATAGAGAAGAATGTAATTTCACTCTTTAAAAAAATAAATAAATAAAAAGTAAAAATAGGACACAATGTACTATATTAATTTGTAAGAATCTTCTGTATTTATTTATTTACATCTGTTTCAACTGTATTTTCATTATTACACTACGTTGCATTTTGTTTTAGTTAACAGAAATATCTACAAAATAAAAAATATCTACTCCGTAATCTTTCTGTTACTTTACAGGTTTATTTCTTACAGTTTATATTGTTAGTGAATGAGTAGTTATTTTACTTTCCAGGCTGTAGAAAACCTTGGACATTTCCAAGTATAGCTGTAGTAAGGCACTGGCCACCAAATACAATTGCTGTCTCTTGAAATCACTCTATGTAATAAGAGGGAAGTCGGCTCAGGTTCTTAAGAGATGTATTCGCTTAGATAGGTGAAGCACGCATAGAGAGGCTCTTACATCCCCACCTGACATGTGGAGCGTTTCAAACACTGTGGAAATGTCAAACGGTGTAAAACAATCTCTAAGAGAATGGGGCTTTTGGGGAGAACAGCTTTAAAAATGTCAGTGACTCTCGGAGAGAGATTAACCTGGGATCTAGTGATCAACATAACCAAAGCCCACTGATAAAAGCTCTATAGAGCTGGCTTTTTATTAGATACACCCGACCCCAGTGAAGAGAGCTGCCTTGAGCCGGACACGTTGTCGGCTTTGATTGAATGCAGCCAAGTAACAGACATCCTGTGATATAAAGGGACTTTAGGAAAAGAGATGTTGGGAGATCAACACTGTGATAGGACCCTGAGCAATAGTAAAGAGTCAAGTTGAATTTGGCTGGAATATAACCTTGGATGAATAGCCCACTGTGGACTCATATGAAATCACATCTGAACAGATCCCAGGTGGAAGGATTCAGGGAAGGAGAGGCAGGTGAACAGAAAGGGGGTTGTATGGCAGTGTTCTGTTGTCATTAAAAGCATTTTCAAAAGAAAAGGCACTGTGTATATTGGGGCTAAATAAATAATAAAATGAAGGTAATTAAAAATGTTTTGTTTTTAATTACAAAATACATAAATAATTTAAGGGGTCATACAGTATGATGCAATTTCAAGTTTTCCTTTCTGTGTGGGATGATTTGTATGTAACTGCCAAACGCAAAGAAAGAAGGAGTAACTGTGATTCTCGCTGTAGTATTGTTGCTGCCGCAGCCACCATATCTTGGAGATACGTTGTGTGTTTAGTTGTGAAAGCGAAACTCCTTTGTTTGGCCTTCCAAAAGAGGACACAACTAGAAATCAGCGGTTAAATTGTATTTACAACACTGTTCCAGAACAGTTTAACCCAAATATTCAGATGTGAGCAACACATTTTACGGAGGACGAGGACTGTTTCCTGGGAGTAAAATAATGGTTACTCAAAGCCTGTAAGTATGCTTTCATATTTAAAAGATTTCCCACTGATGATTCAAACGTGATTTTTGAGCAGTGTAGAGTAGAGCTTGTTGTTTGTGGTTTCTCTGATCACAAATACTATGAACTATGAGCTTTGTAAAACTCGATGTGTTTCAGAAAGGCGGAGCATAGAGGAGAAACAATAATGTACAGTATGTGGAAAATCTGAAATATGAAATATGAAAATGTGTTTTTGAACCTTAAACACAAATTTCATTGCACCAAATGCTGTTCTTTTTTTAGCAACATTATATAGCCCCTTTAATAGGTAAAGTACATCTGTCATTTTTGCACCAACTATTTGCAATTTTTTTTTTAAGGTTTCCAAACACTGGGTCTCATTAAACAATAATTGCATGGATAATGTATGCATTGTAAAGCTACATCAACACTTAACCGGAGAAAATCTGAAAAAAGTTTTCAAATTCAAATATATTTATTTAGTCATTAGTTGTTTTAGAGTGCTCTCTTACCACACTTACTTTTTTAATTGTTGTCCAAAATTTTCCAGTCCATACTGAAGTGTCTTAAAAAACTTTGCTGCGCATACATAAGACATCATAAAAGCTGAGATGATACAGTGAGACCATAATAATATTCGCCCATTATTATTCGGACACAATAAGTTTATTAGCAAAATATCTCACCACTCACTTGTGCCTCTAGTTGCACTCAAAATCATAATTCCATGTATGGTCTACAATGCAACTGTCATCATATTTTGCTGCGAGATAGCAATTGCAAAAAATATATATATTCTGTCATATTTGTGATATGAAGTTTATGTGAATTATTTATATAGAGCTTTAAAAAAAAATACATTGCGTCAAAGCAACTGAACAACATTCATTAGGAAAACAGTGTCAATAATGCAAAATGATAGTTAAAGGCAGTTCATCATTGGATTCAGTTATGTCATCTCTGTTCAGTTAAATAGTGTCTGTGCATTTATTTGCAATCAAGTCAACGATATCGCTGTAGATGAAGTGTCCCCAACTAAGCAAGCCAGAGGCGACAGCGGCAAGGAACCGAAACTCCATCGGTGACAGAATGGAGAAAAAAACCTTGGGAGAAACCAGGCTCAGTTGGGGGGCCAGTTCTCCTCTGACCAGACGAAACCAGTAGTTCAATTCCAGGCTGCAGCAAAGTCAGATTGTGCAGAAGAATCATCTGTTTCCTGTAGTCTTGTCCTGGTACTCCTCTGAGACAAGGTCTTTACAGGGGATCTGTATCTGGGGCACTAGTTGTCCTGGTCTCCGCTGTCTTTCAGGGATGTAGAGGTCCTTTCTAGGTGCTGATCCACCCTCTGGTCTGGATACGTACTGGATCCGGGTGACTGCAGTGACCCTCTGATCTGGACACAGACTGGATCTGGTGGCCACGGTGACCTCGGAACAAGAGAGAAACAGACAAATATTAGCGTAGATGCCATTCTTCTAATGATGTAGCAAGTACATAGGGTGTTATGGGAAGTGTTTTCGGTTCCGGTTTAGCTAATTAATGCAGCCTAAAAATCCTTTAACGGATTTGGATATTAAAAGCATATTAGTATGTTATGTGTATGCCAGGTTAAAGAGATGGGTCTTTAATCTAGATTTAAACTGCAAGAGTGTGTCTGCCTCCCGAACAATGTTAGGTAGGTTATTCCAGAGTTTAGGCGCCAAATAGGAAAAGGATCTGCCGCCCGCAGTTGATTTTGATATTCTAGGTATTATCAAAGAGTTTTGAGAACGTAGCGGACGCAGAGGATTATAATGTAAAAGGAGCTCATTCAAATACTGAGGTGCTAAACCATTCAGGGCTTTATAAGTAATAAGCAATATTTTAAAATCTATACGATGTTTGATAGGGAGCCAGTGCAGTGTTGACAGGACTGGGCTAATATGGTCATACTTCCTGGTTCTAGTAAGAACTCTTGCTGCTGCATTTTGGACTAGCTGTAGTTTGTTTACTAAGCATGCAGAACAACCACCCAATAAAGCATTATAATAATCTAACCTTGAGGTCATAAATACATGGATTAACATTTCTGCATTTGGCATTGAGAGTATAGGCCGTAATTTAGATATATTTTTGAGATGGAAAAATGCAGTTTTACAAATGCTAGAAATGTGGCTTTCTAAGGAAAGATTGCGATCAAATAGCACACTAGGTTCCTAACTGATGACGAAGAATTGACAGAGCAACCATCAAGTCTTAGACAGTGTTCTAGGTTATTACAAGCGGAGTTTTTAGGTCCTATAATTAACACCTCTGTTTTTTCAGAATTTAGCAGTAAGAAATTACTCGTCATCCAGTTTTTTATATCGACTATGCAATCCATTAGTTTTTCAAATTGGCGTGTTTCACCGGGTCGCGAAGAAATATAGAGCTGAGTATCATAAGCATAACAGTGAAAGCTAACACCATGTTTCCTGATAATATCTCCCAAGGGTAACATATAAAGCGTGAAGAGTAGCGGCCCTAGTACTGAGCCTTGAGGTACTCCATACTGCACTTGTGATCGATAGGATACATCTTCATTCACTGCTACGAACTGATGCCGGTCATATAAGTATGATTTAAACCATGCTAATGCACTTCCACTGATGCCAACAAAGTGTTCAAGTCTATGCAAAAGAATGTTGTGGTCAATTGTGTCAAACGCAGCACTAAGATCCAATAAAACTAATAGAGAGATACACCCACGATCAGATGATAAGAGCAGATCATTTGTAACTCTAAGGAGAGCAGTCTCAGTACTATGATACGGTCTAAATCCTGACTGGAAATCCTCACATATACCATTTTTCTCTAAGAAGGAATATAATTGTGAGGATACCACCTTTTCTAGTATCTTGGACAGAAAAGGGAGATTCGAGATTGGTCTATAATTAACTAGTTCTTTGGGGTCAAGTTGTGTTTTTTTTGATGAGAGGCTTAATAACAGCCAGTTTGAAGGTTTTGGGGACATATCCTAATGACAATGAGGAATTAATAATAGTCAGAAGAGGATCTATGACTTCTGGAAGCACCTCTTTTAGGAGCTTAGATGGTATAGGGTCTAACATACATGTTGTTGGTTTAGATGATTTAACAAGTTTATACAATTCTTCCTCTCCTACGGTAGAGAATGAGTGGAACTGTTCCTCAGGGGGTCTATAGTGCACTGTCTGATGTGATACTGTAGCTGACGGCTGAATGGTTGCAATTTTATCTCTAATAGTATCGATTTTAGAAGTAAAGTAGTTCATAAAGTCATTACTGCTGTGGTGTTGGGAAATGTCAACACTTGTTGAGGCTTTATTTTTTGTTAATTTAGCCACTGTATTGAATAAATACCTGGGGTTATGTTTGTTTTCTTCTAAAAGAGAAGAAAAGTAATCGGATCTAGCAGTTTTTAATGCTTTTCTGTAGGATATGTTACTTTCCCACCAAGCAATACGAAATACCTCTAGTTTTGTTTTCCTCCAGCTGCGCTCCATTTTTCGGGCTGCTCTCTTTAGGGTGTGAGTATGCTCATTATACCATGGTGTCAAACTGTTTTCCTCAACCTTCCTTAAGCGTAAAGGAGCAACTTTATTTAAAGTGCTAGAAAAGAGAGAGTCCATAGTTTCTGTTACATCATCAAGTTGTTCTGAGGTTTTGGATATGCTCAGGAATTTGGTTAGATCAGGAAGATAACTTAAAAAGCAGTCTTTTGTGGTAGAAGTGATGGTTCTTCCATACTTGTAACAAGAAGTAGAATTTACAATTTTGGCTATATGAAGTTTGCACAAAACTAAATAATGATCTGAGATATCATCACTTGGCTGAATAATTTCAACACCATCAACATCAATTCCATGTGACAGTATTAAATCTAGAGTATGATTTCGACAATGAGTAGGTCCTGAAACGTGTTGTCTAACACCAATAGAGTTCAGAATGTCTATAAATGCTGATCCCAATGCATCCTTTTCATTATCAATATGGATATTAAAATCACCAACTAATAAAACTTTATCTTCAGCCAGATCTAACTCGGATGTAAAATCACCAAACTCTTTAATAAAGTCTGTATGGTGCCCTGGTGGCCTGTATACAGTAGCCAGTACAAACATAACGGGATTTATCATTAACATTTTTTTTCTCTGGATAATGTAATATGAAGCACCATTACTTCAAACGAGTTATACTTGAAGCCTGCCCTCTGAGAAATCCTGAAAACGTTCTTATAAATTGAAGCAACACCTCCACCTTTGCCTTTTAGACGCGGCTCATGTTTATAACAGTGATCTTGGGGGGTGGACTCATTTAAAATAATGTAATCATCAGGTTTTAGCCAGGTTTCTG
Organism: Carassius carassius; assembly: GCF_963082965.1. Classification (NCBI taxonomy): domain Eukaryota; kingdom Metazoa; phylum Chordata; class Actinopteri; order Cypriniformes; family Cyprinidae; genus Carassius; species Carassius carassius. Next base: position 30,405,534 of record NC_081765.1, read on the forward strand.
TCAAACAGAGTACATCTATATTATGATCAGTGATCATATTATTTACAAAAAGTGTTTTCGTAAAAAGGGATCTGATATTCAATAAGCCAAGCTTTATCATTTGTTTATCCATATTGCTTCTGTTTTTTATTTGTTGAACCTCAATTAAATTGTTAATCTTAACTTGGTTTGACGTTTTTTGTATTTTCTAGTTCGGGGAACAGACACAGTCTCTATAGTGTGATATCTAGGTGAAAAAGTCTCTATGTGCTGAGAATTAACTGACCTGTGTGACGGGAGGCAGCTAGCAGACGGTCGGTTTATCTGCTTCCTGACCTGGGCCCCAGTTAGTCAAGTATAAACACTAAGACTATTTGCCATATTTCTAGAGAGAAGAGTGGCGCCACCCCAGGAGGGATGAAGACCATCTCTTTTAAACAGGTCAGGTCTGCCCCAAAAGCTCGTCCAATTGTCTATGAAACCTATGTTATTCTGTGGGCACCACTTAGACATCCAGCCATTGAGTGATGACAATCTGCTATGCATCTCGTCACCACGGTAAGCAGGGAGGGGACCAGAGCATATTACAGTGTCTGACATCGTGCTTGCAAGTTCACACACCTCTTTAATGTTATTTTTAGTGATCTCCGACTGGCGAAGTCGAACATCATTAGCGCCGGCATGAATAACAATCTTACTGTATTTACGTTTAGCATTAGCCAGCACTTTTAAATTTGCCAAGATGTCAGGCGCTCTGGCTCCCGGTTAACATTTGACTATGGTGGCTGGTGTCTCTATATTCACGTTCCGTACCATAGAATCACCAATAACTAGAGCACTTTCATCAGGTTTCTCAGTGGGTGCATCACTGAGTGGGGAGAACCTGTTTAATGTTTTGATCGGAACAGAAGAGCGGTGTTTTGACCCACGACTACGCTGCCTCACCGTCACCCAGTTGCCCTGCTGCAGGGGCTCTGTTTCCGGAACCGAACAATGTACAGGAATCCCTGAGCTAGACGCATCCAAAGCCGTATCTAGAGCCCTAACATTCTTACTGTCCTCAATTAAAGTTTGGATGCGTGTCTCTAATTCTGAAATCTTCTCTGTCAGCCTAACTATTTCCTTGCATTTATCACATGTGAATCCCTCATCAGCGACAGAGATAGATAAACTGTATATGTGGCAAGAGGTGCAAGTAACAATAACAGGAGAAGCCATTACTCACCGTGCTTGATGAAATATTCTTACTGCGGTTGTTTGATGAACTTGTGAAAAAACTGGAGCGAGAGAGAGGAGAGGAGAAAACAAAAACAGCGATAGGTTTGAAGGAAAACGCTAATGACAAGCTAATGAGTGCTAACGCTTTGCAGGTGTACTGCACTCACGGATATAAAATAAAAGTGAACGATCAAAGTTAATCTGATAAGATTGATCGATAATATCAGAAATATGGTGTGAATTAAGTTATATTTTACCACTTTAAAAAACAGAGAGTGATAGTAAGATAAAGATTCTAGAGAAAAAAATAAAATAAAAACAGCTACACGGAGCTACGATTTGCTACAGAAGGCCAACAGGAAGTAGAGAAAACACTGTCCAACAGCGACACCCGCAGGCAGGTGTCGACATCTGCAGGTGTCACAGATGTCGACACATATGTGTATATATATGAGTATCTAAAGAGAGATATCCTCCATCGTTTCTAAGTGAGACAGCAGAAAGAGACAGTCAAAGCGAGACTCATGTAACCAAGCCCTGATACAGGCCCAAACAGCTCCACTGCCTCGGGTCACACTTTAGCAACAACAGCTCTCCTAAAAACAAAGGCGTACGTTCAAAGCGCCCTGTCGAGTCTCATCTCCTCAAACATGGGTGAAGAAGCACCTTAACCTGAATTTAGAAAAAAAAGCCTCTCATGTTTCATCACCTGTATAGGCTTCGTTACAATCAGCTCTGTGCTCGGAGCTCTTAGCCACCCAGAAAGACCTTAAAATGAAAACTCTGAATTTTGATGATGTATCTGTGTGTGTTTGACTGTTTTCACACTTGGCCTGATTACTTGGTCTGAGCAGGTTTGATTACCCTAAGGGGCCATTCACGCAGAATGCATTTTTCTATTCCAACACACTACTTTTCCATTGTTTTTCTATGTAAACACACGCTAGATCGTCTTTTGCAGCATCTTGCACACGAACACCACATTTTTAAGATGCCATATCAAGTTAAAAAATTTAAAATCTTACCAATCAGAAGACCCCGGAGGAGGGGCAAGCATTGCAAGCTGTTGTTGGACATGACAACTGTTTTAATTGACAGCAACATGGCGGAGGTTGCACTCATAGTGGTTATCCCGGGATACCTTGAATTATATAACTCATTCTCACATCATTCTTTACATCTCACGTTTTTAGAATTAAATACACGTTCTGTGTGAACGGCCCCTAACCCTTCAGGTCACTTTTCCGATTGTATTTCTAGGTACATTAAAGGTACAGTATGTGTCATTGAAATGGATATCCAGTTGAAATGGGTGAGCCAGTCCAAATTCAAAATATTGGAGAGAGTTCTCTCGCCGCCTCCTCCTCTGACTCGACATTCACACGGGTTGCCAGATTGAGGACAATTTTGGGCCGTTTTTAATGACATCACACACATGTGGTGGAGTAATATCTTTTGCTAATTAACTGATTTGAGATCTCTGAGATGCTGCTGTCTTGATCATGTCACCTGATGACTAATTTCTATATTTTGCTCCCTGTCACTTTACTTTATTTGATGTGTTTGATTCATTGCGGGTTTCCTCTTATGTCATGCTCCAGGTTTAACTTGCACACTCTTCAAAAACGGCGCTTATTGTGGACGTGCTAAAATTTATTGATTAAAATCTATACATATATTTAAATAGAATGGAAGATAAAGATTGTACTGCATGTTAGCTTGGTTTTTGTGGCCAAGAGAATAATCTATTTAAATCCATAGTCTTCCTAATAAGAAACTATGCTTCTAACCACAGGGAGAGAGCTGTAAGTAAGTTTGCCGTGCTGTTTGTGAATGTTTGAACTATTGTTTCGGGAAACACAGAATCATTGAACTATGTTGGTAATGACGAAACTTTCGAATATTGCTGGTTAAAAATGCTTTTGGGAAACGTATTCCAGACGGGCAAACCAGCTACTTCCAGCTTAAATCAGCTAAGACCAGCCAACCAGCTTAGGCTGATTGTAATTAATTTTTTTTTTTTCAGCAGCAATTTGTTGTACAGAAATATATTATGCAAGGACGATAAGCTGTTCAGTTATTAAGGTGTTTTCAGAAGTTGTTAGCATGTGTGGTTGCTAGGGTGTTTTGGATAGTTTGTAGGCAGATACTGGCCCTTACTTTCAAGACGTTAATTGACGTAAAAAGTATTTATGATACAGAAATTCATTCTGCAAAAAAAACAAGTATGCAAAGTATGCATGAAATGAACAAAGTTAATTGACAGTTTCCTAACATTAGCTCATAGTCTTCATAGTTATATATATGTGTGTGTGTGTGTGTGTGTGTGTGTGTGTGTGTGACAGCATGATAAGAATTAGACAAAACGTTTTCCCAATGATAATTTTTAGGATTTATTTATTTTATGACCCTGAAGTTCCCAGAACTTTCCAGGAACCAAACATTGAAGCAGAAAGCCGACTAACTGAACAAATCAATCTCTGACGTCAAACAGACTCGCCAGAAGTGTGTGTGAAAGCGCCCTTTGATATTTTTCCAACTTGATTTAGCAACAATATTTTTTTCTCTTCTGTTTTTTTGTCTGGGATAAATTGTATCATAAATAAAATGATGCTATAACATTAGTGAAAAGCCAGAGTGTTTTATTGGACTACGCAATATGATTTCATCCATTATTAAAATTCATACATGCTGTATTCTCTGAAATGGTCGGTGGTCCCATCTCTTCCATCACATTCGAAGGAATTTGTGACAAAAACATTAGCAGACATATCAGAGTATATGTGTGCAGTTTGGAATTGATGACAGTGTTTGATTGTTGAGATTAAAGACCTCATTAAAGCTCTGGGCCTGAAGCGCTACTTTAAATAAAATCCCACCCTGATATGTATTTGCATGAACATGTTCAAACAAGCACAGCTTTTTATGCCCACTCAAGTTTTATAATGAGAGGTACTTAATCTTAATGACTGATGTCGCAACAACTATCTCTTTCACATTTTTATTTCTTTCTTTTGTTCGTTCTTCCTTTCTTTGGTCAGTGAAGAGGAATAAAACATGCAAAACCACATTTTTATATTGTAATTTTATTTTACATTTATTTGAACATTTTTATGATTGTTTTATTTATTTATTTATTTTCTAGAAAACATTTAACCCTTGCTATATGTAATAATTATGTAATTACTTATGTAATACATATGTAATAATTTATTAAGAGTGTAAATATTTAAAGAAGTAATGGCTGCTTTTGCATCTTGGTAAAAATATACTAAAACAGAAGAGAGATTTTATTTTATTGTATTATTATTGTTGAATTAATATTTTTTGTTATAATATTTCATATAATGTATCATGTTTTTTTGACTGAAATTCAATCAAATAAATACAGCCAAGTCCAGTTTCCACCTCTGAAAAAATCAGCCTGTTAACAAGAACCATAAATAAGGAGATAGACTGGTGTTGATACCTGTTATAGGCAGTTTCATAAATAAGCCCAAAGAACACATGTTACAGACCTTGAACTTTTGAATGCTGGCTTATCAATTAGTTCTCACTTTAAAAAATGTTTTGGTACACTAAAGCGTTCCCTGTAAGTGGAAACACCATCTAATTACTTAATTAAAAGAACAACCTGCTATCTGCACCTTTCACATTCAGTTAGTCTGTAGCAGCATTATAATTCTTCCATGAGAACATTTCAGATAAGTTCCTTTTTATCAATGCAAAGAAAGGATTTTAATATTTAATGAAGTAAAATTTTGAAATTTTGAAGTTAGGATTTTGATTTTTTTTTTTTTTTTGGAAATAAAATGGACAGACGAACAGTGCAGAGCTTCATTGAAACTCATAAATTACTGTTGAGTCATTGTTCCTGTGGCCATCAGTCTGTGGCTGGTGCGGAGAGGTTTCCTTTCAAAGCTCTGGTAATACTGAGAAGTTGCTTTAGTAGAGAAGCCTAGCCTGTTGGTAAAGTTTGCTCATACAAAATGGCTCTTTTCCAAAACAGAGCTTGCTGTTTATTGCCATACATAGACAGCATTCTAACACAATGAAACCACTTGAATGACTTATTCAGAACTCTCTACAGGCAGCGACTCCATGTGTCATGTAAAAAATGCTCCTGTTTTTTTTTTTTTTTCAAATGTTTTTTCTACAGGTCCTCGGGAGACATTATAATTGATATACAAATGAAATAATTGTTGACATAGAGTTCAGAGCCATAAATTGAATTTGGATAGTGGCTCAGATTGTTTATTATTGAAACAATTGTAATGAGAAATGAGTTCAAATTGACATCTCAAGAGTTTCAATCTGAAAAATAAAGGTTGGTTATATATACAGTACAGACCAAAAGTTTGGACACACCTTCTCATTCAAAGAGTTTTCTTTATTTTCATGACTATGAAAATTGTAGAGTCACACTGAAGGCATCAAGGGCTATTTGACCAAGAAGGAGAGTGATGGGGTGCTGCGCCAGATGACCTGACCTCCACAGTCACCGGACCTGAACCCAATCGAGATGGTTTAGGGGTGAGCTGGACCACAGACAGAAGGCAAAAGGGCCAACAAGTGCTAAGCATCTCTCGGGGAACTCCTTCAAGACTGTTGGAAGACCATTTCAGGTGACTACCTCTTGAAGCTCATCAAGAGAATGCCAACAGTGTGCAAAGCAGTAATCAAAGCAAAAGGTGGCTACTTTGAAGAACCTAGAATATGACATATTTTCATTTGTTTCACACTTTTTTGTTATGTATATAATTCCATATATAATTCCACATGTGTTAATTCATAGTTTTGATGCCTTCAGTGTGAATCTATCAGGGAACCAAACATTTTCTTAAATGGCATCACTCCAAAGACACACTTCTGGATTATCTGATGACAGAATTTAGTATTCTTGCAAATCTGAGATCAGTTTGAAATGTGTTGAAACTATGGTCTTTTAAGGAGAAACATCTAGGAAGCATCAGTCTCCATATATTCTTCATGCAGTCTCACTGCTGTCTGTGAGATACTACTGATATTTTTTAAAGAGATATAATGTGATTTCTTCTTTTCTAGGCATCAACATAATAGAGGACCAGGTCTCTGTGTGTTTGTATCTAGCCTCCGTATTGTTTCAATTACAGCATGAGACAATGGCCTTCGTCAGTGGGAGTGATCTGGTCGGGATCATCCAGGGTTGGACGCCACAATCAATAGATGTTGCTGCCAAGCTTTTGGGCTTACCCATGACCTCAGGGGCTTTCCTGCCCTGTCTTCTTTGCATCCTTCTTCTCTGTCTTTGATAGTTGCCTGTCTTCACTCTGGGATTTCCCTAGTGTCAGTCAGTGCTCTGTTGCTCATCCTATTTCTCTCTAATTGCAATCAGATGGTGGCTTCATTTGAACGATGGGACATAGCATTCACATTGCATTCCCATAGTTCAAACAGAAGAGCATAACGCAAACAACATGAATGTAATGGGTTTGAATGCATAAACATGGATGATAAATGTATAGCTTGAATTGAGTCACTTTAGATAAAAGCATGGCCCATGTATAAATGTGTATGAAATGTTTTAGCAAACTTTGAATGCCAATGCATTGTATTTTTACTATGAAACATACATTAGCTGGGTCAGCCTAAAAATGACAGCCTTTTAGCATGATTTGAGTCAAGCAAAAACTATAACACTACTGTTGCTATTGTTATTGTAACTATTAAAACTCATTAACGGTAAATTAAATAAAGCTGAAAAAAAAAAAAAAAAAAAACTTAGAAAAGTGTCCATAGAAACTAAATGAAATAAGTTGAATTACTACTACAATTGTTAAACTAAAACTGGAATAATAATAATGATAATAATAATAAAGCTATATAGAAATGTATGCATATAAAATACAAACTACATCAAACTAAAATAACATTTCATCGTTCATCATTCATTTTGAATTGACATCATTGAAACACAACCTTGACAAGCAGTTTTGGAGGTTTGCGTCTTTCATTAGTCAATTAGATTCATGCTTTTTTCATGCAATTCATGCAATTTTTGAATATTGCCTTTCATACAGTGTGTAATGTTGTTTTATGTAAATGTAAATTATCTGCAAAGAGATAAAGCCGAAAGTGCATGATAAATAAAATTATAGTCTCCAGAATGAAAGAACTGATTCTGAAATACCTAAACGAGAATTCAGTAATTAAAATCTCACTTCTGTGTTGGCTACACATCACTGGGTAACGCATTTGCATAATTCTCGCCTATGGCTGACCGCTAACAGCTTGACCTCAGCTTTCTCAAACACTGTAGCTGTAGTCGGGAAGTCAAGTCAAGTCACCTTTATTTGATTAACAATTTATACAGTACTGATTGTGTCAAAGCAGCTTTACAGTAAATGCAAGAGGACAATAACAGAGTCATTTTTCCAGCTAAAGTCAGTTCATTGATGATTCAGTGATGCCATCATCTAGTTCAGCTCTCTTCCAATAGTGTCTGTGCAATCAGTCATGTGTCCTCAACTAAGCAAGCCAGGGAGAAACCAGGCTCAGTCAGGGCCAAAACACTTGCTCTTAAAAGATGGCTCAGTACCCAGTATATTTTGACCAGCTGGCTCCACTGAATCGCAACCTGTAAGTATGATAAATAATAGATGTTTATGTTTTCTATCAACCATTCAAAATACAGAACTGTGGCAATGGCCATATTGTTTCTGACAAAAACTGTATGCTTTAGACCAATCACAACAAACTGGGGCATCTGACCAATCCGACTCTTAGAACTGCTTCAAACGAAACGTTTGAGAATCGTTGGAAAATGAAGTGATATTAAATGCATATTTTGAGAAAAAAAGTGTTTTTTGGACTGGCATACATGTTATACCAACAATATTAGGAACCTTAAAAATTTAATAATAGGGGCACTTTAACACCTACCATGATGGCCTCCAAATGAACCGATTCATGTGTATTTGCATCATTTCCAGATTACTGTATCTTTACTCATAAATATCACTTTAAATACGAGGCGTGACCATCTATTTATTATTATTATTATTCAATTCAATTCAATTCAAGTTTATTTGTATAGCGCTTTTTACAATACAAATCGTTACAAAGCAACTTTACAGAAAAATTACTACAATATTTAGTAATAGCTTATAAGTGGTTACTGTCAGTTTGTGCACGTATGACAGGATTTATAGAAAAATGAATACAAGTCGTAGTCAGCCAGATGATGAATATTATTAATATTATTAATAATTAATAATTATTATATGATGCAGTCACACTTGTAGCAATATTTGTTAGTTCTGTTGTTGATTCAGGGTTAGCATCATCTGGGGTCCTCTGAGGGTCAGCATCATCTCATTCTCAGGTGTTCTGGATCCAGACTGGAGCTTGTGTAAATCCTAGTTACCACGGGATGTGAATCCCTTGGTAAAACATAGAAACAAATAGAGACATCATCAGCATAGCTGCTGATCCAGCAAAGTAAAATTAATAAGTTTAACCCAAGCTAAAGAATAAGAATGCACATTTGATCAGATACAACTATACTCACAATTTAAGATACATTATTCACATGCTTGGCAAAAGAGATGCGTTTTTAATCTAGATTTAAACAGAGAGAGTGTGTCTGAACCCCGAACAGTATCAGGAAGGCTATTCCAGAGTTTGGGAGCCAAATGTGAAAAAGCTCTACCTCCTTTAGTGGACTTTGCTATCCTAGGAACTACCAAAAGTCCAGCATTTTGTGACTTTACTCTACCTGTAGCTTGTTTATTGAAGAAGCAGGACAACCACCTAGAAGTGCATTACAATAGTCCAGTCTAGAGGTCATGAATGCATGAACTAGCTTTTCTGCATCAGAAACAGACAACATGTTTCGTAGCTTGGCAATGTTTCTAAGATGGAAGAATGCAGTTTTTGTAACATGGGAAATATGATTTTCAAAAGACAAGTTGCTGTCTAATATAACACCCAAATTTTTGACTGTAGAAGAAGTAACAGTACATCCGTCTAGTTGCAGATTGTAATCTACAAGATTCTGTGTAGTGTTTTTCGGTCCAATAATAAATATCTCTGTCTTTTACATTTTTATCACACCCTGTTAGCTAAGATAATTTAGAGGTTTCATCTGGTCTCGTTGAGATATATAGCTGAGTATCATCAGCATAACAGTGGAAGCTAATTCTGTATTTTCTAATAATATTACCAAGGGGCAACATGTATATTGAAAATAGAAGGGGACCTAAGACGGATCCTTGTGGCACTCCATATGTTACTGATGATAAATGAGATGACTCCCCATTTAAGTAAACAAAATGGTAGCGATCGGACAGGTAGGATCTAAACCATCTTTGAGCCTGCCTTTGAATACCTGTATAGTTTTGTAATCGATCTATGAGTATGTCATGATCTATGGTGTCGAAAGCAGCACTAAGATCAAGTAAAACTAGAAATGAGATGCAGCCTTGATCTGACGCAAGAAGCAGGTCATTTGTAATTTTAACAAGTGCAGTTTCTGTGCTATGGTGGGGCCTGAAACCTGACTGAAATTCTTCACACAGATCATTTTTTGTGCAGGAAGGTGCTCAATTGAGCAGACAAAACTTTTTCTAACATTTTAGACATAAATGGAAGATTTGAAATTGGCCTATAATTTGCCAGTTCACTAGGATCTAGTTGTGGTTTCTTAATAAGAGGCTTAATAACCGCCAGCTTGAATGGTTTTGAGACGTGACCTAAATATAACAACGAGTTAATAATATTGAGAAGCGGTTCTTCGGCTACAGGTAACAACTCTTTCAGTAATTTAGTGGGTACAGGATCTAATAAACATGTTGTTGGTTTAGATACAGTGATACGTTTATTTAGCTCTTCCTGTCCTATATTTGTAAAGCACTGCAGTTTATCTTTTGGTGCGATGGATGAAACTGAAGTGTTAGACGCTGTTGAGTCTACATTCATAATGATTCCAGTGGAGAAAAGCTTTGAATTGGAAAATTGAGCACAAATCTTGAGTTGTCTCTACATTAAGTTTATACCCCCCCCCCCCCCCCCCCAAAAGGGCTCTAATTTCAATATTCACCACTCTTCACACCTATGATCTCTTGCACAGAAATCATGTTAAAGTGAAAATTAATTAGACCCTTTAATTACACTGTAAAATGTAACTGATGATCTTACTAATAAAATTAAGTGAATATAACTTATTTTGAATAAGTTTGTTGACCTTACTAAGTTTAATAAAGTAAGGACAACTTTTTAGCATGGAAAGTTAATAAACTCAAAATATTAAATTACCCTCTACTTAAAATAATAAGTATTTTGAAAATGTTCGAGTGGTCATGCGCAGTGCTACCAGTAGGTGGAGCCGATTTGAAACGGAATACCATTATTTCTGGGGAAGAGCACATGGAAAGGTGAGTCAGTGCTTGTTTGTCTTATTTTTAATGTCTGAATTGCTTTGTATACATAATTAATCGTGTAATAATCAGATTAAATTAACTAGTGTTACACATGAACATAGGATGCGTTTTTATTTTAATCAAATTCTTGGATTGTGTTGATCGAAATGAGGAGTCTAGCATTTGCAAGTCGCTATAATCGTTAGGTCCATGCTTTCAATCAAGTAACAATTTTTTTTTTAATTTTTGTGAGTAGGTTCTCACTGAAGAACTTAGAGTAACTTTAATAAGAATAAAGTTATAATGTATACACTCAAGCCTATGTAGTATTTTATTTGATTTGTATATTATGTAATGTGTATATTTGTTCCTATTTTTATTAACAATGATAAAATAATGGTTACGGCTCTTTGAGAAGTGTTAAAAGTGTTAAAAAACTTCTCTTTGAGTTTATCTGTTATTTTTGGCCGAGAAGGATATACATGTGGATCCGAAAACCATTTCTTCGTGCCATACCCTACCACGCAAAGACAAGACGAGGCCTGCTATTGTCATGCGCTTCGTAAATCGGAAAAACAAAACTGAAATGCTGAGCCAAGGAAAAAAGTTGAGAGGAACAGCGGTGTATTTGAATGAGCATTTAACGCAGAAAATGGCAAATATTGCAAGAGAAGCCCGCTCCCTGCGGAAAATTTGAAAAATTAAGGCGACATGGACAAGAAATTGTAAGGTATTTATTCAACTTAATGGGTCAAATCCGGAACAAGCAAAAGTTGTAATGTTAAGAGACTTAATAGATCTAGAACAATTTAAATAATGAGACATATTCCCTTTTGCATTTTCGATACACTTCAAGATATGCCGATGTTAAACCCTGTGGGAATGAATATAATCTTGTCAAAATGTGAATTGTGGTCAGATCAATGTATTTATCTTGTTGTTGGACTAGGCCTGTATGATTTTATTAGAATGTCTATTCGATCCAAGTACTCACACTTTCGATCATGGTCCCAAATGTTGATATAAACAGTGACAAAATATTTGATATGGAAACTGTCTTTGCACATAATATACTAGTGCCTGGGGAATGTCACTACTTTACAACACAAGAGTTTAATGGGACTACACAAAGGTTTTCTGATGACGCATTTTCCATCATACACTTTAATAGCCAAAGTTTGAAATGTAAATTATCAAAGATTAACAACTTTCTTAGCGATTTAAAATGGACATTTAAAGGGATTGCTGTAACAGAAACCTGGTTGAAGGAAATGCAAGTTGACAGTGTACAGATCAACGGTTACAACATGTTTTATGTAAACAGGATGGGGAAAGGTGGAGGAGGTGTTGCCCTCTATGTTGATGCTAAACTTAAATGTAAAGTTGTTGAGCACAAAACTATAGCTGTGACTGATTTGATGGAAGCATTAACGATAGAAATCATAAATGATAAAGGAAAAAATGTGTTAATCACTTGTGTTTATAGACCACCTGGGCCTGCTACTGATTTGTTTACAGAAAAAATTATAGAAATGTTTGAGGATGTAAAGAACAAATCAGTAATCGTATGTGGTGATTTCAATATAGATTTGGGTAGCAAAATAGCAACTAACGACCAGAATCACAACTCATAGTGCTACGATTATTGATAATATATATACAAATATACACGGTGAAATTATAAATGGTATTTTCATGACAGATGTGAGTGATCATCTCCCTGTATTTATAATTTATGACAATTTCTGTATTAATACTATGCAAGATAACTCTCTCGTTGTCATACGGGATAAGTCTAGTAAAGCTATTGAGAATTTTAAAGAAGATCTTAAGAGACAAAATTGGGATCAAGTATATACGAATGATGTAAATAATGCTTATAATGCTTTCATGACTACATTAATTAATTCATATGATAAAAATTGTAAACAAATGAAAATTCGTGCTCAAACTGCGAAAAAATCCTTTGATAACCCTTGGATGACAAATGGTTTGAAAAACGCTTGTAAAAAGAAAAATTATCTGTATAGAATATTTCTTAAAAAAAAATGCAGATATAAAAAATATAAAAACAAACTTGTATTAATTATAAGAAAACAAAAAAAGGATTATTACACCAATCTGATAGACAAAAGGAAAGGCAGTATCAAAAACACATGGGCTGTAATAAATACAGTCTTGCATAAAGGCAGGGCCAAAATTATTACTCCTGATTTTATAACAAAGAACAACTCAGATAAATATGCGACAGAAGAAATTGAAAATGAATTCAATAATTATTTTGCAAACATTGGCTCCAATTTAGTACAATACATCCCAGATGAAAACAATGATGGTGGTATTATTCCACATAGTGTAAACAGTATTTTCCTTGAGAGGGTACAAGCGAGGGAAATTTTGAAAATTGTGTATGAAATTGCAAATAAAAAGTCAAATGATTATACAGATATGAATATGTCACTGATAAAGCTAATTATAGACGTTATTGTTGAGCCTTTTACTTACATTTGTAATTTGTAATTCACTACAGGGAAATTTCCAGAACGTATGAAAATAGCCAAAGTGGTTCCACTTTACAAAAAAGGAAATAAAAATGATGTTTCGAATTATAGACCCATATCCCTGTTACCACAGTTATCTAAAATTTTAGAAAAATTATTTGTGTTTAGATTAAAAAAAATTTTGGATAAAAATGAATTGTTAAATAATAGTCAATATGGATTTCGTTCAAATCATTCAACTGCAACAACAATTTTGGAACTGGTAGAAGACCAGTACCAATGCTATGGATAAGAAACATGTTACTGTAAGTGTCTTCGTGGACTTGCAAAAAGCGTTCGATACCTTAGACCATGAAATATTATTGAGTAAATTATATAAATATGGTATAAGAGGCATAGCTCATCAGTGGGTCAAAAGCTATTTAAAAGAAAGAGAGCAGTTTGTTGAAATCAATAACACAAAATCAAAAAATTTTCCAATAGCTTGTGGTGTTCCCCAGGGATCGGTACTAGGTCCAATACTTTTTCTTCTTTATGTGAATGATATAGCAAATGTTTCTAAGTTACTAAAATGTATTTTGTTTGCGGATGATACTACTTTATTTTATGCTGGCAAAAATATAAATGACGTATTACAAGTTGTAGAGTATGAGTTTGGGAAAATTATGAGATGGTTTAACGCCAATTGATTGTCTTTAAATATTAGTAAGACAAAATTTATGATTTTTAGTTGTATAAATAAGGATTTCGATGCAGCATTGTCAGTACAAGGAGTACAGATTGAAAGGACTCATGAATTTAAGTTTTTAGGTGTTGTGATCGATGAACAGTTGACATGGAAATTCCATATCGACCATGTTAAATCTAGGGTATCCCAAATTATAGCAGTGTTACATAAGGTAAAAGTATCTGTAAATAAATGTGCCTTAATTTTGTTATATAATTCATTGATTGTTCCACATCTGACCTATTGCATTGAAGCATGGGGAAGTGCAAAAAAGACTTATATAGAACTAGTTTTTAAATTACAAAAACGTGCTATTCGCGTTGTAAATGGAAGTGAATATAGGGCCCATACAAATCCAATATTTATACAGTTAAAAATCTTAAAATTCAATGACTTATTCGAATATAGCCTTCTAAAAATAATGTATAAAGCTCATTTGAAAACATTACCTGATAAATTGCAAAATAGATTCATCAAGAGAGTAAGTAGATTTAATTTAAGAGGAACTGAAGTCTTTCAGAAACCTGAGTTCAGAACAAAATTAAAGGAAAGATGTGTCTCAATACAAGGTGTCAGTCTGTGGAACAATCTAAATAGCGAAATTAAAACTTCAACATCGTTTTTAGTTTTTAAGAAGAGTGTAAAAGCATTACTAATAAAGAAATATTATGCTTCTATTTAGCAGGAAAATGTGATATTTGATTTATGACTATGTATATGTGCTGCAAAGTAGACGTGTGTTGTAAGCGCACCTCTTTGGAATTTACATAAATTGTAATTTAACTTATGTTGATAAGGGGCAGATATTATAAGTTTATCTTCTTTCTGCTCCTTTTCATTTCTTTTTTAAAGATTGAAATAAAATATGAAGTGAAGTGAAAAGGCCTAAACATTTTGAAATCAATTTTCTTCCCAATTATCCTGCTGGTGAGGATGAGTGCAGCATGGAATCTAAACGCTTACAACTTGTGGAGGTAATGAAGAAATGTCATCCAATTTCCACCCTGATATCACAGCACATGGATTCCACTTTTCCTTGAGGAGAAAGGAGATCGTTGAGATTGAGTCTCCAGTAAAAGAGACTCTTCAAAGATGGCCATCACTCTTCACAGAACGACAAGTAAGTAACAATTAAATCACACAACCTAACACAACATTTACTTACCCTCATGCCATTCCAGATTTATATGAATTTCTTCAGATACAAATTCTTAAAGTCGTCCATCTCTGAGTGTGAAGAATGTGAAAGCTCTTAAAAGCATGTATACATTGATCGTGACATTAATCATTATGACCATATATTAACTCTCTTTTTCTAAATATACACATTTGCGTTTATCTGAAGAATGTCTGTTACATTTTGGGACACCATGAGAGTAATTGTGGCAATTTTCAAATATCCCTTTAACAGTAACCAAAAGCATTATAGATAAAGCATTGTTCTTTTTCCTTTTACCGATCAATGCAGAGTTTGTTCGCATCAAAAGCAAAAACCTCAAGCAAGAAT
Source organism: Carassius carassius (assembly GCF_963082965.1). Classification (NCBI taxonomy): domain Eukaryota; kingdom Metazoa; phylum Chordata; class Actinopteri; order Cypriniformes; family Cyprinidae; genus Carassius; species Carassius carassius. The sequence continues at coordinate 30,420,864 of NC_081765.1, forward strand.
TTTTCACAGCTCTTCATCAACATACAGCTCGATTTCTGTACATTTTTGAAACCAAAAAAGGGGCAGTTGGAAAAAGGCTTTCAGAGTTTCTTGATCAAATTACGTTGAAGGTAAGCTTGTCATTGCTTCTTTCTTAAACTAAATTCTGTAAAATTTCATTCTATGTAATAGTTTTTTTTCAGGGCACTGTCATCACTTCATTTTAAAATGGGTTTCTTTCTGACTAATTTCAACTTCTTTTCCAGGGCACTGACATCGCTGCTAATCGCACAGCAGTTCTTCGTGGACTTCCTCTCCTTTTTGGAGAAGAAACCTCTGACTTTTTCAAAGCAACATTGGCAAGTACCATTCTTTGTATATTTCATTCTAAACTCTAATCCCCCATACATACATCACAAACAGGCATTCAGTTATGCTTCATTCAACTATCCCAGAAACAGACCAGACACAAAACTTTTTAAATTTAATTGTACATTTTTTTGTGTATGTTCGGCCGTCATTGTACTGTTCATTCTCTATTACAATGTGTAATTTTCACACAATATTTTAACCATTGTTTATCTCTGTTAGTTGTATGTTGAACAGAAAGTGATGGTCCTGATTCTTTAAGATACATGTACATTTGTGAGATTTACTATTTCTAATGTAACCAGAATTTTAATAGTGCTGTTCCTTTTTTTTTTTTTTTTTTTTTTTTTTTTTTTTAGGACTGTGATTGTGACACACCCCAGATTTCCAACGGGATTCTGACTGTGATAACAGACGGCAGCCAGGATTCTTCACAAGTACTGCATTTAGAGGATTCACACACCACAATTATACTCGAAGGAGCCATTGTGATGGACAATATTGAAAACCTCCCGGATGCCATGTGGCTACTTTTTGGGCTGATATATGCGCTCAATTTAAAGTACCCTCCACTGCTCAAGAACACCTTTGATTTTATTCAAAGAGTGTTTCTTTCTCTGGGACACAAATCCCTGAAACCAAAACTACAGTCCCTTAAAAACATGCTACTCATGTAAGTGAAGGCTTTTTAAGATTTTTTTTAAAGTGACAGTCCGCCCAAAACTGAACGTTCTGTCATTATTTAAACTCCCTCATCTCTTTCCAAAACTGTAAGAGAAAGGGTCTAGTCTTAAAACAAGTCACAAAGACATCTTGATAATCTTTTTGGATCTTTTTAAGTTTTGGTTACCTGGACTTTTAATATAGGGACATAAACCGCTCATGTTTAATTTAAAATATTTGTATGTGTGTTTCAAAGACTATCCAAACTTACAGGTTTGGTATGATATGTGGGAGAGTAAATTATGACAGAATTGTCAGTTCTGGGCTATCCCTTTACTATACCTTTAAGCTTGTTGCACAGACTTTCTAAAATGCACAAAAAAGTTTTAAATCGTATAATGGTTTTATTGTTAAATGTTTTTGTTTAACATATTTTTACACTTTTATTTTTGAAGTGTAATATATTGTCCTGCATTAAGCTAACGTTGATGCTTTTAAAAGGTCAACTGTTCTGTTCATTTCAGGTCAAAGATTGTCAAATTCGAAATTCATTCATCAGTCATATTTTTTTTATTTTGGTTGCACTTGCGCTGCACATTTCACAGTCAGCCTTACATAAGTATACTTGATTACTTGAGTTTGGTATACAAATGTTATTAAGTTGTGCCAACTAAAAATTAATAAAATACTTTACTTGGAAATTTTAAGGCAATCGGTTTCCTCAATTTTTCTAAGTAAAGTCAACTAATTACATTTTACAGTGTACACGGTGCTTCATGACTAAGTTGTGTTTAGGGATATAATGACACAGTCAAAGCTCAGTTGAATGCCTTTGTTGTTTGACAATTAAGGGTATCTCTGCTCCCCATTGCCTATGTAATCCTGAACGTTGTGTAATGTGTCACAGCATTCATGTCTGTCTCTTAAATTTTAGTTAGTTTCCCTGTCCCAGCACTGACTTTTTTGAAAGGGGTGTGAGAAGCATGAGAAAGAGCTACTGCAGGACACTAAAGGGTCATTCCCCGTATATCTGACCAGTCACGTGCGTGCTTACACTCTAAAAAAAAAGGTGCTGAATAGCACTAAAGGTGGTTCTTTGGCTCGTAATCATAGGGGAACCACTTTAAGTGCCATATAGCACTTATCTTTAAAGGTGCTGTACAGCACCTTTGTCAAATGGTGCTATGTAGAACCATAAGAGGTGCCATAAAGCACCTTGTCTGTGTACAATTTCTTCAACAAAAATGGTGCTCAACAGTGGTTCTTTGGCTCGCTATAGGGGAACTTCTTTTGGCATTAATGGCACCCAAGCTTTATATATTTGTCAAATGGTGCTTTATAGAACCTTTTTTTTAGGTAGTAGGGTATTATGTTTGTTAAGCGCTGCCATCTTGGTTAAGACCAAGATGGCGGCGCGAACACATCGCGAGGCTCAGCGTCTCTCCAGTTTTTGCAATTTTGCAGTATTATTCCTGCTCATCTCGGGTCTGTTCGTACTGAACAGCTTTGCTTTAACATCATACACCCGACAGGAGCTTTTGGATATCGTTGAGGACTTTTCCAACAGTTTTATCACCAATCTTCGACTCATTCCTGAGATCGCTAGAACACCTGAGGCTATGCACTCTACCCGGCCGGGCGGAAGTGTTAACAGGCGGCGTCGAGATCGTAAACAAAGGCGGGGGAAGCGCGGAGGTCTAAAAGTCAAGCTAAAGCTAACACCGCTCCGGCTCTCTTTACCCAGCATTTTCCTCGCTAATTTGTGGTCATTGGTGAACAAAATGGATGAGTTACGACTCCGCATCACCCACAGTAAGAGACTTTTGGACTGCAATGTCATGGTTTTCACAGAAACATGGCTACACAGCGATGTACCCAATAATGCTATTGAGCTAGCCGGACGCTACACGCTCCGGGCAGATAGAATGGCAGATGACTCCGGCAAGACAAGAGGTGGTGGATTGTGCATTTATATCAACAAAGCTTGGTGTACGAACACTGTCATTGTTGGGAGACACTGCTCAGCTAACCTAGAGTTTCTCATGGTTAAATGTAGATCTTTTTATCTGCCACGGGAGTTCACTTCCACCATAATAACTGCAGTCTATATTCCACCGGATGCTAATGCCAAACTTGCTTTGAACGAACTTCATGCAGCCATTAGTAAACAACAGACTGCTCACCCGGAGGCTGCTTTTATTGTCGCGGGTGATTTTAATCACTGCAAATTAAAGACCGTGCTCCCCAAATTTCACCAGCATGTTTCCTGCCACACCAGGAGACACAACTTTGGATCATGTTTACACAAACATTAATGGAGCTTACATCGCGACCCCCTCCCCCACCTCGGACAATCTGATCACCTTTCTTTGTTTCTCACCCCTAAGTATTCACCCCTCATCAACCGTGTAAAGCCATCAGTGAGGACCATCAAAGTGTGGCCAACTGGAGCAGACTCTTTACTTCAAGACAGGTTTCAACACACTGACTGGAGTATGTTTGCTTCTCAGGCTGCCTGTGGCTCTCACACGGACATCGATATCTACACCTCATCTGTACTGGATCACATCAACACCACCATTGACAGTGTTACAACAGAGAAACAGATAACAACATATCCTAATCAGAAGCCATGGATGAACAAGGAGGTGCGACTTCTGCTGAAAGCCCGCAACACTGCCTTCAGGTCAGATGACGCTCAGTCCTACAGTAAATCCAGGGCTAACCTGAAAAGGGGCATCAAAAAGGCCAAGTACTGCTACAAGCTGAAGGTAGAGGAACACTTTTCCAACTCTGACCCCCAACGCATGTGGCAGGGCATCCAGATCATCAGTGACTACAAGTCAAGCAACTACACTCCAATGGTCACGGACGTCTCCTTCCTTAACGAGCTAAATGACTTCTATGTTCGCTTCAACAGCGACAGCAAGGAGACGGCCACCAAAATCCACATCCATTGTGCCAGTACTGAAACACTCCTTCCCAATGTGCCTGAATGACTATCGCCCCGTAGCAATCACACCCATCATTATGAAGTGCTTCGAGCGACTGGTCCTAGCACACATCAAAGACTGCCTCCCACCCACACTGGACCCACACCAAATTTGCCTACCGTAGGAATAGGAGCACAGAGGATGCACTATGCACAGTGCTGCACTCTGCACTCACACACCTGGACCATAACAACACGTATGTTAGGATGTTGTTTGTTGACTTCAGTTCAGCATTTAACACCATCATTCCCTCCAAGCTGGCCACAAAACTTGGAGACCTGGACATTAACACCTCCCTCTGCAACTGGATTATGGACTTTCTGACCAACAGGCCTCAGCATGTTCGGTCAGGCCACACCCACTCCATCACCATCACACTTAACACTGGCGTACCACAGAGCTGTGTGCTGAGCCCATTCCTTTACTCCCTTTACATCCACGACTGCAGCCTGTGCATGGATCCAACTCCATCATTAAGTTTGCAGACGACACCACGGTGATTGGCCTCATCACAGACAATGATGAAACTGCCTAACGGGAGGAGGTACAGCACCTGGCCACATGGTGCGCTGACAACAACCTGCTCCTTAACACCAATAAGACTAAGGAGCTCATTGTGGACTTAAGGAAGAAGAAAGGAAGCACGCATCACCCCATCCACATTAACGGGATGGTTGTTGAATTTGTCTCCAGCTTCAAGTTCCTGGGAACCACCATATCGGAGGAACTGTTCTGGGCCACAAACACCTCCAGCCTGGTCAAGAAGGCTCACCAGCGCCTTTTCTTCCTCAGGACACTGAAGAAGAACCAGCTGTCTTCATCCATCCTGGTGAACTTTTACCGGTGTGCGATCGAGAGCATCCTGACCAGTTGCATCACAGTCTGGTATGAGAACTGCTCAGTGGCTGACCGCAAGGCACTGCAGAGGGTGGTGAAAACTGCCCAACGCATCACAGGGACACAGTGTTGGGGAGTAACTAGTTACATGTAACGGCGTTACGTAATTTAATTACAAAATAAATGTAACAGTAATCAGTTACAGTTACTAAGAAAAAATGAGTAATTAAATTACAGTTACTTATGAAAATTGTAACGATTACAAAGAGGATTACATTTGAATATTTACACACATCCACGTACAGCTTATTTCTTTCCCAAATTGCACTAAGACATATGGCCCATAATCTCCGAGACGCGGAAAACACATTCGTAGAATCCTGTCATAAAAATGGAATTCAGCCTATAACGCGGACGCAATATGCCACATTTTGGACGAATAAATCAAAAGTAGGTCAGTACACTTGAATCAAAACCCGATATGGACTGATGTCTGTGAATATTAAGCCGCAAAAAGACTGAAAATGAATCCTGCACGTTCTGCGTGTCTGTGGAAATCAGGCGCGCTGACTGGACATCGGGAGAACCGGGACTATTCCCGGTGGCCTGGCAGACGATTTGGCCTTCTACTTTAATATTGTTATTGTATAATTGCAGGCCGAATATACTAAAGCGATTATTTCCGAATCCGCCATTCGATAATTAAATTTCTAATAAATCATGAATCGGTTAGTCGTGACTGGCAATGGTTGGGCTCGCGCGCTCTCTGCGCCTCCACGGAACGGTTTGGATCAGACTCCGAGTAATCAATGCGAGAGAGAGAGACCGGAGTGAACTTTGTAAGCACACAGCTGGAGCAGAGAAGCGACACTTCTGTTCAGGGTTTCAGGTGCAGGTCAGTTTCATCTGTAAATATGCTAATGTATTTTTGTCTTTGTTTACTTAGTCAAGCAGCAGCAGCACATTGCTCGCAATCACTCAAAATACTGTATAAACGACGTCATTATTATCTTTTGTAATGTTACAGTAGTAAGTTAGCAGACAAATCATCATATTTTATCATAGGTTTAGGGAGAGCTAGTGGATACAAAAACACAACCCTTAGGAAAATTAATATAGCCTATGGTATGGCACTAACCGTGGTTTAATTATGGAATTTGTAGTAAAAATAAATACAAGTGGTAATTCATTTGCCAAAAAAACAAAATTGCACTTACAAACATGGTAAAAGTCACAAAACATGGTAAAAGTCAAATAAAAATCTTCAGTATTAAAGTCATGAGAGAGATGGATGGATAATGGAAGTGAAGGTGCAGTTCAGGAGAGAACTCTTAATTACGTTGCAAGTCCCCCAACCTAAGGATTCAAATCTTTTTCATGTCAGGTCCAAAAAAAAAAAAGGGTTGTCCATGTTTCAGAATGGGTTGTGGGTGTATGAGTGTGAGATTTCCCAGCCTATTTTTTTCCCCAGTCCGCCCCTCATGGAAATTAATCTCTAGAACAGTCACTTCATGAGCATTTTTTACTTATTTTGAGAAACTATCATCATATCATATACAAAGAGACAGCAGTGTTTCAAAAAGACACCAATGTTTCAGGAGTTTAGTACACAAAATAGGACACATGCTTATTAGACAACCGTATTTGTTGATGTATATGCTTTTATTTTTTTATTAACTATTTTTCCCCAAACCATTGTTAGATGCAGTTAGATGCCTGTAGTTATGCAAAGATTTGGTTTCAAAAACAGTATCTATAAACTATTTCTTTTGATTTTAAATCTGCTTTGAACTTCAGATCAATCTCTAAGTAAAGTCTGATTGTGTGGTGGATGTGTTCAAATGTGATCATCTTAATTTAAGTGATGAAGGATGGTGAAAGTCTGACAGTATTGAGCACTACTGTAAGGTTAAACCTGTATGGTGTAAAATGGTTGAAGATGATTTACAGTTGCAAATTAACATTCATTAGAAATTTGTAAAAGTAATCAAAATGTACTCAAAAGTAATTAGTTACATTACTTTATTAAAGTAATTAAAAAAGTTACACTACTATTACATTTTAAATAGGGTAACTTGTAATCTGTAACCTATTACATTTCCAAAGTAACCTTCCCAACACTGCAGGGACACCACTTCCTGCTCTTGAGGACATCCAGAGGAAACGCTGTCTACGACGAGCTCGCAGCATTCTCAAGGACTCCTCTCACCCTGACCATGGACTGTTTACCCTCCTGCCCTCCGGGAGGCGCTTCAGGAGCCTCCGGACAAGGACCACAAGACTCAGGAACAGCTTTTTCCCTAAAGCTGTCTCCTTGCTGAACTCTGCCCTCTGACACCCCTCAAGACCACCCACACCCAACAAACAGACTCCTCCCCCTCTTCTACACTACATCTGACTGATTTATTTATTTATTTACAACAAGCAAAAAACAGTAACTTGTTATTACTTGAACTACTGTCTGTTCATCCAGGAACACTGAATAATCCATTTGCACACTGAAATATTTTCTATGCACTTTACTGTCCATTGCAATAGTGTAATTATGTATTGCAATAGTGTAATTATGTTCATATGTTCATAGTTCTGCCTATAGTATACATACACTTTTACATAATCCACCTGTATAGTATGTTCATAGCACACCTATCTGTATATCATGCTAATAGTATTTAAAATCTGTAAATTATGTTCATAAAACTTATCTGTATAGTTATTGTACATATTGTAGACCTTGTATATTCTGTACTGCTTATTGCACTTCTGGTTAGATGCTAACTGCATTTCGTTGCCTTGTACTTTACATGTGCAGTGACAATTAAGTTGAATCTAATCTAATCTAATTATCATGCCATATACTACAATGTTTAAGTCAATATGCTTCTAAATGACGCTTTTATACCAAATCGTGGATTGAAAGATTCAAAATCCTGTACTAAAAGCTTACTGATAAACAAAATACATTACACTTTTAAAATAGTTTAATTCATTTCCTTTAGTTGCAAATATAATCGGTGCTTTTTAACATAAACAACACTGGCTAAAGGAGTTAGAAAACATTGAAGGAAAAATTCTAATAGAAATTAGAATGGGCCCCAGAAAGAGAAAGAGAGAGAGAGAGAGAGACTCTATGCAGAGATTGAGTTGTACACTCTTTAAATTGTGACAGAAAGTCAGGCTGCATCCTTCATTTTTAAGACAATGCACTCCAGGAAGGTCAGTGTCTTTTTCAGTCCTTTAGGATATTGGATCCCAAACAGAAAATATATACAAAGGATGAGGCCCAGTGCCACTGAGATGTCCTCAGTCTCCTCAGTAATGGACTGGCCATCCAACATGACGACAATGTGGTCGTATTGCATGTGATGACCTTCCCTGCAGCCTTTGAGCACCATTTTAGGTGTTGGTGTGTCAGCAGGGCAGGTCTGAGCATGGCCCTGGGGGAGAAGGGATAATAGCATTAACCATCTTCTAATTTATTTGAAAAGCAAACCTTAAATAGTTGAATAACACAATAAGCCCATTGAAGCTGTTTTACAGTGAATTTAAAGGGTTAGTTCACCCAAAAATCTAAATTATGTCATTAATAACTCACCCTCATGTCGTTCCAAACCCGTGAGACCTCTGGTTATCTTCGGAACACAGTTTAAGATATTTTAGATTTATTCCGAGAGCTCTCAGTCCCTCCATTGAAACTGTGTGTACGGTATACTATCCATGTCAGAGGTGGGTAGTAACGAGTTACATTTACTTCGTTACATTTACTTGAGTAAATTTTTTGTGTAACTAATACTTTTTGGAGTATATTTAAAGATGGGTACTTTTACTCTAACTTGAGTATTTTTGGGGGGAAAAATATGTACTTGTACTTCGTTACTGTGGGCCACGCTCCTCTCGTTACTTTATCTTAATGCAATAAATGTTATAAATGCTTCAGTTTGATCCAAACGCGCCGTCTACTTTTCTCTGGGGGGCAATGAGCAATGCTCATTCACGAATGATTCATTCTTTTGAGTCAATTCTGTTCAAAGGATTGTTCAAACCAGTGGGCTAACCAGTGAATTGGTTCGTGAATCAGTTTGAATGATTCGTTCAGTATCCTGCAGCGCGCGCTGAACGTTTGAAACAGTTCCCTCAGAGTTGTAACGTTTAAGAACAGAAAGAGCGTTGAAGACGTGGCTGGATCTGCACTGAATTGAAAGCAAATCTGCAAAGGCTATTATTTGCTTGTGATGAAGATCTGTATTGGATGAACACCACATGCGCTGTATACGGTTGAACAGGTATAACTTGGGCTACACTCGATTACAGTACACGATACCACTATGACATTAGTTTGTTGTATGTGTGACTTATAACAGAGGGGAGTCAAGTTGAATGCAGCTTCCAAAAGACAAAAAATAGCAGATTAATATTTTCTATATTTGATACAATCACACCAGCGTGAGAACTCAGCGAGTCATATCATCAGCTGCTAAATTCAGATCTGCGTTCGCTGGCTGGCGGTGAGCCAGAGACAGACGCGTTTTTACAGCAGTGCGCATTATAACCAATCACACAAGATTCTGTTGAGCTTATTAAAGCATTGGCCAATCAGAGGTGTTCTGATGAGTAATCGCTGAAATGCCGGTGCTTCCTTCACTCGCTCGCTGACTGGAGACCTCTTTCTGGCAAATTCTCTCTTCAGAAACAACAAAGTGCAGATGTGTGTGTACGAATCTGTAAATAAGATATTGATTTCACAGTGTTAACAGGTTCAGTGATTTTATTGGGAGTTTCTGAGAGTGATTGATAGACTGTCAGTGAAAATTATCTTTGATAATGTAAATGTTATTTGCTCTCTTTTTGAACAATGAAAGATTAGCAGCAGTTTTTATATCACATTGACTTTCAATGTTAAATTCACATTTAATATAAAGTAAGTCGTATTAAAAATATGTTATGGCATGACACCTATATTACTTAAGTAAACAGACAGGTTTGTATAATAAATTACATAATTAGGCTACTTTGACCATCGCATTATTATCATTATTAACAATTTATGAAAAGTGAGAATCCATATATTTCATTATATAGTTCATGCTTCTGGGAATGTTTCTAATAAAAATTAAAAAAATAAAATAAAAATTATAATAATGCTTAATAATAATTTGCCAATATGCTGTTGCTGCTGTGTGTCAAATGACGACTCCCCTATGCCTAGACACAATAATGATATTTCCACAATATTAACGCTTGCAGAAATATACATTTGTTTACATTTTGCAGAACAGATGAAAGAAGATCTGTCAATGTGCATTTTTTTGGAACCTGTGAGATTTTGTTTAGCATTATTTGATGAATAGAAAGATAAAAAAAACATCAATGATAGTAAATCAACATATTGGAATGATTTCTGAAGGATTATGTGACATTGAAGACTGGAGTAAAGGCTGATGATATATATATATTTCTGTGATTAATCGCAATTAATCGCAATAAAAAAAGAAATGTTTTTGTATTTTTTTAATATATTTTTTAATGTAATAATTTCACAGTTAAATTTAAATACTTGTTTAAATGGCATCTTTTTATGAATGAAGGCCAGTATTACTAATATTAATACAGCTACTGATTTTTTTTTTTTTTTACATTTATTATTAGGCTTCAAAAATATAACAGTTTTTAATTTAAGTAAACTTAAAACAATGCTAACATAAACCCATAATAAATGTCATGTTTACTCCTGCCCTTCCTGTCTTAACAGTTAGGAAATATACAGAAATTTAATAAAGTTATCAAAGTTATATGCAGTCTGCACTGCATAAACTATAAATTAAATAGTTAATCCTTATTAAAGCTACAAAAGTTATTTAGTCAAGAGCAGCGAGTCATTTTCTCTGTTCCCTTTGTTCTTTAACTTTACTGACAGGAAGCTTTTTTGGCTGCTGTCCCTTTAAGAGCAGACAGACACGCGGATCTCACCGTTTATATACTGTCTATGGATCTCGCCTCATTCTCTCACAACTCTTTTTGTTCATTTTAGACTTTATATAAATCATTTAAAATTGCTCTTATGAGGATAATCGACAAAACTGGCACTTTGGGATGTTTATTGTTAGTTCAAGCGCTTAAGAGAACTGGATTCTGGCGCCCTGTCTATGCATTGTGTGTGTGTGTGTGTGTGTGTGTGTGTGTGTGTGTGTGTGTGTGTGTGTGTGTGTGTGTGTGTACGTGTGTATGTGTCACATAAGGGCATTCACAGACAGTGCATTCTCTTTTGTCTTGCTGCGCTTGAAATGTTTAAAAGCATTTAAATGAATAAGAGCGTGATCATATAATGTAAAGCTAGCCAACGGATGGCAGAAAATACGGATGCTGCGTTAATTGCGTGAAATATTTTGACACGTTAAACCAGACAAAAATTAATATATATTATATATATATATTAATATATATATATATTAATAGCCTTCAGCACTAATATATATATATTTTTTTATTTTTTTATTTATACACACACACATACATAACATACATTTTATCTATATATCTAATTAAAAATAGGCCCAGTATATATGACCCAAAGTAACTAGTAACTAACTACTTGAGTAGATTTTTTATCCGATACTTTTTTACTCTTACTCATGTAACTATTCAGACTGGTACTTTTACTTTAACTTGAGTAAATATTTCTATAAGTACTTTTACTTTTACTTGAGTACAGTTTTTGGGTACTCTACCCAGCTCTGGTCCATGTCCAGAAAGGTAAGAAAAACATCATCAAAGTAGCCCATGTGACATCAGAGGGTCACTTAGAATATTTTGAAGCATGGAAAATACATTTTGGTCCAAAAATAGCAAAAACTACGACTTTATTCAGCATTGTCTTCTCTTCCGTGTCTGTTGTGAGAGAGTTCAAAACAAAGCAGTTTGTGATATCCAGTTCGCGAACTAATCATTCAATGTAACCGGATCTTTTTGAACCAGTTCACCAAATCACCAGTACTCGCATACTGTAGGTTTATATCCAGTATGGTTCTCTTACGAGAGCTCTCTCGTACTGCGTCTTAGCTAAGACACTACGGGAAAAGTCTCTTTTCACGAAATACTGAAGCAAAAAATTATCCTTAATTTTGTATTTTTGTAAAGCGCATTTGCAGCAGTACACAGCCATAGGCGAGACGGCTCATTCGCTCATTGGCTTGTTCTGCGGCAACTGCACAGCCTATCGAGCGCGGGCTGATGCAACATCAGACCTTCTTGCCACTTCCCGCCAAAACGGGTGTGGCCCAACCTATAAAAGGAGCTCGAAAAGGCTGACTCACCTGATTATTCATCTCTTCAGCGAAGCTCACGCATCGCTGGATCACGAGGAAGCAAGCGCCGTCTGGAAGAGCATATCAGCAGGACGAGCCATCCTGAAGCCGCTGGCATCGCCGCCTTCCACTGCCGTTCCTGCTGCGCTATCCGGCGCCCATATCCTTTACATCCTTATTCTGTTATATCCTGTGTGTGTGTTCGCCCTGCGACGCACATTCACAAAAGAGCTGCGTCTTTTTAAAGATGCCCTCGTGCGGCTCGTGCAGAGCCCCGCTCAGCGAAGGAGATCGTCATGTCATCTGCGTCTCCTGTCTGGGTGAGGACCATGCAGCGCTCGCGCTCGCTGACGGCGGATGGCCTCATTGCGAGTTAATGCCTATGGTGACTCTGAGGACTCGCCTGGCATCCTTTCTCGAAGCCTGCATCATCCGCTGCGCCGCAGCGCCGTAAGAAGCGCCGCTCGCAGCGCCTACCAGAACCGCCTCCAACTCGGCCGAGCTCGCCGGTTCCCTCCGCTTCGCCAGCCTGCCCTGCATCGCTTCCCGATGCTCAGCGTCCGCTGCTTGCCGACGTGTCATCTGAGGAAGTGGATCTCAGGCCCGCGTCGGAGGAAGAAGACACGTGCTCTCTGCTTGCTTCGGGCAGTGAGGGTTGGGCGAGCTCCGTGGATCTCGCGCCCGCTGCTCAGAGGCCCAGCAGACGGGGGGATATTGATAAGGAGCTGATGCGTGTACTCTCGCTGTGGTCTGCACCAGCGCCCCTTCACGTTCCCGGCTGGATGGTAGCTATCTTCCGGATGAGCGCTCTTCCTCAAGCTCAAAGCACGCCCCTTTTCTTCCTGAGCTTCATGAAGAAGTGGCGAAAGCTTGGGACGCTCCATTCTCGGCGAGAATCCGCTCATCTGTTTCGCCAGCATTCTCCACACTGGACGGTGCTAAGATCAGGGGCTCGATTTGGCACCCTCAACCGGAGTTGTGGTCCCTCCATGTGTGGGCGCTCAACGGTTACCCGCTAATCTCGCAGTGGGAGTGCTAAATACCATCACTCAGGCTAGAGCTCCGTCGACACGACGTCTGTATGCCACGAAGTGGTCGGTGTTCTCCAGCTGGTGCACAGCTCAAGGTTATTCACCCCTTAGTTGTGAGGTGACGGAGGTCCTCTCCTTCCTACAGGAGCTGTTGGATAAGGGCAGAGCCCCATCCACGCTCAAAGTTTATGTGGCGGCCATCGCGGCGTTTTCTGAAACGGCGTCCGGTCAGTCAATAGGAAGGAACGATTTGGTCATCCGGTTCCTCAGAGGAGCTAGGAGGCTGAATCCTCCCAGACCTCCGTCAGTCCCTATGTGGGACCTCGCGGCGGTTTTGGAGGCTTTGAAGGGTCCCCCTTTTGAGCCTATCCAATCGGTTAGCCTTCAGCATCTGTCGTTCAAGACAGTATTCTTGTTGGCTCTTGCTTCTGTGAAGCGTGTGGGTGATTTGCACGCGCTCTCGGTGAACCAGTCGTGCTTGGAGTTTGGGCCCAATGACTCAAGAGTCATACTCCAACCTAGGCACGGTTATGTGCCGAAATCCCTCAACACACCATTTCGGGCTCAGGTTATTGCCCTGTGTGCCGTACCGGTGTCAGGGGAGGATGGAGACTCGAGTCTTCTTTGCCCTGTCAGGGTTTTAAGGGCTTATGTGTCTCGCTCTGCTGCCTTTCGGCAGACGGAGCAGCTGTTTGTCTCGTTCGGTGGGCGTTCCAAGGGAATGGCTGTTTCGAGACAGACTCTATCCAGATGGATAGTTGACGCCATAGCGTTAGCTTACGCTTCCAGGGGCCTTCAGTGCCCGTTGGGCGTCAGAGCACACTCCACAAGAGGCGTCGCCTCGTCGTGGGCGTGGTCTACTGGGATCTCCTTGCAGGATATATGTATGGCGGCAGGTTGGGCCTTGCAAGCAAGGCTGCTGTCGGTATAGTCGAATCAGGGCCCTGAGGGGAATTCTGAGTTCACGAGCGCTATGCGCTGCTGACTGTTATATGGGCAGTATTGCGTAAGACCTGCATTGCCACATTGGTCAGGCCTTGCCTCGGCTGTGTGATGTCATATTGCCGCATCTACGGATGCTGCTAGATATGGGACGGAGGGCTTCCCCCCTTTCTGTCCTGGACTCTCTGTGAGTCCCTCAGGTGACTGTGCACTGTAAATCCTGGGCGTTGCTTCAGGTTTATTGGTGTGTGATCCCTGCGCGCACGGCATTTTACATTGGGTTCCCGTAGCGTCTTAGCTAAGACGCAGTACGAGAGAGCTCTCGTAAGAGAACGTACTCGGTTACTAAAAGAAGTGAAGTGAAGTGACATTCAGCCAAGTATGGTGACCCATACTCAGAATTTGTGCTCTGCATTTAACCCATCCGAAGTGCACACACACAGAGCAGTGAACACACACACACACACTGTGAACACACACCCGGAGCATTGGGCAGCCATTTTTTATGCTGCGGCGCCCGGGGAGCAATTGGGGGTTCGGTGCCTTGCTCAAGGGCACCTCAGTCGTGGTATTGAGGGTGGTGAGAGAACTGTACATGCACTCCCCCCAACCACAATTCCTGCCGGCCCGGGACTCGAACCCACAACCCTTCGATTGGGAGTCCGATTCTCTAACCACCAGGCCACGACTTCCTCAAAGAAGAAGAAGAGCGAACGAGTACTGCGTTCTCTGCCGTGCGTACGATTCACTCTGGTTCGCTTCGGCGATGAAATAAATCAGGTGAGTCAGCCTTTTCGAGCTCCTTTTATAGGTTGGGCCACACCCGTTTCGGCGGGAAGTGGCGAGAAGGGCGCGAAGCGCCCTTATTGGTCTGATGTTGCATCAGCCTGCGCTCGATAGGCTGTGCAGTTGCCGCATAACAAGCCAATGAGCGAACAAGCCGTCTCGCCTATGGCTGTGTACTGCTGCAAATGCGCTTTACAAAAATACAAAATTAAGGATAATTTTTTGCTTCAGTATTTCGTGAAAAGAGACTTTTCCCGTAGCGTCTTAGCTAAGACGCAGTACTCGTTCGCTCTTCTAGAGAGAACCGAGGTTCCGTTTAGTAACCGAGTACGTTTTACACACACATATATATATATATATATATATATATATATATATATATATAATTTTTTTTATTATTTATTTTATTGAACTTAAAAAAATTCTTGACACATTTTCACATTTGATGAATATGAATATACGTTTAACTGAAGTTTGTGACATAATTTCGGTATATATCTGACTTCACATCCACACCAAAAAAAATTCTGTGGTCAAAAAGTCTTGTGTGGAGGCCTTGGATATGTGCTTTGTGTTCAGGAAAATCACAGTAATTTAATGTAATTTATCTAATCCTATCACCAACTAAAGCTAAGACACTTAGGATATTAGAGAACTAAAATCACTAAGAATTAGGGGCTTAACAGGTTATTTGCATGGCAGTAGTGCCATATAGCACCATATCCACGGCAAAGAACCGCTGAAGCACCAAACTAGGCTTAACTGGTTCTTTAAATGATAGTGGTGCTATATAGCACCATATCCACCACAAAGAACCTCTGAAGAACTGCTGAAGAACCATTATTTTTTAGTGTGTAGATGATGCCTGCCTTCAGGTTTAGATGTATAGGAGCTCATGTGTTTTCATGAAGAGGAGGGGGGGGAAACATTTTTGAAGATCAGTGCAGGATTGTCTTGGGTGTTATAACACCAAATTTGAGCCTGATCTCAGTCTGACACCACAAAGCAGATTCCTGAAAGTCACAGAGACTGCATTCATAACCACATTTGATCACTGACAACATTTTATCAACAATCAATCAATCAATCAACATTTATTTGTATAGCGCTTTACAACAACCGTCAGGTATCCAAAGTGCTTCACATCATAGAATACAATAAACATCATATCATAAAATACATATAACAAAAAAGAAAACAGCAAGAGGGAAATTGTGTCACCACTACTATGTATTAAAAGCCATCCTAAACAGGTGGGTTTTAAGTTTAGACCTAAAAAGAGTTTCATCTGCAGTTGTACGGATATCAGGGGGTAACTTGTTCCAAAGTCTTGGGGCAGCAACTGCAAACGCCTGATCACCCCAACGCTTGTACTTTGACCTTGGGACTTCTAAAACCTGTTGATTTGAAGACCGTAACGACTGGCTGTGCTCACGCAGGGTTAAAATCTCACTTATGTACTCCGGTGCTCGGCCATTTAGGGCCTTAAAAACGAACAACAAAATCTTAAAATCTATTCTAAACTGTACTGGAAGCCAGTGTAAGGAATAGAGGACAGGAGTAATGTGTACACGCTTAGGTGTATTTGTTAAAAACCGAGCGGCAGCATTTTGCACAAGTTGAAGTCGTGCAATAGAGCCTTGACTTAAACCTACATAGAGAGCATTACAATAATCCAACCTCGAACTAATAAAAGCATGAATCACCTTTTCTAGATCATGCCTATTAAGAAAAGGCTTAACTTTAGCTAGAAGACGAAGCTGAAAAAAACTCATTTTGACAATATTGCTGATTTGCTTGTCAAATTTCATGTCGCAATCAAAAGTAACCACTAAATTTCTGACAGCAGGCTTAAGGTATGGAGCCAAAGCCCCCAAACTCACCGCTGAACCGTTTGGGTTGCCGAAGATGATACACTCCGTTTTTTCATTATTTAAACTAAGAAAATTTTGTGACAACCACATCCTAATATCATCGATACAACTAAGTAGGGAGTCTAGTGCGACATTATCATTCGGTTTTAAAGGCAAATAAATCTGCAAGTCATCAGCATAACAGTGAAAGGATAGATTGTGCTTTCCTATAATACTCCCTAACGGCAACATATATAAAGAAAACAAGATTGGGCCAAGAATTGAACCCTGGGGTACCCCACAAGAAAGAGGAGCAGCCGACGAGGAGCATTCACCAATCATAACAGAGATGCTCCTATCTGCTAAATAGGAGCTAAACCATTGAAGTGCCAAACCTCGAATGCCCACACAATGCTCAAGACGAGAGAGGAGGACTGCATGGTCCACCGTATCGAACGCTGCTGTGAGGTCCAAAAGCACTAACACAGCAGGACTCCCGGCATCCACAGACAAGGCAATATCATTATGTACTCTTAGCAGTGCAGACTCGGTACTGTGACGTGATCTAAAACCAGACTGAAATTTTTCAAGGACAGAATTTTTCTGCATAAAGGCTTGTAACTGTATAAAAACAACTTTTTCCAAAACCTTTGACAGAAAAGGCAGATGAGAAACTGGTCTAAAGTTAGATAACACTGAAGGGTCAAGATTTGGTTTCTTAAGTAGGGGCCTGACCACAGCATGTTTAAATGCAGCTGGGACACAACCTAGACTAAGACACAAATTAATTAAAGTGAGTAAACTTGACCCAATGGCGGTATTAAAAACTTCTTTCACTATCCTGGCTGGCACAATGTCTAACGGACAGTTGGTGGGTTTCATGTGCTGCACTACCTCAGAAAGCAGTGTAAGTGAAACTGGCTTAAAATCCTCAAAAACAGCAGAAAGCACCGGAGCAGCAGGTACAAACACGTTAAAATTAGCACTGCAGTTTTGCCTGACAACTGCTACTTTGTCAGTAAAATAACCAAGAAATGTCTCACATGTACTAACTGAAACCTCTGTCGGATCAGAGGTGCATGGATTCAACACAGAGTTAATGGTATTAAATAAAACTCTAGGTTCATGACAACTGCTATTTATGACCGAAGAAAGATAGTGCATCTTCGCCGCCTTCACAGCCTTCTGGTATGTGGCTAGGCTGTCTCTTAATAAACCTAGTGATGAAAATAATTTGTCCTTTTTCCACTTTCGTTCGGCTTGCCTACAGTGTTGCCTAAGAGCCCTTGTGGTGTCATTTAGCCAAGGATCCACCTTAGGTTTAATAGATTTAGTCCGAAAAGGGGCAATAGAGTCTAGAATTTCAGTGCTTGTGGAGAGAAACACAGAAAGAATATTATCTGGGGATGAAGGAGAGACCAGACCATTCATAGCATAAAACTGTGAGCCCATAAACGCAGAAGCAAACTCTACACCTACGGAGGGTGTGATGCAGCGGCGCCTAGAGGCTGAGGAGACAGGTTTACTAGTGGGTGGTGGAATACTGATCTCAAATCTAATGGGGAAGTGATCTGAGATACCAGATTCTGTTATTTCTTCAAGTGAAACTGAGAGCCCGTGTGAAATAATGAGATCCAACGTGTGGCCAAGTTGATGTGTCGGACCTTCCACACATTGATTTAAGCCAAAAGAACTTAAAAGAGTTTTAAAATCATGAGCAAGTGGGTTTGAGGGACAACACACATGGATATTGAAATCCCCACAAACCAAAAGCTTATCATATTTAGGAACAACATCAGCTAAAAACTCAGAGAACTTGTGCATAAAATCTTTGTTTGGCTTTGGTGGGCGATAAATAACTGCAAACAATACAGGATAATCTAGATCAGCCACAAACAGCTGAAGTTCAAAACTATTATAGACAAGTGCAGGTAGTAACCGGCATCTGTACTCATTTTTGAAGAGCGTGGCCAGCCCACCGCCTCGACCTGACACTCGTGGGGAGTTGTAGAAAGAGCAGCCAGGGGGGAGGAGCTCCGAGAAGGCGCTGTCATCACCTGGTTTCAACCATGTTTCCGTCAACAACAAAAAGTCCAGAGCGTTTGTCATAAAATAGTCATTCAATATAAAAGTCTTATTTGTAAGTGACCTAGTGTTGATCAGCGCCATGTGAATTGAGCGCCTTTCAGTCCGTTGGGAAGCACGACTGAGCGGGCGGAGATTCCCAAGCACGCAGCCTCGCTTGGAGGAGCGCTTCCTGTTCCAGTAGCGGGGAGATGGGCACTCGGAGCCCGGTACAATCGACCGGAGCCACCGGTAATTGCATGCCAAAGAACGCACATTGCAGCCGATGAACCCAGCTGACGACCCAAAACACGGATGACCCCGATCGCAGGTGGAGGATGATGTCAGGTACGCTCTGAGCCTGACACGTATTCCGCCTCTCTTCCCACGTTTCCTGCGGCGATTTCTGCGGAGTGGCAGGCAGGGTTCACGCCATAGATAGGCAGGTATGGACGCGATGAAAGGCGGCAGCGTGGCTGACTGACCAACAGAGCCATAGATCGGCACTTTCTCCACAGAGTTACATATACTTAACAAAGTCAGGCGGTCATACACCAGCAACGGTGACACATTTCGAGTGACAAGCAGTAGAAACAGACAAATTAATAATAATCCCAGCAAAGGTAAACGGCGATCCACACACAGCGGCGCCATTTAGAACAGATTTTAGTATCCCATTATGGTTATTTATCTCTGCAGTGTTTTGCAATTGATTTATTTTTTTCTTTTATTTTTTTTTATGACAGTCAGCTGTATGAGTCAATTAGGTTCCAAATATATTGATACAGACAACAACCAATTGAGAGAGAGGAGAAACACTCACTAAATTTGCAAAGTAGAATTTCAAGATAAAATCTCAGAACTGGGGATATAAATGGGAAGTCCTAAAAGAATTTGCAGATTTCCTCTAAGACCTATTGGTTACTGTTGATAAAGCTCTAATTGTCTGAGATTTTAACATTAACATGTGGATATTAAAATTTATGCATTAGGACTTGCGTTTACAGACCTAATAAACTCTTTTCGAGTCAAGCAAAATGTCAACGGACCCACTCATCATTTTAATCATACGCTAGCCTTAATTATATCGCATGGAATTGATCTTTCTAATGTAGTTATCGTACCTGAAAGTAATGATGTTACTGACCATTTCCTTGTATTGTGCATGCTGCATGTTACTTGTATTAATTATATGGCTCCGCATTATCATCTGGGCAGAATTATTATTCCATCCACCAATAAAAGATTCACAAATAACCTGCCTGATTTATCTCAACTGCTCTGTATACCCATAAACACATATGAACTAAATGAAATGACTAGCAACATGAGCACTATCTTCTCTAATACATTAGTAGCTGTACCCCCAATCAAACTGAAAAAGATTAGAGAAAAACATACTGTGCCATGGTATAACAGTAATACCCACTTTATAAAGATAGAAACTCATAGTCTTGAGCGAAAAATTGAGAAAAACTAACTTTTAGAAATGTGTGGAAAAGCAATATATCCAGCTATAGACAGGCTCTAAAAACTGCCAGGGTCTGGCATATCCACAAACTCATAGAAAAAAAAACAAACAAAAAAAAACAATCAAAGGTTTTTATTTAGCACAGTGGCTAAATGAACAAATAACCAGATGCCACCCAATCTAAATATTCTCTCACAGTTTAATAGTAATGACTTGATGAATTTCTTCACTGATACAATAAATAACATCAGTAATACAATAAGAAATGTAGATTCTACAGCATCTAATACTTCAGTTTCATCCATCACACCCAAATATAAACTGCAGTGCTTATATAGTACAACTATAGGACAGGAAGAGCTAAATAAACTTATCACTCCATCTAAACCAACAACATGTTTATTAGATCCTCTACCCACTAAATTACTGAAAGAGTTGTTTCCTGTAGCAGAAGAACTGCTTCTCAACATTATTAACTCATCGTTGTTTTAGGTCACATCCCAAAAACCATTCAAGCTGGTGGTTATTAAGCCTCTTATTAAGAAACCACATCTAGATCATTGTGAACTGGCAAATTACAGACCCATTTAAAATCTTCCATTTATGTCTAAAATTTTTGAAAAAGTTGTGTCTGCTCAATTGTCCTCCTTCCTGCAAAAAAAGATCTGTATGAAGAATTTCAGTCAGGTTTCAGTCCCCACCATAGCACAGAAACTGCACTTGTTAAAATTACAAATGACTTGCTTCTTGCGTCAGACCAAGGCTGCATCTCATTGCTAGTTGTACTTGATCTTAGTGCCGCATTTGACACCATAGAGCATGACATACTCATATTGATTACAAAACTATACAGGTATTCAAGGGCAGGCTCTAAGATGGTCATCTCATTTATCACCAGTAAAATATGGAGTGCTACAAGGATCTGTCCTAGGTCCTCTGCTATTTTCAATATACATGTTGCCCCTTGGTAATATTATTAGAAAATACGGGATTAGTTTCCATTGTTATGCTGATGATACTCAACTGTATATCTCAACGAGACCAGATAAAACTTCTAAATTATCTAAGCTAACAGAGTGTGTTAAAAATGTGAAAGACTGGATGAAACAAAAATGTTCTCCTATTAAATTCAGATAAGCGAGAGATTTTAATTATTGGACCAAAAACAGTACACAGAATCTTGTAGTTTACAATCTGCAACTAGACAGATGTACTGCTACTTCCTCTACAGTCAAAAATCTGGGTGTTATATAAGACAGCAACTTGTCTTTTGAAAATCATATTTGCCATTTAACAAAAACAGCATTCCTCCATCTTCAAAACATTGCCAAGTTACAAAACATGTTACTGTTTCTGATGCAGAAAAGCTAGTTCATGCATTCATGACCTCTAGACTGGACTATTGTAATGCACTGCTAGCTGGTTGTCCTACATCTTCAGTAAACAAGCTACAGGTAGTCCAAAATGCAGCAGCTAGGGTCCTTACCAGGTCAAGAAAATATGATCATATTACCCCAGTTTTACATTATCTGCACTGTACTTACATTCTGTACATTTAAAATAAGATTTAAAAAAAATTCATTCTAAATAAAAAAGTATTGAAATATGTAAGAATATTAAATGCATTATTGCATAATGCATAATTTCATTAACAAGATAAATATGGATGAATAAAACATTGGGCATGTAAATTTTATGATCGTTTTTACATGCATTTTATTTATATATGTATTTTATTCATTTATTATATCACCATATGTGGTTGCAGCTACATCAAACCAAACAGTGGCTCCCCAGTAACATCAATTTATTCCACTGTTTTCAATCCCATTAGTCACTGCACCACAATCATCATTTGCATAAAGTTATACATTTCTCAGTATGTACTTGATGCACATTCCTAGACACACCCACATCACATCACATTGCCAGTGCTTGCCATCATTAAAAATGAAAATGATTTTCAGATTTTTCATGATTGTTGTTGTTAATCATACGTTTAAATGCCCATTTAAAGCAGTGACAGAAAGAGTAGAATGGAAGGAAGTGAAAAAAGGAAGATGGCAGTCATCAATCTCTCATTTTGACTCCTCTCCACCTGTCTGCATGACACGTGTGAATATCAGTGACCTTTAAGTGGATCCCTAGCTGCTTTCCCAATGGCACTGTTTCCTAAGTGTTCGTCTGTATTTATAAAGTTCTGTGTGATCATCTATCAGCGTGACAAACTCACTGTGATTCTCCAGATAACCCTTTGTGCTTATTTATGGAGTTTGTAAATAAATTATGAGACACATTAATTAAAATCTGTAAACACTTTCCCCTCTTGACATCTTTCAACTTCGTATGTGACATATTGCTCTGTCTTGGCACACAGGTTGTAAATTCCATTGAGTACATGAGAGGGAAAACACCAGGTAATTCGCTTGAGCCGGCAAAGTGAAAACACTTCTATATCATAAAACATATTCTCTCACTCCCAAAGTGGCCTGCAAGAGCCATCAGACAGAGATTGCGTAGAAAAGCACCTTGGAAACCTGGGATGTAATGATTTAAATTTGTCATGGTTTTGCTTCAGTATTACTACTGGGCTCCCTTTGATTTCACCTGTGTGAATTCAAGATGAATTGGCTGCACACCACAGGAATCTGAATTGGAACTTTCTGATATGTACCTATTAAGTTCCGTATCAGTTATAAATTATTATTACTTACCTATAAGGCCCTAATGGTTTAGCTCCTGCGTACCTAACTAGCCTTACACCATGCTACAATCCATCACGCTCCCTAATGTCACAAAACGCTGGACTTTTGGTAGTTCCTAGGATAGCAAAGTCCTCTAAAGGAGGTAGAGCTTTTTCACATTTGGCTCCCAAACTCTGGAATAGCCTTCTTGATAATGTTCGGGGTTCAGGCACACTCTCTCTGTTTAAATCTAGATTTTAAAAAAAACATCTCTTTCGCCAAGCATTGAAATAATGCATCTCATAATTTGTGACTGCAGTTGTATCTGATCAAATGCGCATTATTATTCTTTAGCTTGGGTTAAAATAATTAAGTTTACCTTGTTGGAACAGCAGCTATGGTAATTATGTCTCTATTTGTTTCTCTGTTTTGCCACAGGAAAACTATTTTACATCCAGTGGTAACTAGGATTTACACAAGCTCCAGTCTGGGTCCAGAACACCTGAGAAGAGATGATGCCAACCCCTCAGAGGACCTCAGATGATGCTAACCCTGAAACAACATACAGACACTACTAAACTTTGCTATAAGTTTGATTGCATCATATAATAATTGCTATTAGTGTTCGTCAGCTGGTTGACTATGTCTTGTATTAATTTTTCTGAAAATTCCTGTGCACATAAACTGGCAGTCACCACTGATAAACTGCTACTAAATATTGTAGAATGTAAAGTTTTCTGTAAAGTTTCTTTGCAATGGTTTGCATCATAAAAAGCATTATACAAATAAACCTGAATTGAATTGAATTATAGATGAGCTGTGTATCTATAAAGCGTTTGTTTTCTTAGGCTATTATTAATGACAGCTCTATGCAAGCACACAATCTCATGGGCACAGATTATGACTTATTTATACTCCTAGGTGTACCTAAATACATTTATCACCGACATAAAGAGAATGACATTTTCGCCTTTCCACCTCATGCATGACTTGATATTAAAATACATTGTCTTTCTTCTGTTTGTGCATTTAAAATGTGTAATATATGTCAGGCAAAAGGTAAAGCCTTACATATGGAGTACCTCATAAAACACATATATATATATATATATATATATATATATATATGTGTGTGTGTGTGTGTGTGTGTGTGTGTATTATTTCTTTTTAAAAGAGAAAATTTATAATTTTATTCAGCAAGGATTTATCACATTAATTACTATAGTGACTATACATACATTTATACTGTTACAGATTTCAAATAATTGTGCTTATTTTTTTTATTACTATTGATCAAAGAATCTTCACAAAACTATTAAGCAGCAAAACTGTTTTCAGCATTTATAATAAAAAATAAATGCTTCTTGAGCAGCCAATATTAAAATGATTTATTATGACATTGTAATAATATTTTACAGTATTACTGTATTTTTACTGTGATTAATTTCTTAAAAATACAGTATTGGTTTTCATATCAAATCCAAGCTTTTGAACTGTTGTAAACAAGGTATTAAGTTATATAAATGTAGGGCAGACATGTGTTTATCTATTGGGAATTTATTAGGTAGTTTAAAAAGTAACATCAGCCAGAACGTTTTTGAATAATTTGCGCAGATTAATTGTAGACCAGGAAAATGCATTAAAAAAAAGTAAATAGGGTCAGTTTTTTTTTTAATTTTTTTGTAGCACATTCTTGTGGAGGAGTGTTGGAGTGTGATCAGACACTGATTAAAAGTAAAAACCTGATAAGATATGGCCTTACAAGAGCAGAAACATTCCTGCCACACATCTCCTTCTCAAGCAATCATAATTACATACACTGTTAAAAATTCTGCTGTGATTTTACAGCAGATTTTACAGTAATTTACAGTAAGAAATTTAATGTAAATTACAGTAAAATTACAGTTGTGTACAGTCATTTCACAGTTATTGATATCACATCATTACTGTAATTTCACAGTGCATAACTGTATAAATATAGTTATCAGCTGTAACTTGAACAGTAATTTATTGTGTTTCAGCTGTAAAAGTAATGCAATTAGTAGCCAGTAATTAACTGTAAACTTACAATTTAATACAGTAATGCAATATGATGACATAAAAGTAGTAAAAAAAAGATTAAACAATAGTTTCCACAATTGATTTTATTTTCAATAAAATTGATACAACAATATCATAACAAACGTTGCAAGAGTCATTGCATAACAGCGGGCAGGAGTCGGCAACGGGCAATGTTTAAACCTGCTTTTACCCTCTTAACATCCTTGATGTGTCATTACAAGTGCACAGCCAATGTGAGTGATTCCTTCAGAGTGAACACGAGTGAATATGACTGCAGCAGATGTGAAAAATATGAATAAAAATGAAGTTAATTCGGCCAGCGCTCATACCTGTATTTACATCCAGTTTTCGGTTGAAGTCCAAAGTAGTCGATTGTCGAGTTCACGCGCGTGATCATAGGTAACTAAACATATACTAAACAAAAACTTCATTTTTATTCATATTTTTCACATCTACTGCAGTCATATTCACTCGTGTTCACTCTGAAGGAATCCCTCACATTGGCTGTGCACTTGTAATGACACATCAAGGATGTTAAGAGGGTAAAAGCAGGTTTAAACATTGCCCCATTGAAGTGAACAGGGTGCAAATTTTAAAAAGAGGATAAAAAGTGTAGGCAACACCCATTTTTGTTGTTGTTCTCTGTATTGACAGCACTCCAAATTTACAAAAAAAATTAGCTCAATGTTAAAATTGTCCGGAGTTCTCCTACAACACAAAATCTGATTATGTTGCCATCCATTCAAAATCCACAAGTTTGCGCAGCAGAGAACACACTTGCTGATTGATGCCTCCCTGCTTCTTCTTGGATTTAGATCCTGTATCAGGGTTGATGACCAGGAAGCACCTAAGACCACAAAAAAAAAAAAAAAAAAAAAAACATTTCAAAGTCTGAGAGATTCCCTATTTTTGTTATATATTTGAAAATACAGTCTAACATTAGAATATATTTTACACTCATTATTTTTCAATAATCCATTTAGTTTTTCTAATTTGCTATTTGCTGACCACAACAGCACATGCAAAACACTTTAGGGTAAGAAGTGCTCATTCCTGTAGCTGGATATCTACCTTTTGTTGGATCAGACTGAACTCTGCAGGAAGGTAGATATCCAGAAACAGGAATGAGCACCTCTTACCCAAGGTGTTTTAAAAACATAATTAACAAAATTAATTAAAGAGTTAAATAATTAAATAATTAGTCTTAATTTTATGTACGGAAAGACAGGAGTCACGATATACAGTGAAATGGGATTATTAAACTTCAAAAAGTGACAGTTTTAAGACATGCAATTGCACGTTTGAAAGTGAAAACTGTTGCACATCCACCAGGTTTGAGTTCATTCATGACTCGTGGTTTCAGAGCAGTTTGTAATAATGTGCAGTACTCAAAGAAATGGTTAACTTAAAAATTAAAATTTGCTGATAATTTATATTTGTATTTTGGATTGTCATTCCATCATTGGATGCTCCATTCACTTTAGCCTGAAATGAAACCCTAAAAATCTTAAATTCTGTTCTGATGAAGAAATAAACTATAACTTATCAGCAAATAAAAAATTTTGGGGTGAACTGTTCCTTTAAGTACTGTTTACATTTATAATATGCTGTTGGTGAATTTTGAGTTTACTTTATGGCGTTTACATTTCTAAACATATTTTGCTATTAATTTTAATAATGGAGTGAGATTTTTTTCAGACATGGAATGCTGATAGGAATCTGTTCGCCGTGTTTTGCCTAGGGATGCAATGTTCAAGTCAAGTCTGTCTCTTCATCACAGTGAAAATACAATATATTAACAATTTAACACTGGTATCAGATTGGTACTCGGTATCGGCCGATAAAGGTCTTAAAGGGATGGTTCGGAGTAAAATCAACCTAGGCTCCTTTGCACCATGACCTCGAGCCAAACACCCCCCAGAAGCCTTTTTACCCTTGGTTGAACATTATTAAAGTTAAAGCTTATTTAGAGATATCAGCCGGATGGCTTAGTGCAGGCGCTAATGGATCCTAGGCTGTATCTGGTAAATTACCCCACTAATAATGCCCAGAATGGTGCCAAACTTCTACAGTAGTACAAATAGGTTCTGTACTCATAAAACAAGGCTTTGGAAAATTTGAAAGTACATCATTAGTTTATTTAAATAACACTTGCCTGACGGCTCATGCTACCGCTAACCCAGACGTCGACGTCACTTCAGTGGCTTGGGAAAAGCACGTAAAAGTCCTGGCAGAAAGCGCTGCATAAAGATGTAGTGTAACGACAAATAATTTCTTTTTTTCCGAACTGTTAACAACTTACTGTTAACTAATAATTGTTGCAAACTGGTACTACCAACAAAATATGAGTGCATTCCTGGAACTGGACATTGTTACACTACATCCTTATGACAGCGCTTTCTGCCAGGACTTTTTTGTGCCAGGACTTTTTTGTGCTTTTCCCAAGCCACCTTTCTGGGGCTTGAAAGCGGTTATAACATTGCAGCCTATAAGCGGGATCAAAAAGCTCTCGGACTTCTTAAAATTATCTTAATTTGTGTTGAACAAAATTGTTTGGAACATCATGAGGGAGTGTAATTAATGAGACTTTACATTTTTGAGTGAACTAAACCTTTAATAGCTTAAGTAAACATCTTCCTGCATAACTAATTCTAGCTTAAAACAAAGACTCGTTAGTCATTAGTTTCGTTAGTCTGTTCTGAAGTTGGAACACAACTTACATTAGACTGACATCCATTCAAAGTCAATGAGCTTCCTGATCAGTGTCCAGACTTGCTGGTTTATGTGTCCTCTCTGCCTCTTTGATTTTGTACCTGTCTCTGGGTTGATGCCCAAGAAGCACATATAAACAAAAAGACAGAGAAGAAAGATATTAGTTTAATTCAAGTGGGATTAAAAAGGTTTCAGTTCCCAGTCATCACCTTCAGTGGGTCACTGCTGTTGCAGTACTGAGCAAAACTAAAGTTAGCTCAGTTTTAACAAGGTGACATTACTTGGATTCAATTAAACAGCAACCATTTAAATAACTTAACAGCAACTGAAAAACATTTACATCACAAACACACAGTCAAGAATAGACCTGCAACAAAGTAAGTTAGATGTGTGTGATTTACCCAGGCAATGCATTTGCACACAACAATTTACATCATTTACACCTTTATTTTCCTATATCTTTTTTATAATAAAATGCACTTTATTTTTTCTGTTGACGAGACAGACAACGGCTGCTCCGTTTCACACACACGGCAGAAAAAAATGGACGACGCCCAGCTAGCTAACATTACTAATTTGAGATTAATTTATTCCACCTTTGCACAAATCCACAACACTATAACTGTATCTAGTTGATCATAACTGTCATAATACACACATTAAGGCCACAGCTTACCTTATAACTTTATTTCCCGGTGGTAGAAAAATGCTGTGGGAAAAGAGAGCGCTGTTAGAGTAACGAACGTTAACTAAGAAAAGCATTAAGCAAAGCTAAAGTTCAATTTTGACGGTGTAGTTAACGTGAAGCCTCACAGTTAATAACTTAATATGGTACTACTAGCTATACACTTATTAACACAACCAACGTCTGATCATTCAAATTTGCGCGCTCAAACCTAGACGCGAGTCTGCTCCAGCTAAGTTACAAAAACATGAAACAGAACTTAACTAACGCTAATTTGGTTCATACTTTTAAATAACATGAAATTTCATATTAAAAACAGTCATCAAATTGACAAAGTTTGAAATTAAACACTTACCGCACTGAAGGAGACCATGAAGGAGATCAGGCCAGGGAGCTCCGGGGGAGCTCAGATGACGCAGTTGCAGCGCGAAAATGACGGAATTCACAGTAGTTTCTTGTAAAAGCCCCGCGCCTGCATTATTTTCACAGTAAAAGTCTAAATACGGTATTATATTGTGAAATATCACAGTTAAAGCCTGTGAAGTAGTAATAATATAATTACCTGTGAAATATTACAGTTATATATTGTGAAATCCTGGAAATATTTTACAGTGTAGAGAGAGAAACATATCTAAGCAAACAAATCCAATAAAATCACATGCAATACAACTCCAAGTAGTTACCAAAACACGGTCTAAACTTTAACAAGAAATGGTAAATATTTACAGGCTTGGAGTGTCTCAGACCCCAGACCGCAGTGGACTCTTGGAGCAGAGTTTCAGACTGTGACCGTGGCTTTAAGTTTGGAGTTTGTTTATATGAAACCAGGTTCAGGGTGGTTGTGTTTGCCTCCTCGGTTCAATCAAGTTTACAATGGCCTGATTGAGATATTTGATAGTCGCCAGGCAACAAGCATCAACAAGCCTTTACCGGCCACGCAAACCAGTGTGTATATCAGCTCCGAACGCAGCACATACTTCCTCCGCATGTGTTTGGGAAATGCATCAGCAGTGTTTTGATTGGCCACAGCATTTGGTCCTACTTTAGTCCAAGACTGCTGACAAATTAGTTGTGAAACCCCGGACATTGCATTAAAGGTGGCCTTAGTGAATATGCGAAGAGTCCATCCAGCTCTGCATCTGTAAGATTAATAGACTGGAGTGCTACATCTGTCTAATCTCTTTATGACTTTGGCTTCCCATGACAGGCATTTTAGTTAACATTGTGGAGATTTAGGTCTCTGCATTTTATCAAAGTTTTGCAGAGAGCTGAATCGTGACAAGTTGCATGTGAGCTAACCCAAAATTAAATCAATGACAGAAGAAGTGTGGAAGAGAGGTCCAAAACAGTGTGCTTTATTGAAGGCCTTGAGCTCTGTTCCAAAAACTGCTGAGTCTGATTACATAGGCAGCATTTTAATGCATCAAAGAAAGAATAATGCAGAAGTATATATTATTTTAGGATTGCATTTATGCTTTCTGAAAAGGACAATCCCATAGCGCATTGCACTGAGCTAGCACACAACATGAGAATTAAAAAAAAAAAAAATTCATTCAATATTACAAAAAGTATATATATATATATATATATAGTTCTTTGTTATTTTAATTTTTTCCATTGCACTATTTAATGCTTATTAAAGAGTATTACATCATTATGGTAGCCATACATCTTTTTCCCCGCATACATCCTGGATGTATTTCTAAATTTGCTTAACATGTTTGAGTTTTGGCTTTGTTTTCCAATCAATGTGCTCTTTACCATCATCATACATTATATGCATGTATTCACATAGCTTTGACTGTTCTCTATAGATCTAACCTTTTCACATGCCACATTTGGCTGATTATTTACACTGTAAAAAAAATTCTGTAGTTTTTACAAAATTATTTTGGCAGCTGTGGTTTCCAGAATAATTTTGTAAAAAATACAGAAAAACTGTAAACAAATACTGTTAATTTTACAATATAAAGCTGTAATTTACAAAAAAAGAAAATTTGAACGTAAACCAGTAAATTCAACAATGCACACTATTAAAATATGTTTTGTACCTTTAACATACTGACAACCACCATAATAATGCAGGTGGTAAAAGAGAAAGCCACATAATGAATCAAAGCTAATCAAAAGTAGCTTTGCCACAAGCATAAGTATATATTAACATATAGAAGGTGCACAGAGTCATTAATGTAAACACAAAACACCATCATGGTAACACACATGATACTTAAATAATGCAATAAACTTTCATTAAACAACAGAAGATGTAACATAAAGCCCAACTGATAACAAAAACCATTAAAAAGCAATTATTTAAACAAAATACTTTCAAATGTGCAGTGTCGCGCAGGGAATTCTGGGCAGTGTTGGGGAAAGTTACTTTTAAAAGTAATGCCTTACAATATTGCGTTACTCCCTAAAAAAGTAACTAAATACGTTACTTAGTTACTTTTTATGGAAAGTAATGTGTTACATTACTTTTGCGTTACTTTCACGTTACTTTTTAAATATGAGCAGGGCTTGATTGTTTTTAATATAAGAAGTTCTATTTATAGCAAATGTAAAAGCCCTTTCACACCAAAAAGTGTAATAAATAAACCTCAGACTGAAGGAAAAGTAAATTCACGTCTGTACAGTAGAACACAGGAGAAGAAGGTTCAACACTCTTCAGCAATAAAAAAAAACAATGAAGCACAATTGTTAGTTTATCTAAAGTCATTTTTTAATTATTAGTATGGTTGAACTGGATCATTAAAGGTCAGCAGCAAAGACACTGTTAATAAAATGGGAATAGATACATTTGTGTTATTTAATATATTTAGTTATAGCAGGTTTGCGTCATATTCTGAGTTTGCATTTCACTGTTTTGATTAATTTTGATGAATACTAAATCTGTTTTGTTTTTTGTTTTTTTTGTGAGTGGGATGAATTAATGCACATTCACATTTAGTCTAGAATTACAGTAACATGTTCACACAGCGCACACAACGCCTCCATACTTCCGATTTCTCCCAATATGGGAACAGGAGGCTTGTCAGTCAAAAAATGGGAATACAAAGTAACTGGCGTTACTTTTTTGAAAAAGTAACTCAGATATTTTCTTGTAAATTAAAAAGTAATGCGTTACTTTACTAGTTACTTGAAAAAAGTAATCTGATTACGTAACTCGCGTTACTTGTAATGCATTACCCCCAACACTGATTCTGGGAATATCAGTTTACAGTTTTTGACTGTAAATTATACATTGATTTGTTCTTTTTTACTTCTAAAAGGTGTAAAATTACATAAAATGTCTGGTTAGATCTTTTACAGTTTTTCCCTGTATATAGCATGGGAACTTACTGTTAACCCATTAACAGTTTTTTTTTTTTTTTTTCGTAGCGATTTAAAGAAAAATTACGGTTAAAATTACACTTCTTTTTTACAATGTACAATGCCTGCATGCTATTGGTCAAACTACTTTTCAGCCTTCAGAAAAGAGGACGCCTGGTCACCCTATGCATCATTAAATTAGCAACACGCTAACACCAAACTCTACTGAATTCTATTGTGATTCAAGTCAGGAGTGATATTTGTTTGATTGCTACCTACATGAGATTTTATTTCAGTATGGATGCTGCCTCCAAAGTAGCAGCCTATGTAGGCCGTAGACAGTAATGCAACTCAGTACACTGTTAAAAAAAAATGCAGCTGCATATTTTAATTTTTTTTAAGCTATAAATACTATTTTCTTGAAACTACATAAAAATCCTCATGAGACCAACAAAATTGCCCAAAATGTTGTCCCAAAAACAGCTGTCTGAACAAAGAATTTCACATTGCTGAAATGTTTGCAGCACATCAACTTGTCACTGGGGTTCCTCAGGGATCAGTTCTTGGAACCCTCCTCTTCTTCATATACATGACATCCTTGGGTCCCATTGTACAGGCACATGGATTCTCCTACCATTGCTATGCTGCCTGACACACAGCTCTATCTTTCATTTCATCCAGATGATCCAATGGAAGCTGCACGGATCTCAGGCTGCCTGGCGGACATCTCTGCATGGATGAAAGAATATCTCTTACAGCTCAACCTGGCAAAGACTGAGCTTCTTGTCTTCCCTGCCACTTCAAGTCTTATATTATGATTTCTCCATCCAGCTAGGCTCTTCTACAATTTCCCCATCAACTTTGGTCAGAAATCTTGGTGTAACCTTTGATGACCAACTGACCTTCAAAGACCACATTCCAAAGACTGCTCAATCTTGCAGGTTTGCATTGCACATCAGAAAGATCAGGCCCTTTCTAATGGAGCATGCCGCACAACTTCTTTTCCAGACACTTGTCATTTCTAGGCTGGACTAGTGCAATGCTCTTCTGACTTCCATCAAGAACAATCAAACCTCTACAAATGATTCAGAATGCAGCAACATGACTGATCTTCAACGAACCCAAAAGAGCCCATGTTAAAACCTCTCTTTATCTCCTTGAACTGGCTACCGGTTGCGGCTCGCATCAAGTTCAAGACATTGATGCTTGCATATAGAACAGGCACAGGCTCAATTTTGGATTAGAAGTCCTCCAACCTGCAAGTAAATGTTACTTATTTTACTTGAGAAAAGATGAAAGGTACAGTAGACAAATGCTACTTAATTTCTCTCTTTCTCTAATTGTTATTTTCAGTAGATATATCTGATTATAGCTATGGCTTGTTTTATCCTGTTATGTCTTTAAGACTTTCACTGTTACAAAGTGTAATGAGATCAAGAAAATAAAACCACAATCTGCACTGAAATTAGCTGCTAAAACTATTAGGATCAGAATGTACAGAGCCGCTGAAGGGAGATTGTGATGGGCAAAAACATGAGATGGGAGGTAAAGTTATTTCAACACTTTTGAGGGCGATGGTGAGCACCTTGAGAAACTTTGCGATTTTACATTCACAGTGCTAAACTATCTTGACCAAACACACAGTTTCTCGGGGGAGTGCAAACATTTTGTGACTGAATGCAAAGTTTCCTGGGGAGCACAAAAGTTTTCCAAGTAAATGCAAATGTTTTTGTGACCAAATGTACTGTACAGTTTCTCAGTGGAGCGCAAAAGATCTGCAAGTGAACACAAAAGTTTTGTGACCAAACACAAAGCTTCTCAGGGGAGCAAATGTTCTCGGGGAAGGGCAAGGTTTTGTGACTGAATGCAAAGTTTTTCAGAAAGCACAAAGATAGCGAAAAATCTTGTGTCAGAATGCAACATTTATTTGGGAGTGCAAACATTTAGCAAGTATACGGAAAAGCAGTTAAATATTTATCCATCCATCTCTTATATTTTCCATTACCACATTCCCTTCAGGATTCAATAAGAACAAAATTATTATGAAAATTGTTAAAAAAATAAACTTCAGAACTTTTATTTTTTTGTTCTGGTTTAGCAATAATAGTATCCCTCCTACCTCTAGCTATTGCCTCACTGTGACTGTGTAAACAGAATGAGTTTTGTTGATGTGTACTGTAAATGTGGGAAGTCATGGTTGGTGTGGTCAAATGGTGGTCAGGTGTCTGAGATCAGAGAGTTGGGAAAGTTCAGAATGAGGAATTTTATCGGGCTTAATTCAAAAATGCTTTTTTTCCACAGTGCAAGAAGTTGCAGCATGTTTTCATTGCTCTATAAACTGAAGTTAAATGTGATTATTAGTGATATGAGTGACTCAGTGACAGTTGGGAAAACCAGCAGTCAAATTTCTATGCTTTGACTGTCTCTCTCGCACAATTTCAAGCATGCTTCATCCTGGGTGAGGGTTTCAACTCTGTGTATCCAGATCTGAGAACAGCGTAAACTGTGTTTGGCCACTGTGTTTGGCCACTGTGTTTGGACAGCATGGCCAGGTCTCCCACTTTCTGAGGAGCTGAAAGACCTATGGCCCAGTGATCCCCTTTCCCCAGGCTGCAGAGCAGGCCTGATGTCCCCTCTGGTTCTTTTAGAAACAGCTCTTTAGGCAGGAGGCCAAGTTCCCAGGCCAATGCAGTGCATTTGCGTAACTCCAGATGTCCATCTGTTTGGTGGTTTGGGAGGGAATTTGAATCCTTTCCTCCAACAGCTTTCCATTTCCCAGTTCCCCATTGCATCTACTATCTTTGGGTGTTTCTGCCTATGAACCGGGGAGCGAGACTCAGGCCTACCATCATGGGGTGCAGGGTGAGGAGCATCTGGCAGCAGGACCTGACTCCAGTCTCCAGCCTCTGAACCACTGAAAAGAAGGGTCAACTATTCCAAGGCTGCAATCAAGTCATGGCAGTGTGGGCAAATGTACACATTGGGAGCGAGTATGTTTGGAATTGCTTTTTGACTAATTGTGTTGCGTGAGATTGGGAAAATGAGTCATCAGTCGACAGGATCACGTGTATCACGCCTGGGTTACGCGGTCACGTTTTGCTCACTCAAGTGCAGAAAAATTTCAGATTGAAAAGTGGTCCAGAGCATCCCTTTTGTGGCAGTTGTGCTTGCCCTTACGAAAGGAAAATATATTTACCAATATATTTCTTAAAATATATTGTGATATATTGTAATATATTAATTTCCCTTTTTATTTTCTAAAATATTATATATTTGAATACATTTAATAATATATTGATGATACATATATTACATAATATATTGCAAATTATACAAATGATTGCCGCTTTTAATATATTGCAATATATTGGAAAAAATAAATATATATAAGAATATATGCCTAATATATTACATTATATTTTCCAATATACTGGAATATATTTTTGTTTCATAAGGGTGGTGACCCCTTTAGTCATCCAAATCAGTCCTGCGAGATTCATTTCATTACAAAATCTCAGTGGAAACATAGATTTTCTTGGGTGTTTATATAGCAAATTACACCATTTTCCTATAGTGCTGCAGCACCCACACACACACTCACTCATCTCATGAGTTACAGCGGTGTCACACGAAAATAATAATAAAACTAGCCTCTTTTGACTTTGACCGGAGTCAAAAGTGTGTGTACTCCAGTCAGAAGCCAATATCAATAATCTTTCAGCATCTTGAAAGTATTTATAAAACACCAGTTTCTCGTTTCAACAACAGTCCTCCATATTCTGTGCCACTGCACTCTGATAAAATAAATCTTCCTTGTTCTTTTTAGGCAGCTACGTCAAACATGCCACAGACACATTTGAATTATACTGTAAGTGAAACTCGATGAGCTTTTTACCAGGTAAATGCAAGATATTGTTTTAAAATGATCAAGGGTAGTCTAGTCCAATGGTTCTCAATCTTTCGGACTCAAAGGCCATCCATGATTTAAAACAATATTCAGAGGTCCCCCAGTATAATATATTTCCTCCATTATTGCTGCTGTAATTATGACAAAACTGCCTCATTTCAACTTTTTTATGAACAGAAACTGGGACTATTTGTATATTAATTAACCACAATTCATCTTGCAGTTCTAGAAATGTTAAGAACTGTATGTTTAAAAAAAATATTGAGCGGGAGAATATATATATATATATATATATATATATATGAGGGTGAGATGCAAACAGTGTATTTCCATGATGCTTTACTACATGGGCAGCCAATCAGATTTACCAAGATGTGCTGAGACACTTCAATACATTTTGCATTGTTGGTTTATTTAGCCTTAATTTAACCTGTGTTCCTATAGTCTCGCGTAGCCAGACCTTCACACTGAAGAACGCGACACACACGTCTTGTGGAAATCCTGTAGAATTCAACCAATCCAATGACAACTTCGACACTCCTGAAGTGCTTCCACTTTTGTGTCCCATATGCATCAGATGTTTAGCCAACAGTCCGTGGGCATGACGTCTGATGCTGAGACTAGTGTGCCTATAGCTTTATATACCAAATTTATAAGCCAGATAACCTGTTAGCTTAATATGACAACTGATTACCTGTGTTATCTTGGCATACTGTTAGCTGATTAGCCAGGTATCTTATATAGAATACCATGTACTCATTAACCTGCCAGCTTAGCGTATATGCTAAGTTACTACGCTACCATATTATTATTGCTATTATTATTATTACTATTATTATTATCTGTGACGAGTGGGGCGGGGCCGAGGGACATGGGAGCGAGGCCGGGGGAGTGATTGGAGATGAACTACACCTGTTCGTCCCACCGGTCTCGAGGCCCATGGAGGAGATGGAAGGATATAAAACTGGCCTGGTCCTCTCTCGTCCTTCACTGTCGTCGCTCCAGTTTTATATCCTTCCATCTCCTCCATGGGCCTCGAGACCGGTGGGACGAACAGGTGTAGTTCATCTCCAATCACTCCCCCGGCCTCGCTCCCATGTCCCTCGGCCCCGCCCCACTCGTCACATTATCAAAACCAGTTTACAGTCTCTCTCTCTTAACCAGGAAATTGGGCAAATATATTGCAGCTGACACATGCATTACACATATTTTTGGCTAATCAGATACTCTATAGATAGAGTATATCACAATAATTGACTATACACATAAAGCTTTTGAAAAACCTTTACATTTGCCATTTGTAAGAAGTGTGCTGTGATTAAAAAATAAAAAAGTGCATGTTTCTCAGCAGACTACACCAAAGGAATAATGTACTGGCCTTAAGAAAATAGTACAAAGGAGAAGAAAAACTTAAAACTGGTCTGTCTAGGCCAAAATACACAGAGATCCTTTCTCAGTGGCTGACAATAGTGGATTTGACAGATCTACAATGGACTATGGGATTTGGATGGTCTCTTGAAGATGCCAGAAAAGATTAGCATAACATGAGGTAGCCAACTTCAAGAAACAGCAATACCAGCAGGTGGGTCATTATCATTTCTCAACATGCTGGTTCTACTTTTAACTCTCATGGTGACTAAGCTAGTTATCTCCT
Source organism: Carassius carassius (assembly GCF_963082965.1). Lineage (NCBI taxonomy): Eukaryota > Metazoa > Chordata > Actinopteri > Cypriniformes > Cyprinidae > Carassius > Carassius carassius. The sequence goes on from NC_081765.1 coordinate 30,458,168, forward strand.
TTGCTCTGAGGCTTTTTCAGTAGAAGAGAGATAGTCAGTGAATCAAAACAGAAAGAAAGACAGGCACAACAATGTCCTTCATTCTCTTGCTGGGCAGATGTTTACCATACTATTAGCAGCTGCGATAGCCCAGGTATGTTCTTGAGTTAAAAAGTGGTTTTGCTTGACAGCCAAAGAGAAAGAAATAGCCCATATACCACAGGCATTTCTATTTATACCCTCCAATGAGGAGGCCTCAGGCGTGTCGGGTCTCTGAGAGGAGGCACGTACATCATGCCCCTCAGCGATATACGCTAATACCTCAGTGTTCATTTCTGTTTGACGTTTTGTCGTGTTTCTCATATTTCATCAATATAGCCCTACTCACTGTGTTTTTGTGCTGTCAAGTGGGATTTATTGCATGTGGCAAAGTGCTGACATATAGAGTTGTTTCTTCTAAAACACAGTTGATTTTTTTAGAAAAAGTTGAAAGACCTGTTCTAGTCAACGAGAAGGTTATAAATAAAAAAAAATAAAATAATGCATTTAGCAGACGCTTTTATCCAAAGCGACTTACAGACTATCAATTTTTACATATCATGTGTCCCCGGGGAATCGAACCACCAACCTTTCGTTTTTTGCCGCAGTGCTCTACCAATTGAGCTACAGGAACATATGTTATGTTTTTGTTAGAAGATTCAGAAGGTACAGGTGCTTCTCAATAAATTAGAATGTTGTGGAAAAGTCCATTTATTTCAATAATTCAAGTCAAATTGTGAAACTTGTGTAATAAATAAATTCAGTGCACACAGACTGAAGTAGTTTAAGTCTTTGGTTCTTTTAATTGTGATGATTTTGGCTCACATTTAACAAAAACCCACCAATTCTCAACAAATTTGAATATGGTGACATGTCAGTCAGCTAATCAACTCAAAACACCTGCAAAGGTTTCCTGAGCCTTCAAAATGTTCTCTCAGTTTGGTTCACTAGGCTACACAATCATGGGGAAGACTGCTGATCTGACAGTTGTCCAGAAGACAATCACTGACACCCTTCACAAGGAGTTAGCTACAAACATTCATTGCCAAAGAACCTGGCTGTTCACAGAGTGCTGTATCCAAGTATGTTAACAGAAAGTTGAGTGGAAGGAAAAAGTGTGGAAGAAAAAGGATGCACAACCAACCGAGAGAACCGCAGCCTTATGAGGATTGTCAAGCAAAATTGATTCAAGAATTTGAGTGAACTTCAGAAGGAATGAACTGATGCTGGGGTCAATGCATTCAGACGTGTCAAGGAATTTGGCTACAGTTGTTGTATTCCTCTTGTTAAGCCACTCCTGAACCACAGACAACGTCAGAGGCATCTTACCTGGGCTAAGGAGAATAAGAACTGGACTGTTGCCATTGGTCCAAAGTCCTCATTTCAGATGAGAGCAAGTTTTGTATTTCATTTGGAAACCAAGAACCTAGAGCCTAGATGAAGGGTGGAGAAACTCATAGCCCAAAGTGCTTGAAGTCCAGTGTTAAGTTTCCACAGTCTGTGATGATTTGGGGTGCAATGTCATCTGCTGGTGTTGGTTCATTGTGTTTTTTGAAAACCAAAGTCACTGCACCCATTTACCAAGAAATTCTTGAGCACTTCATGCTTCCTTCTGCTGACCAGCTTTTTGTAGAGACTGATTTCATTTTCCAGCAGGATTTGGCATCTGCCCACTCTGCCAAAGGCACCAAAAGTTGCTTAAATGACCATGGTGTTGGTGTTCTTGACTGTCCAACAAACTCACCAAACCTGAACCCCATTGAGAATCTATGGGTTATTGTCAAGAGGAAAATTAGAAATAAGAGACCAAAAAATGGAGATGAGCTGAAGGCCACTGTCAAAGAAAACTGGGCTTCCATACCACCTCAGCAGTGCCACAAACTGATCTCCTCCATGCCACGCTGAACTGAGGCAGTAATTAAAGCAAAAGGAGCCCCTACCAAATATTGAGTACATGTACAGTAAATGAACATCTTTTTCCAGAAGGCCATCAATTCACTAATAATGATTTTTTTTTCTTTATGAAGTATCCTAAATTGTTGAGATAATGAATAGGTGGGTTTTAGTTAAATCTGAGCCTAAATCATCACAATTAAAAGAACCAAAGCCTTAAACTACTTCAGTCTGTGTGCATTGAATTTATTTAATACACAAGTTTCACAATTTGAGTTGAATTACTGAAATAAATGAACTTTTCCATGACATTCTAATTTATTGAGAAGCACCTGTATACTGTATATGATTGTGTGGTTTTACTGGTCTCATAATGAAATGATTTTGAGTTCAAGACCTTTAGCATTTTGCTGTATTTGGCAGAGGCCAAAACTTACATACATATGAATAGGGGAATTCATAACGTGTAATATGACAATTGTAGTCCTGCCTTGGACTAGGCACTAGACTTTGACAAATAGAAATATATGCATGGCTGTGTTTAAAGCTTGAGAATGTAGTGAAATTTGACCACAATGGTGGGATGCTGGTTTGTTTTATTGTGGTTAGACATATTGTTTGATTACGTTTACAAATCAGCCTTTAGTTGTTTAATGATTAAGCTGGAGGTGCATAAAATAATGCTTGTTTATTTTTATTTATTTTTTAATAATGCACATGTGAACAATGCTGTTCTGTGGTTGTCACAACAGGGAAGAAAACACAATCAAAATTTATGTTTCCAAGTTGTTGCTTTTGCTAAAACACTGTGTGCAAGATTTTATTTTGCAAAAACATGCATTCTCAGAAGCATTTTTTGTGTGTGAACAAGACCTTATTTTGCTTAATACTTTGCTTCATATTGAATTTTTCTTATTTTCGTGCTTTCATTATTTATTTATTTATGTATCTATTTATTTAATTTAGAAGACACTTTTTATCCAAAGCGATTTACAAATGATAAATGCTACAACACAAACTTTAAAGTGGAACATGAATATTTATCACAGACTTAGGACTCCATGTACCTTACATGGGGCATTATCCCATAGCAGCAGGGATTTTGCATATCACAGCTCTCTGGTATCAGTGTGAGAATGGGAGATTGTCTCCAGTGAGTTATATTTTGCTTGCAGACACTTCAAGCATTCCCTAGAGTTCACTGGAGACAGGTAACTTTCCTTTTTTTTTTCTTCGGCTCACATGAGAATTTAATGATGCTTTCTGAAATGCTTTCCTCAGTTTTTGTGACTGTGTCGACTGCTCTTCCATCCTCATGTTTGTCTGCAGGGGAAATTTTGAAACTTTATGAGTTTTCAAAGCTCAGGTTTCTGTGGAAGGTATCATAAATGATATGACTCAGAGGAATCTTTATCCTGCCACCTACCACAGCTATAAAACATCTTCCCCCAGTACAGAATTGAATGGGTGGAGCTAGAAGTAAAATTTAAGAAGAAAATTTAAACAACCAGAAGCATTTTTGTCTCTTAGTTACTCAGGATTTTTTTTTTCTCCTGATTCATGGATCACATTTCCATTTCACTTGTGAGCTGAACACTGATGAATGCAATTCTTCAACAATGCAATTATAAATAAAATCTGTTCTAAATCGTGTCAAAATCAAAATGTGTGTGTGTATATATATATATATATATATATATATATATATATATATATATATATATATATATATGCCCGCATGATAAAAGACATTTGCTAAAACTCAGAAATTAAAAATTACAGAAGTTATTTTCTATAACCTACTTACAAACAAATATTAATTGAATACTAGTTTACCATAACTTTAATAAAAAGTAAATAAATAAATAAAAAAAATGCTAAAGCTGCATTTTCAGACATATCTGTATATGTGAACAAGACCTTATTTTCTACATAACCTACCCACAAATAAACCTGTTTTAACACTAGTTTATTATTAATGTAACAGCAATCGGAATTCAAAGTCAAATCTGTTCCAAAATGTGTTAAAATGCATCGTTATCTCATAGTTGTTGATGTCGATTTTTCATTTTTGTCGATTTTTTGAGGTGCTGATGAGCATGTTGTTGCAGATGTCAGTCTTGTCATGTAGCACGCTATCGGCATGTGTCAGGCTCTCTTTTGCTGCCAGATAAAGCTTGGCCGCATGCCCAGTCTCATCACCCGTGTGGGGCTGCGTGCTGCCTCCTATAAGAACTGAGATTTCTCTAAAACAACATTGCCTTATGTGCCAAAAATCAGAAACTGCACTTGTCACGTGCACCAGAAGAATTCATAGAAAATGTATTTGGTGACACAAAATGTATTGTTTACCCTTCAGGGCTGTTGCATATTTGTATAATATGTCAAACTGAGCAGTTTAACCCTCATGGTTTGTTTATGGTCTGTGAAACCATTTGAATATAAAACGAAGTAGCAGGTTAACACTTCATAACTTTATTCTAATAAGAACTGGTTATAAACTTGATAGCATGCATCATACCAAAAAATGTTTGGCATCCCAGAAGCAGTAAAATACAAAACATGAATAAATGCAGTTTATTTTTGGAGAGAGAGAAACCGATTAAAAAATCCTGAAAAAAAAATGCATCTCAGTTTTCACAAAAATATTAAGCAGCACCAATGTTTTCAACATTTCTAAATGGTCATGTGACACTGAAGACTGGAGTAATGATGCTGAAAATTCAGCTTTGCATCACAGAAATAAATTACATTGTAAAATATATTACAATAGAAAGCAGTTGTTTTAAATTGTAATGATACTTCACAGTATTAGTGATTTTATTGTATTGTTGATTTCCCTCGGTGAGCATTAGAAAAATATTAAAACCCTGAACATCAGATTTTTTTATATTTTGAAACTTTAACTTTTGCATCCTTCCTAATGCATTCGTGAGTCTTTCAGTTAGATTTGCACGGCTAGCATTTGTGTTTACTAAATGTTTGCTGAGTCTGACTTTTCTGCAGTACGTGTGAAAACATGAAGTGAAGGCTGCAGGTGTTGTTTGACAAGTGCAGTTCTGCATAGCTTTGCCCTTTCCTTTGTGTTTGTCGAATGTCTGCAAATCTCTTAAGTCTCATATTTGAACAGAATGTTTTGTATGTCATCGACAGTGCCCACACACGGTCACGTCACTAATGTTTATTTTGTGAAGGCATGCGAGTTCATTGGGTGGAGAAGTCCTCGACAGGTTGCGACTGAAGGTAATGCACCAGTGTTTTGTTACAATCACAATGTCCAGAGGGTTTAGTCTTAATAGGTCTCTTCACCATGAATCATGGTCTTTTGAGCTCTCTTGACAATAAGGAGTTAATTGGAAGTGGTTGCTGTTGAATTGATTTAACAGCTCAGCACAAACTTGCATTAATGTCGCTGACCTACATAATTACTAAATTTTCAATGCTATCTGTAGGTACTGCAAGTGGATTTTATTTTTTTAATGTTGTTCAGGTTTATTGAAGTTGCATATTGTTGCACACATGGGATACCCTGTGTACATGTGAGGTACCTTCCTTGCGGTGTAGCGTCATAGTGGGCTGGTGGAGAATCCTTGACCTCTATTTTCAATATCCAACCCCCAAATCTCTTTAGAGCTTTTTAAAGAGTACTACTCTTTAAAAGCTCTTTCACAGTTTTCATTTCACGTGTTAATTTAGCGATCAATTTTATCTCAGCTGTTTCTTCTTAAATGCCTTAATAAAGGAATACAATAGTTCACCAAATATTAACTTTCTCCATTATTTACTCAACCTTGCATTGAGTTTCTTTCCTCTGTTGAGCTCAAAATAAATTATTCTAAAGAATGCTGGTAACCAAACAATTGCTTGTAGGCAATGACTTCAGTATTTTTATATTTTTTACCCCACTATGAAAGTCTAAAATCTAGTGAGCAGATTACAGCCTTTATTTGTTTTTGTTTTTTTCTTGGTCCCATATTGACAGTATTACAATGTATTGTGATAGGATCTGTGAAAATTCCAAAATACGGGACAAAGTAAGACAAATGCTCATTATAAGTATAAAGCATTCAACACTTAAAACTATCAATAAAAATAGTTCAATAATTTGACATTTGACTGTTTGAACCAACATATGTCTGTATCAAGTCTTCTATATGGTTTTTGTCAGTGCAGAGCGTTCCAATTCCAAGTCGGCGGGCATTATGCAGATGTGTTACCCTGTGACCTGTAGCCATCGTAGATGTGAGATTTCAATTACTGACAACTCATTTATTTTGGGAGACAACAACTTTATTTATTATGCACTTTCGGTTTTACAACTTTGCAGATTGTTTACATTCACATACAGCTACATTAAACATTGCATGAAAGCCAATTTTCAAAATGGCATAATGGAGGTACTTTAAATGCAGTATGCTTTAAAAATAATACCAGATATACAGTAGGTGGACAACCAGAGTGGGTAATACTGCCACTTGTACTGCCGCTGCAGAGCCACAACGTTAACTGCAAGTTAGTCGCATGTTAAAATCATTCGCGAAACCGCCAGGTGGAGCAAAGGGACGGATTGCGAACTGAATGTAATTGTAAAATGTTGGTTTGTAAACGAAGATGAAAGGACGAAATAAAATAACAATAAAATTATAATATGACATTGTATATATTACAATTAAAAGCTACATGTTTTCATTTCTGTTCATTCTTAAAAATAATTAAATAAATAATCTATTAGTGTATCACCAAATACACTAATACTGGAATACTAGATGTGCATATGAGAGCTCTGATAACTGCTGACTTTTGATTGGAGCCTTTTTTTGTTTGTTTGTTTGTTTGTTTGTTTTGACATTGAGCAGTGAATAAGTGAGGAGCATGACATGAAAAACACAAAGTGTAGTTAAAGTGGATGATTTAGTTTCACTTGCATACTTTGCATGTAACATGCATGTAAACATATGTTTTCGCCAGACTGCATTTTTTATTGTATATGTAAACAGTACTTTTAGAATCTGCAATCAGACTGAATTTAATCAACAAAAAGCTGTGTGTGTAAACACCCACTGTGAGTTCACCATGGCCTGTTACATCGTAAGCGCCTTTTGAGAAAAAATCTTGAGATTATGCAATGTGAGGTGGCACGACCCTGTAATTTGAGAGTGAAGGCGCTAATGTAATTAAATCCTCAGGTCAAGAAACTTTGCTGCAAATGTAGAAGAAACCTCCGCAGGCATAATAAAAACATAATGAGAATGTGAGAATACAGCACGTAGGGAGGGATAATGACTCACACACACTGGCAGTAAGAGCAATGTTGGCTAATTGTTATGTGAGCATGTACAGGTGTACTGAACCTCACACGATGTGCTCATTTGCTCTTGAGGAGATCAGTCACTTAACAGCAGCTTACACTAGAGTCTGGATGCACCCACTGACCCATTCTCTGTAAATTCCAGCAATACACTGGAAAAACTGTTTTGAACTTTTACAGAAAAGAACCATAAAATGCTAAACTAAGAAGTGTAATTTACCTTACAATATGCAGTGCAAAGCTACAAAAACTTTAGCATTAAATTATATTTAATTTTAGTAAAATACCGTCAAATGTATCTATTCATCTATCCATCCAATGTACATTATCTATCATTCTAGCTAGCCTACTGTCTAGCATTCTATCTTTCATCCATCCAAATTTACAATGTATCTATCATTCTAGGTAGCTGTCTGCCCATCCATCCAAATAATTGTTCCAGCTAGCTGTCTATCTAGCATTCTGTCTTTCATCCATCCATCTATCCATCTAAATATACAATGTAAATATCATCAAGTTAGTTGTCTATCTACCTATCAAGCATTCCATCTGTGATTCCATCTATCTAAATATCATTCCATTCATCCAACATTCCATATTATTTATCTATCATTCTAGCTAGCTGTCTATCTAACTATCTAGCTATCTAACATTCTTTCTTCCATCCAACCATCCAACCATCCAATCATCCAAATATACTATATTTCTATCATTCTAGCTGTTTGGCAATCAATTCATCCAAATAATGTGTCTATAATTCTAGATAGCTATCTAGCATTCTGTCTTCCATCCATCCATCCAAATACACTATGTGTCTATCATTCTAACTAACTGGCAATGCATCCAAATAAAGTATTGTATATCATTCTAGCTAGCTGTCTATCTAGCTATCTAGCATTCCATCCATCCATTGTATAATACTCCTATTATCTTCATCTGATTGTGAAGAGTGTTTCATGAGTGGACAGGGGACTGATTGTTGATTATTTACTATTATATTTTTTTAATTTTTGTGTCATGGAACATCTAGATTAAGTAAATCTGAATGTGAAATAGTGTCTTAGATGTTAAAATTATCTTCCAGTCCTTTGTCCTCCATGTCTTTTTCTTGCTTGTTCAATAGAGGCGCATGATAAATGGGCAGGGAGGAATTTTTTTTTCTTTTTTTTTTGAGTTTATTTTATGGAAAGGCCTAATAATATTTTAATAACCCATGTAAAAGTGAGCAGAAACAGGAAATGGATTAACCTGACATTTACAAGACGAGGAAGTGGGTACTTGTATATGCTCTGGCACTCCCTGCTATAAATGACCATTTAGTCTGGGATTTTTTGGAACTACATTTAGGACTATCATCTCCAAGGTTCTGTCGAGGTTCTTGGATAATGTTCTTTATATGGTGTCTCCGCTGTAACATTTCATCCCAAAATGATTTATATGGAAAATTGAGACAGGAAGATGAAAAATGTTCTTTTCATTGATTTCAAGGATGGAATGTGGAATGTGACCAAAATCCACTTGTTAAATTGTTCTATCATTGCTTCAAGGAAGTTGTGGTAAGGTAACTGCAATGAATACTGGCTTTGTACCTTAGAGTTAAACAGTTCAAAACCATTTTCAAGGAAATGCACGCCCACACAACAGACAAAGCTGGACTGTGTTGCACTTCCACAGAATTTGCTGCAAAATAATATTGTAAAGTTGCAGACAGCGCACAACAGGGTCAGAGGTCAGGTCAAAGGTCAGACGTAGACATGGTCAGGTGCATTTTATTGCTAAATTTTATTGCACCATTGACAGTGTATTCACTGCCAAAAAAATAAATAAATTAGGAAGAGTAAAACTTGTTCATAAACCACTAATTCCAATTTATGAGTGAATATTTAGCCCCTCCCCCCTCCCCCTCCATAGTGAATGGGTTCTAACTGGCTCTTTGATTAAATTCTTATCATCCTTACACAGCACTTGTGTTTATATTTGGAAATGTTACTTGTGTTATGACTTCTAAAAATAAAGTTATGTGGTAGTAGTGACCCATGTGATTTTATTTTTGGCTGAACTTTGAAAGGCTATTTTTTCAAAGTGACCAGCAAATTAATAGTAGCGTATGTCATAAGCAGACATTTTGTTTACATAAGTGGACTCTCATCAGTTAGTTGTTTGGAGGAAAGCAGCATCCCTAATTAAAGATATGAATGAACTTTCCATGGTATGCAATAGTTTGATAAGTGTGTAAATAAACACGTCATGCTTCTAAGTGCAGAATGACACGTAATTGTGGGGTTCAGATGCTGGAACTGGTCAGCTGGCACTCAAAATCTGTAGGTCTGTAGATCATTCGCTGTAGGGATCCTCAACTTCAGCCTCTGCTTTTCAAATTGTGGGACGTTCAGTGTGTTTTTAAGGAAACCTAAACTTCAAAATTTGGTCCAGAAATGGGAATTGCATGTTGTTCAGTTCTTCTTTTAGAACTTAAGGATTATAGCATGAAGTCAATCACTGGCCCTAGCCATGGACTTTCCCCAAAGCTTCAAAAGTTTCCTGCCTGGCCACAATTGGAGACAATTCACTGTATCCCGAAGAAAAAAGCTCCTAAGGGATATGTTTGTTTGAAAAAGTTATTTGTGGATGAAGAGTTCAGGGAGCAAGAATCCTTTATATATTTCTTCAGGATGACCTGCAGCTTCACGTTCTCTGCATGACAGTAGAGTAAACGGCTAATGACAGTGATGCCAATCTTCAGCAGATGCTTTATCCATTTCCTGGTGAGCTGCAAATTTACATTAAAAAAAAAATCATTTTGTAGTTCCCATCCCAAAAAGTAGGAGCGCACGGTCTAGAGACTCAACAGAGAGAGGCTGGAAATCATGTTGCTCTTTTTGCAAGCACATGACTCGCATATGATAGACCTCTGGTCTTTACCAGAAAACCATATGTTCATATACCCAGCTCATAGATGTTATATACAGATGCTTTCTACACATGTATAAATAGAATACTTACCCTCGTCTCTTAAAGGAATAGTTCACTTAAAAATCTAAATTGTAGTTTAAAATCTGTATTCTTTTGCGGATATAAAAATAAAAAATAGGGGCATGTTTACATCAAGGTCAATTAATAATAATAATAATAATAATAATAATAATTTGTTATTGTTGTTGTTTTGTATTATTATTATTATTATTTAAGGGTGTCCCCGACTAAGGATTTTCATAGTCGAATCAGAATTTTCGAATCTTTCAAATATTCGACTGATAGTTGAATCATATGTTTGGGGGCGGGGCAAAATACATTAACAAGAGTCAAGTCAGACAATCGACTAACATAATTACTGATGTTAACACACAGGGAAAATGTGTAATGAACACCTTGCAGATATAAACGGGGTAAATAATGTTTGATGTTTTGATGAACAGATAGCTAACACTAAACGTCAGCGAAAACATAACAATTACCAATAATTTTTTTATTTTTTTTTTTACAAAAGTGCTCTCATTATAACGTTAGCCTAAAATGTTAGCAGTTAATGTTGTGCATTTCTGTTTTGAGCTGCGCGCGCTGAAGATGACCAGTAGAGTGAGCATTTGATAGCAAGTTTTTAATCAATGGGATTCAACTCAAAATTTCATATAGAATAAGCTTTGTTATTTTTACAACATATTTTCAAAAAGGGCCCGAATGCACATGAACATATCTGCGGGGCTCTGAATGCGAACTCCTTTTGTGATTATGGAAAGGGAAGCATAAATCTATAGGGGTGGTTGGATTTATTCACGCACTTAATATTAATTACTTCAAATATTAATTTGAAGCTTCTTTCTTTTCAGATTCTTACAGCTTTATCATAATAGGCTGTACTGTATATTAACTTATTAGGATAAAACTGGTAGTTCTATGTGAAATCAGACATTTGAGTTCCCCCATATCATCAAAATGGCATAATTAATAACACCCCACGAATATTCTACTGTTAGATTGGTAGTCAAATCAAGCTTCAAATCAAAGCATCAATTCGCCGACTATTTGGGATCACCCCTATTATTATTATTATTATTATTATTATTATTTATGCTCTTCCCTAAAATACTTGATTGGCTAAATTTACTTTTTTGTTTGTTTTGTTAAAGTGAAAGTGACATACAGCCAAGTATTGTGACCCATATTCAGAATTCGTGCTCTGCATTTAACCCATCCAAAGTGCACACTCACCGTGAACACAGTGGGTAGCCATTTATGCTGCAACACCCAGGGAGCAGTTGGGGGTTTGGTGCCTTGCTCAAGGGCACCTCAGTCATGGTATTGCCAGCCCGAGACTCGAACCCACAACCCTAGGGTTAGGAGTCAAACTCTCTAACCACTAGGCCTCAAGTTAATTTGTTAATGTAAATTTATACTACTACTACCTCCAATATTAATACTAATAATACTAATACTACTAATAATAATTATTATTATTAATAAATTAATTAAATTAATAATTAACTGATACATTTTAACTACATGATTTTACTTATTTAAATTAGTTATTTCAAAATAAAAATGAACAATGTCCATTCTCTGTTCACAATTAACAATTAATGTTATCTAATTTATTATTTTGAACTGGTTTAGAGAATAACAAACTTGGCTTTACTTAAATAGGAACATTAGAATGAGAGCAAAAACTATACCTGAATCTATCGGAAATTATGCATGAAAACTTCATCTGGACATATAAGTGTGACGATATGACAATAAGAACACTTGTGTTATTAGTCAGTGAGACCTAGTGTCTCATTAAGTGTCATGTGTATGTTGTGTTTGCTTCTAAAGCATCTTGAACCAGGGAAAATTATTATCTTAAAAAACGATACCAGGCAATAAAAGTAGGCTCTGTAAGAGTAGTAGTTCTACTCTTCCTAGTAAGACTGGCTTGCATTTCAGACAGCATGTGAAGTACGTGTTGTGCATTGGGATGGAATTATGAGGTAGCCATGCTGAAATATATTAAGCAAATAATGTCCTATCCAGTGCAGTAATATATCTTAGCTGAAAGGATTGCAACATAATACAAGCCTTTTTTCCAACCGCTCATATGGTTTACTGCTTGTACGGGTGAGTTATCTACCAAAGTGCTTGGCAGACATTTCAGCGAACAAATGTCTTATAGAAACGCACATTTGCAAACCTAGCAAAGGTAAATCTGTCAACTGCTAGGAGGTGTGATCTTGTTGTGAGGAATCTTTCATTATTTCCAAATTCACATAGACCAGTGCCAGTTGAACAGCATGAGTCCAACTGCCTCATCAGTTTCATATTAAACACAACAAGTTACACAACAACTTGTTACACTTGCGAAATTCAAATGTTAATATATATATATATATATATATATACATATATATATATATATATATATATATATATATATATATATATATATATATATATATATACAGGTCCTTCTCAAAAAATTTGCATATTGTGATTAAGTTCATTATTTTCCATAATGTAATTATAAAAATTAAACTTTCATATATTTTAGATTCATTGCACACCAACTGAAATATTTCAGGTCTTTTATTGTTTTAATACTGATGATTTTGGCATACAGCTAATGAAAACCCAAAATGCCTGTCTCAAAAATTAGCATATTTCATCCGACCAATAAAAGAAAAGTGTTTTTAATACAAAAAAAGTCAACCTTCAAATAATTATGTTCAGTTATGCACTCAATACTTGGTCGGGAATCCTTTTGCAGAAATGACTGCTTCAATGCGGCGTGGCATGGAGGCAATCAGCCTGTGGCACTGCTGAGGTGTTATGGAGGCCCAGGATGCTTCGATAGCGGCATTAAGCTCATCCAGAGTGTTGGGTCTTGCATCTCTCAACTTTCTCTTCACAATATCCCACAGATTCTCTATGGGGTTCAGGTCAGGAGAGTTGGCAGGCCAATTCAGCACAGCAATATCAGTAAACCAATGGTCAGTAAACCATTTACCAGTGGTTTTGGCACTGTGAGCAGGTGCCAGGTCGTGCTGAAAAATGAAATCTTCATCTCCATAAAGCTTTTCAGCAGATGGAAGCATGAAGTGCTCCAAAATCTCCTGATAGCTAGCTGCATTGATCCTGCCCTTGATAAAACATAGTGCAGGTACATACCAGCAGCTGACATGGCACCCCAAACCATCACTGACTGTCAGAGGTGGAAAGAGTACAAAAATATTCTACTCAAGTAAAAGTACCATTACATTAATGAAATTTTACTTAAGTACAAGTAAAAGTACCAGTCTAAAAAATCCACTCAAGTAAAAGTAAAAAGTAGCTCATTTAAAATTTACTCAGAGTAAAAATTACTTAGTTACATTTTAACCAGTGGGAGGGAGTCAAAAATGGGACAGGCCAAGGTTGTCAAACTCAGTTCCTGGAGGGCCACAGTCCTGCACAGTTTAGATTTAACCCTAATTAAACACACCTGATCCAGCTAATCTAATCATTTAGGTTTATTTGAAAACTACATGATATGTGTGCTGGAGCAGGGTTAGAACTAAACTCTGCAGGGCTACGGCCCTCCAGGAACTGAGTCTGACACCCCTGGGATAGGTCTATTAATCTCAAACTAGTTGTTTTTAATTAAAGGAATCAGTTATTTAGAATAATAAAACATTTGGGCTGTTACCAGGCAAATCAGTATCAACAAACTCATCTTTTAATGCAGAGGAAATGCAGAAGCTTCATCGGACGTGACATTTAGATGTATTACACTGTTTAGTGCAGGACAAGAATGCATTTAACCTGCAGTTACAAATGCATGAATAATGTTTTGATATGCCAGACATAAAATGTTGAATACTCATTTGAAATTATAAAAACTTAATTATAAAAAAAAAAAAAATCAAAAGATACTTTAAATGTGAAATTAAAATGGCCAGTATGTGTCAGCAAGTCACTGTTAATAAGTGAGTCATTGCGATTGAACCAAATCATTTAAACAGTTGATTCATTCAGAAACGAAACACTGTCATGTTGCTCAGAGATGCAAAATTTTGCTTTGGTGGCTGTGTTTGGAATAAATTTTTGTTGTAGAAATAGAGCAAAAACAATGGCAATATGGTGTCTAAAACGCAAGTCTCTTAGTTTACTGTCCTGTTGTAAAAAAAAAAAAAAAAAAAAATATATATATATATATATATATATATATATATATATATATATATCAGTGGCGGCTGCTGGTCTTTCAAAGAGGGGAAGCTCATTTTCGGCCTACATTATAACCCTCTGATGGTCTTCATTTGTAATGACACTCGGGGTCTTTTTGACCCCAGACAATAACATTTCATTTTGTAATAGTAAAATATTTAAATTTTTTACAAATATAATTTTACTCTGTTCATTTATGTTTTTACTAAACTCTGTACAGTTTTTGGAGGATTTAAATCTTTTACATTTCTATAAATAAATATTTATTTAAATAGGCTTTTTTTTTTTACAAAAAAAGAAAAAAGCATTTCAGGTAAAATTCACTTCATAAAAGACCCAGATTTCTAACTTTCATACATGGGGATACCATGGATAATTTTATAAGGTTTAATGTAAGATTTTTGCCCATTTTTGGGGAAATTCAGTTTAAAAATTGTAATAAATCACTTTAACCACTAGATGGCTATAGTGTGTGTGTGTGTGTGTGTGTGTGTGTGTGTGTGTGTGTGTGTGTGTGTGTGTGTGTGTGTGTGCGCGCACATTTTCAATCTGTCTTAGTTACCAATTTAATTTTGTGGTGGTTCTGCATTTTACAAATATCAAGAAATATTGCCGCAGTTTGTCTTTCGAATACACTTGAGAAATCCGCGATCATGGGACTGAGCGTGAAACAGCTTCACCGACTTCTTGTGGTGCAGACCGCTGTCAGTCAAAAGGAGATCGACAGATCCTCCAATCATCACGCGGAAACCCAGTCTTCATTCACCTCCAGAGACGCTGAGCGTCCGTGGGCGGGACATAATCGCAGCATTTATCCAATGACCGTCTAGCTTCGGAGCACTGAAAAAAACTGTTCAAAGCAGCCCCATCGAAGTCAATGGACGCTCGGCTTCAACAGGGAAATGCACTGTGACGCTACGGGAATGTATGAGAATAAAATCGAGTCAGCCGACATGTAGCTGATTAACACAATACATAATACACAATAGTACATATTTGACCGTTGGGTTTTTTTTTTTTACATTAGAGGGGAAGCTGAGCTTCCCTTGCAGTCTTAAAGAAATCCCCACTGATCTATATATATATATATGTATATGTGTGTGTGTGTGTGTGTGTGTGATTATGATTTTTAGAGGAAAAGACAGCATTCTTTGTGTGATTTTGATTCTAAATGATTTTGATTGATTTCATTCTAAATGCATTTCAACAGACTGAATCACACAGTGAAAGAACACTCTAAATGCGCGCGTACATCATTAAAACAACAATTATGATATTATTGCAGACAATATATATCGCACACTCCGCACCAGTCTTTTTGGCTAATTTGTGCAAAACCTCTTGCTAAAATGTCAAAGCATCATTTTAACCACCAATGCAATGACGCAATTATTTAGCTCACCTCTATATGCTTACGTGGGGTTGATGTCTTGTCGAGATTTTATAAACTGCTAGTTTGGTCTCCCTAGGCAAGCACAGCATACACAGCATAATAGAGCATACATATGGCCAGGGGTTCACTTCATTTCCTTGAGTTCAACTTCAGAATATGACGGGGTTTCGTTTTCAGCGGTGTCTGCACCACTAACGCCTGTTTTGTCCGTCTGCATCTTTCTTGTGATTTTAGCGCCAGTTTGCCCTCCTGCCCATTATTTACTGACTTTTTTTTTTACTCAGTAATTAATGTGTTTTAAAATGTAGCGAAGTACAATACTTCAAACAAAATATACTTAAGTAAAAGTAAAATTACAGATTAAAAAAAATACTTAAAAAAGTAGAAGTACACAAAAAAGCTACTCAATTACAGTAACGCGAGTAAATGTAATTCGTTACTTTCCACCTCTGCTGACTGTGGGTACTTGACACTGGACTTCAGGTATTTTGGCATTTCCTTCTCCCCAGTCTTCCTCCAGACTCTGGCACCTTGATTTCCGAATGACATGCAAAATTTGTCCAAAAGTCCAGTGCTGCTTCTCTGTAGCCCAGGTCAGGCTTCTGCCGCTGTTTCTGGTTCAAAAGTGGCTTGACCTGGGGAATGCGGCACCTGTAGCCCATTTCCTGCACACGCCTGTGCACGGTGGCTCTGGATGTTTCTACTCCAAGGTCTGGAATCGGTCCTTCTCCACAATCTTCCTCAGGGTCCGGTCACCTCTTCTCGTTGTGCAGCGTTTTTTGCCACACTTTTTCCTTCCCACAGACTTCCCACTGAGGTGCCTTGATACAGCACTCTGGGAACAGCCTGTTTGTTCAGAAATTTCTTTCTGTGTCTTACCCTCTTGCTTGAGGGTGTCAATGATGGCCTTCTGGTCAGCAGTCTTACCCATGATTGCGGTTTTGAGTAATGAACCAGGCTGGGAGTTTTTAAAAGCCTCAGGAATCTTTTGCAGGTGTTTAGAGTTAATTAGTTGATGCAGATGATTAGGTTAATAGCTTGTTTAGAGAACCTTTTCATGATATGCTAATTTTTTGAGACAGGCATTTTGGGTTTTCATGAGATGTATGCCAAAATCATCAGTATTAAAACGATAAAAGACCTGAAATATTTCAGTTGGTGTGCAATGAATCTAAAATATATGAAAGTTTAATTTTTTTCATTACATTATGGAAAATAATGAACTTTATCACAATATGCTAATTTTTTGAGAAGGACCTGTATGTGTATATATATATATATATATATATATATGTAATATCTTTTAAATAGATTATTTGACTAGACTGGGCCAAATGTATGATTTTTTTCCCCCGTAGAACTGAAATAAACATGAGATTACAAACAGAGATGCAAAGCTGAATTTTCAGCATCATTCCACCTCTTAAGAAATAATTTTAATATGCTGAATTGCTGATATTAAAATGCATTTTTTATTATTATCAATGTTAAAAACAGTCAATTTGCTGCTTCATATTTTGAGTAAACGGTGATTTATTATTATTATTATGTATTTTATTTTTTTATGAATAGTAAGTTTAAAATAGAAATCTTTTGTAACTCTTGCAACATAGAAATGTCTTTATTGTCAAAATGTTCTTGTTTGATTAATGCATCCTTTCTGAATAAAACTTGATTTCTTGAAAACAAAGCAAAACAAATCTAATATCATGTATTTTATTTGTGTACTTTACTTATGTACCATTTGCACATAAAATAATAATATTAATGATATTTTAGCTGTAAGTAGGTGGCTGATCTTCAAATGAGTTTTTCAGGCTCTTCCATTACGTTTGTTTTAGCAGCACCATCACTCGTAAAACACAACACAATGGCCATGTTTGAGTGTGATGGAGGGTGATTTACTCTTGTGAGGAGGCGACCGCAGTAGGAGAAGAGCAAGAATGGAGCACATTGAGGTGAAAGTGCTGAATCAGAAGTATCGTGTTTGCATTCGCTTGAAGGAAACTCCAGTGGCTGAATGGCTCCATTGTTTGGTGGCTTTATGACACCAGCCATTTAATTTCACCCCGAGCCGAATCTCAGGAGCCATGTGGGTGATGCGGGACATGATTGGAAGCGTTCTGTCCCAGTGCCTGTTTTTAGCGTATCAGAGGCGTTCATTTACCTCCATAGGGGTTGGGTCATAGGAGCCGAGCAACCCATTTGTGAAGCCCAAACAGACATCTGCTTTCACAGCTCTGTGGAGGGGTATAGAAGCAGAGACACAGAGATATGTATGTACTGTATAGTTTGCCTGTTTAAAGCAATTAAAAGTTAATTTGATGCCCAGTGATGTAATTGTCATGTTTCTCCCACGATTTGTGTCCATCTGCAGATGGTGAGCACTTGATAGAATCTCACTCGCTCTCGCATGTTAAAATGTAAAGAAAAACAAATATATGTTTAGGGAACAGTTTTTAGAAAAGGCCACACCAGACGTTCAGAAATATACCCTGGTCGAGCTCAGACACATAAACCTTTTTAATTTTAACTTGATTATTTACACAATGGCAGGAAAATTAGCAGGATGAAAATAAAGAGCAAAGTTAACCATTTCTCAATGTGGAACTGAGAGTTAGCTTAAACAGGGACGTCAGCTTGAAGTTTATTTTAGATGCTTTTGTTAACCGTCTTTTTGATGACATCATTTTGATTTTTGTAATGCCATGAGACATCATAGAACTCGTCAAATCTGTTACTAATACATAGCGTTTCTGCTGCTGTTTTCTCACCATAATGTAACAGAGCATGACCATATTTATATTTAATTTCATAATAAATAAAATAACAAAATAAAATAATAATAAATCCTTGTAAATATTTCAATAAATAAAGAACGCTTTAATTCATTATATGTGCATGTGTGTCTACACGCAAGCACTTAAAATATATGTATTTATTTATTGCCTTTCTTTCTTGAAAATATTTCTTCAAAATAATAATAATAATTATGATTATTATGATTATTATTATTATTATTATTATTATTAAAAATGCCAAGATCTGCCAAGAATTAATAACTGTAATAAATGTAAACTAATGTAAAAAAAAAAAAAGCTGCGTTGAATATATATTGATCTATTGATGACCCACAAAGTCCCCCCCACCCCCCCACAAAAGGGTTTCAGACACTGTAACTGTAACTGTTCAGTACATACCAATTAACTTTATGCATTCCATCCGTGATGTTTGAACTCTCTGAACTGCTGATCTCTGTTGCTAAACAGACAGGGTAGACACAGTTATCTCGTTCTAGTACATTGCGATCTGAGGAGAGCCTATCTCAGGCTGACTTTGGATCTGTCTCTTCTTCTCTCTGTTTCCTGTTTCATTTTTCCAAGGAGCACTAGGAAACTGTAAAGTTCTTCTAAATGTGATCTGTGCGATGCTCTGACCTTGCACTGAACCCAGCATTGTGGATTTGTTATTGGAAACACCCCTCCGATGCTCTTATTAAGCCTGAGTAAAGATAAAAGGTTGTGCTTTGTTTTCACATCCATTTTCAATAGCAGATCCACAGTCCTCTGGTGTGATGGTCTCGGCCGGTGCAGAGATGCTTGGTATCAGATTGCCAGAACCTGACTGTTAACAGAAAATTGAAATGAAATCTCTTTAATGTCTCAAATAGGAGATGAGATTAACAGGAAAGCAAATATAGACATTTAAATAAAGTTTCTTTCTTAAATAAATTAAGTCTCTTTCTTCTAAAGAGCTTGAGAAAAAGACACCAGTAACCCTGTGTGTCTCTTCTTGAGTTTGTATACTCTCTCAAATTGTGCTTTGATTTTCCAGGAATCCAAGTTAAAGATCTTATTATGAACATTTTGGATTAAATTATAAATTATTCCAGAAACAAGTGAGATGTTCTACATGGGATTTTAAATTGAAATGGGGTTGGGATGATGGAAATGGATGATGGCGCCAGCAGTGTGCACGGCGCAGCGTCTCCCGGTTTTATTTTGTTTATTGTTTGTTATTATTAGTTTAAGTTATCAAAATGTCACAGCTCTGTTTGTATACGATCGCCAAACTCTTTTTTCTATTCGTGATCAACATGCTGTCTGGACAACGAATGTTAGTTATGGGAATCAGTCCTCGGATGCACTCCCTTCTACACTCCCAGCTCTGCCGGCGTATTTGCAGCTTACCTCCAGTACAGCTTCGCGGAGGAAACGCCACAGAAGGCGGAGAAAGCGAGGTGGTGTGGTTGCAAGAGCAAGAGCATATCTACGGTACACGCGGAAAAATTCTTACCAACTGTCTGTCCTTCTTTGTACCTCAAGAGGAGGTGGCTACTCCCGATACAACCTGAAGCGGTCATCGCTGTGGATCAGCTGCGTGTGCCAGTGGAGGAATTTGTTCCCCGGCGTTCACAAACGGCCAAGCGCGGCGTGGATCTCATGAATCTCCGTTCATTGGCTCGAGCCAAACTACCACACACACAGGACACTGTTCTTAATTTGGCACTGATTAATGTTAGATCATTGTCTAACAAGACTTTTATGTTAAATTTCTTTTTTCGATCCCGGGAGCTTGACTGTATGCTTCTTTCAGAGACGTGGGTTCAACCCGGTGAGTTATTCCCCTTCTCAGAGCTCCTTCCTCCGTCATGCTCTTTCTTTAGCTGTCCTAGAACAATGGGTAAAGGTGGAGGCCTAGCGACAATTTTTAAATCCAGCCTGAACTGTAAAAAAACTCCATGTAATCAATATAAGAGCTTTGAGCTCCAACTTTTTGAACTCAAACTTAAATTACATGGATCAGTGGCATGTGCACTCATTTATCGCCCTCCAAAAATTAACAAGGAATTTATTAATGACTTTTCGGCGTTTCTGGCTGGTATTGCTCTAACCTACAATCATTTCTTAATTGTTGGTGATTTTAATATTCATGTTTGTTGTGTTTCTAAGCCTTTGGTCAAGGATTTTTTAAACATTTTGGATTCTTTTAACCTCACTCAATCAGTGAATGGCCCGACTCACAACAAGGGCCATTCTCTCGATCTGGTACTGTCACACAATTTAAATGTGTCCATAAATGACATTTCAGATGCAGGTATTCCTGACCATATGCCAGTTTTATTTACTGTCTCTTTGCCGTGCTCTCAAAGCAAGTCGTGCTTCCCTATGAGTCAGCGGCGCATAATTAATTCATCTACGCCTTCATTATTTGCTGCAGCATTTGACACCTCTCCAGTAGTGTCTCGAGACATTTCTTCATTCAAGGACATTGAGGAGTTGGTGGCTTTATTTGACTCTACTTGTACTGAAATTCTTGACTCAGTAGCACCGCTAAAGAGCAAGAAGGCTAATTTAAATAGAGAGCCATGGCAAAATTACATCACTCGTGCTCTCAGAAGGGAATGTAGATGTGCTGAGAGGAAATGGAGGAAAGACAAGCTCTATATTTCTCTGGAGATTTTAAGAAATTGCTTGTCCAAATACCAGTCTGCTGCTAAAGCTGCAAAGACCCAGTACATGTCGATTCTTGTGGAAAACAACTGTCATAAACCCCAAGTCCTTTTTAATTTACTAAATAGGATAATTAACCCTCCTGAACACATCGGCATTATTCCTAGCACCAATTTGTGTGACCAATTCTGTGAATTTTTTACTGATAAGGTGTCCAGTATTAGGGCATTAACATGTTGTACTGCACCAGATCCCAGTGTTACACCGCTATGCTTAGGCATATTTGAAAATGTTATCCCAATATCGCTTTCAGATTTGTTAAAGACGGTCCAATGTTTAAGACTTTCTGTCTGTTCATTGGACTGCCTTCCTGCAAAGCTTTTTATAGATGTATTTGACACTGTTGGATTTTATATTTTAAATATGATAAATATGTCTCTTTTAACAGGTTCTGTGCCGGTAACCTTTAAAAAGGCCATTGTACAACCTCTCCTAAAGAAACACAATTTAGACCCCTCTGTCTTGTCTAATTACAGGCCACTTTCCAAGCTGCCTTTTTTGTCTAAAATATTAGAAAAAGTAGTTTATAAGCAACTTCTACTGCACCTTAAATCAAATAATATATTTGAAAAATTTCAATCAGGTTTTAAATCAGGTCATAGTACCGAAACCGCACTTCTAAAAATATTTAACAATCTCCTCTTAATTTCTGATTCTGGTAGCTCTGCTGTGTTGGTGCTTTTAGATTTGACTGCTGCGTTCGATACGGTCGATCATAAGATTTTACTGTCAAGACTTGAGTCCTGTGCAGGTATCAAAGGCACAGCTCTGAACTGGTTTGAGTCTTATCTGACTGACAGATCTTTTTCTGTAAATTTCAGACCTTTTTACTCTAAGAAAACTCCAATTAATAGTGGGGTGCCCCAAGGTTCTATCTTGGGCCCAGTCCTGTTTTCATTGTATATGCTGCCCTTGGGATCAATTTTCCGGAAACACAAAATTTCGTTTCACTGCTTTGCTGATGACGTCCAGATTTATCTACCTCTAAATTCTAAAACCAATTCTATTGAAGCACTTAGTAACTGTCTGGGTGAAATAAGGGATTGGATGTCACTAAATTTTTTACATTTAAATGACAAAAAAACTGAAATTATAATTTTTGGGAAGCCGGATATCTCAGGTCTAAACAGGGCTATAGGCCCATTACTCCCTAATTACAGCCCATCTGTAAAAAATCTTGGAGTCATTATCGATAGTTCTTTTAAGTTAGAGAAACAAATTAGTTCAGTAGTTAAAACAAGCTTTTTCAGCTTAGACTGTTGGGGAAAGTGAAGCTGTACCTGCCGCAAAGTCAACTAGAAAAAGTTGTACATGCCCTCATTACAAATCGCTTGGACTACTGTAACTCTTTATACTATGGCTTAGATCAGTCGTCTATTCACCGTTTACAATTAGTACAAAATGCAGCCGCTCGCCTGTTGACAGGGAAAAAACGGTTTGATCATATTACTCCGGTACTGTCGTCCCTCCACTGGTTGCCTGTTGCTTTCAGAATCCAGTTTAAGATTTTATTATTTGTTTTTAAATCTTTAAATGGATTAACACCGTCTTATTTAGCGGATTTGCAGACTATGCACACCCCAGTCAGAGCACTTAGGTCAAATGACCAGCGACTTCTAGACTGTCCTAGATCTAGACTGAGAACCAGAGGAGACAGAGCATTTTCTGTTGCAGGACCTAAGCAATGGAATGCTCTTCCCCTTAATATTAAGGAAGCTAGCTCTATTGAGTCATTTAAATCGCTTTTAAAGACTCATCTTTTTGAAAAATCTTTTAATACAATACGAGCTGTGACGTTGTGATGTTTGATTGTAAAAATGTCTACATGTGTTTTTAACTACTATTATTATTATTGGGACATGTTGCCTATGTAATTTCTCTTTTTGATTAATTAGTATGTTTTTATGTTTGGTATGAATTTCTGTACAGCACTTTGTGGCAGTAATGACTGCTTGGAAATGTGCTTTATAAATAAATTTGACCTTGACCTTGACCTTGACCTTGAAATATTGGAATTATTTAAATTTTTATAATTTATAAAGAAATAAATTCACCCAAAAATAATAATAAAAATAACCCAATTAATCATCCGTGAAATTACAACCTACAATATTTTCTTCCTTCCATGAAACATGAAAAGAAAAATGTTGAATGATGTACTTATTGCTCTTTTTGATATGACAATAATGTGAATTAGAGTTTTCAAACTTTAAAAAAGATGGAAAAACACATGTGGCTGAGTAAAAATTAAATTTGGGGGGTGAACCATGCTTTTAACATTACCAGTTTGAGCAGTTTGACGAGTTGAATAGAAATTAATGCTTGTCCATAAACTAAAGTTTTGAGTAGGTCATCACTGTTAGCATCCTTTTCAAAGTGAGTGATTTCATTGACAGGCCAGGTCCTCATTATCCATCAAACATAATAATCCGACTCATGCAGAGCCAAAACACAGAATTTGTTGTCCCACTCAGGGACCAATACAATGATGCATTTGGACATTTGTGGTTGTTGATTAATTTGTCATTTGTTACGTTCCCAGGTCAACGGTTCTGCCTGTGTTTTGTTCTCACTGATTGATATGACTGTCACACAGTGTGATGTGAGTCTGACGGGTTATTCAGCTTCCTCAAGGCTTTTTGGAAGACCCCTAAATTCTTTCTTCTGCGTTTTCACACAGAACCTTTGCTCTGTTTCATTGGGATCTGTGAATCAGACATTCTATTACAATATAATCATATTTCTTCGCTGCCCTTGCCAAAGAACATTAAATATAATCTTGAAACCAACACAGGGTTTATTTGAATCATCTGTATGCTTTGTGCTTAGCGTTTGACTCCTATTTAATAGGAAACACATTCATCATGCATAAGAATTAATTTACCTAGTGTTTTTTACTCTTTGAGCCAAGTGTGTTATTGCTCTAAAATCAATTGACTAGAACATTTTTCATAGAGGTTGGAGAGCCCTGGCAAATTGCTTTACTCTCCGATGGTGCTCAGTAGGATCATGTACTAAGAAAATAATAGGGATATACTGTACCATTTTCTTTTCCAATATCATTCTGCTTATTTCAAAACATTAAAAGTGCACTAAGCGATTAAAAAAAAAAAAAAAAACGTATTTGACTACTGTGTTGGACAGAGTCCCAAAACAAATTTGCAGCCAATCAGCAGTAGTAATGGTATAGTAATGTCTAGTCATGGTAGGGCGAAGAGAGCGCTCAGTGAGTGCAAAGAACGGATATTAGCAGATCAGCTGTAGATAGCAAGAGATGGCGGATAAAAAAATAAAAAAGGAACATTTCGGATGAACAAAAAATTAAAATTAAGGATTACGATCAGGAAAGACTGCAGGCATAGTAAGTATGTTTTGGGCGGAGTTATAAAAATAGGGGCAAGGTCCTGTTGGGGTATGGGCGTGTTTGTTTTGGTGCTTTCAAATATCAGCATCGTTTCGCAAAAATTGCTTAGTGCACCTTAAAACCGAACATATCATGATGAATAACTTGCCAAGATATTTTGAGATGAATTAGTTTATCTCAAAAGAAAAATAATAAATAAAAATAAATAAATAAATGATAGTGTTCCTTTTAGCAAGTTTTTGCATAGATATATTTATTAGCAAGCTTGCATTAAATTGATTAAAGGTCCCATGACATGGATTATTATTATTTTTTAATGTTTCCTGAGGTGTACTCATATTGTTAGTATGATTTTTAAATTTAAAATTTAGAAATAAAAGGCATGTTTATATCCTGATTTTATCCCTCTGGTTTGAATCCTCTGTTTAAGGGGCGTGTCTGCTGTGAGACTCAGAGTAAACGACAACTGTTGTGATTGGCTGACATCTCTGCATACGAATGCGTATTACATGTGGAACCCCTCTCAAATATTTTTAGTAGGTTTTTTTGATGTTGTTGTTGTTGTTTTTTACTATTACAGCTGTCGAGATTTCCCATCACAAGGCTGCAGTGATGAGCATTGAGTAGACAGAGTCTGTTTATCGCGTGAATGCAGTGATCTCATCATTGTAACGCATTTTCTCTCACAAAATGCTTTCACCACAACTAACAGCAAAGACAATATCGACATGAATACAGTAAGAGCTTCGTTGTGCAGCTTAACATCGTCATTCATTATAACGGCAGTTTGGGCACGTGTGCAGATATACTCGCGATGTGTGATTGACAGCTCCGAACAACATAAAGGGAGCGTTCTTTAATCACATTTTAAATAACAGATTTGTTTCATGCTACTAAGAGAAACAACATGAAGTTGATCGTTTAGTCACTGGCTTGATTCACTGCATAAACAGTATTAAACTATTTAGAAAGAAAGTTTGTGTGAACTTGAATAATTAGCTACACATCAGAAATCACTGATCACAGATCAGGCATTAATGAACACTGTTACTCACTATTTGTGGCAGTGCTGTCGAATCCATATTGTAAAAGTCTGTTTGTAATGTCTGTGCTGACATTGCAACTGAATTAAATGTAAATGTTTGGGCATGCAAAGCAGAGAAAGGGGCGGTAACCTTTCCCCTTATGACGACATAAGAGGAAGATTCCAGATCGGCTCGTCTGAGCTCTCATTTTCTGAAAGGCAGAGCAGGACACCCAGGGCTTGGTTTACACCTATCAAAATGTCTAGCCACTGGGGGACTATAAATAGGCTAGCGAAACTCATATTAATGTTAAAAAAAAAACTCATAAAGTGAAATGTTCATGTCATGGGACCTTTAAAAGTAACAGTAAATACATTTATAATGTTACAAAATATTTATATTTCAAATAAATTCTGTTGTTTTAAACTTTCTATTCATCAAATAATCCTGAAGTCACAATTTCAAATGCATTCCACATCAATAATAATACGTTTTTTCTGTTGTTGTTCTTGTAGTAATGATGCTGAAAATTCAGCCTGGCATCACAGGAATAAATTACATTTTAAATATATTATAATATAAAATATTATTTTAAATTGTAATAATATTCACACACTTCTTTTGACATTTTGTGAAAAACTTTTGGGGCAAGTTGCCACAATGGGAACGATGCAATTAAACAGTATATACTGTATATATATTTATATATTTTATTTCTAAATATATATATATATATATATATATATATATATATATATAGTATATTTATATCAATTAATAGTATATTGCTTTTAGGCTGATTTAAACAGTAAACCAAATTGTTAAGAAAAAAAGCCCCTATCCTATGTGACAAAAGCCTATGTGTTTGTGTGTGTCTGCTTGTACATGTAGCATGTGTGTGAATGTGTGTGTAAACAGAGAAGTCTGCAGATGCAGTGGAGGTCTACGGGATGCTGAAATGGAAGCCAGTAGCAGCTGGAAGGCCTTATGACTCAGAAGGTCAGAGGGTCAATGCAGCAGCAGGCAGCAGACTGCATTTAGCAGCACAGAGAAGCAGGGTGTGAGAAAACCTGAGACTCTGTCCTTGGTAAGTCAGATTGAGGTCAGGATGAGTATTAGACCTCATTTCATGCTTTCAGCTGGCAGTTGGCATGAAACTAAAGACACAACACTGATGTGGACAACACACACTCAAAACATGAAGTTATGTCTGAAGGCTAAATAATTAGGGGTGTAAAAGTGAAAAATCAGTTGAGTTAATGATTAGGTGACTCGTCTGTTTTGTTCCTGAATTAACTGGTGCTCTTTTTTAAATATCTGCTCAAGGTTTGTCTTGTGAAATCCACAATAACCCTTCGCCCAGAGCAGTTTCTAGCACTAGACCTCAGTAAAGACAATGATCAGTGCTGTGAGAGCTATGCCTCTCATGTCTCAGAGATTTACAAGGCTCTTCTCTCACTGTTCACCCAAATAGCATTGCATACATGTAGAACTGTCTAGTCAGCTGGTATTCCTAAATATATTTAGGGCACCGACTCAACTATGCAATTTTATATCCCAGCACGTCAACACAGAGAATACTGAACAATGAGTGTGTCTGAACATATGCTCCACAACATTACAGACATTACTTAAAGTTGAAGAAATTGAAAATACACACACACATACAACAAAATGGAGGAGTATTCTGATCCAGGATGGTACTGGATCCTGAACATTACAATCATTCTTTCTTTATGTTTTTACATTATTATATATAATATCAAACTATGCCTTTTTTCTGTGTTTTTCATGATTTTCTGTATGAACACTGGAGAGCTACCCCAGATATTTGATCCAGAATGGTCCAGCCCCAGATAAACACTGGGAAAAATGGTATAAAATGGAAAACCGGGGTAGGACGTGTAAGCAGCAGGCTTATTCGAGGCTCTGCAACTCTGCCAATAAACTCTTGGAAACGGGATGCGTCTAAAGCCGAGTCTGCAGGCTGCAAAGTACATACAAAAGGTCATGACAAAAAGACATGGCATCTCAAAGGCCTCCGTCTTTCCACTGCATCAGGAAGATAAAGGAAGCAAAATTTACCCCACGGATCCCTGTCTTCCCTAAACTGAGCATGCCTGGGAACGATTTGCTTAGCCATTATCCCAGGATATTTGGGATTCTAATTGCGGCCATGTTATGAGCCGGTATTTGGATAAATCTGCGCTCATCTCTCACCCACTCTCAGTCCATCTCTTATTAATTTTTCTTCTTTTATTTGGATGAATTCCTGACCCGAGAACCCAAACCAACAAGCTCAGTTAACATTTCCACTCCACTCAAATTCATCACAGTCATTTCTTACATGTTAAACTTCTCTGTGAACATTTCACATTGTATGACCGCCAAAGCACATTTTCCCACAAGAAAGAAAATCACACATGAGATCCCTTTCTCAACTGATTCTGATGTCTTCATGAGTTCAGTATACATTTCAACACTGAATTTTACCTAGGACAAATTATCTGATCTGTACTGTCAATGTTAATTTTACAATTCTGTACTCCTACTACAGTATGTAATAATGGTGATCTCATTCATTTCTATTTTCATTTATCCTTTTTAAGGGAATGCATCTGAGACCAAGATCATTAAATGAAACTCCTAAAGTTTCCTAAACAATCTAAGATGAAAGAGCAACCTCTGAGCAATACAATTTCCATCTGACAAAGAAATTATTAACCAAACAAATAGTAATTTCACCCAAACATGGAAATTCTCCCATAATTTATTCACCTTTGATTTAGAACCAATGCTGTTTTTCAGGAGTGATCTCTAATAGCATTTATTGTGAAACACTGTTTGAATAATAACTTAAATGTTGCTCTTTTTCTCACACAAAGCTATCATATTGTAACGACTGGGTGAAGGAGTGGCAGGAAGCAAGTGCGAGATTAATGAGATTTAATGAAGACAATGAGGCAATACAAAACTGAGACACAAATAACGCTGGGAGGAATGCACAGTCCAAGATGGTGGTGAAGAATGACGAATCCAGAAGGCGGAGGTGAGTTGGCAGCAGGAGAGGGTGACACAGGGACTGCGGGGAAGCGAGCCGAAGGTAAGTGGTGTTGCTTGGTGGTGGGTTGCGTAGAGTGGACGGGGTTCCGGGGAGACACGGACATCCAACACAGAAACACACAAGAAAGCAAGGCACAGGTTACAAACATGAAACAATGCTCTCACGACCACAAGACGCTAGACAAGACAATATATAGGGATGAGTAATGAGTGACAGCTGTTGCTGATGACAATTATTGAAGACGCCCACAAACTAATCAGTGCTGATGGGTAACACACAGACTTCACCCACAAAGTGCAAAACCCAGAGATCACGGTTTACCAACCGTGACACATATGCCTTAAGAAGGCTTGGAGTATAGTGCTCTAGTAGTAAGGACTGCTTTTATGTGTTTTTTGTCTGTCATTTCACATTGAAAAGCCCAGTTTCCATTAACATTTTTAGTTTTTGAAAAATGGCATCCTAGATATTCTTCTACATTCACCTTGTGTCCTCCAAGGAAGAAATAAAATTACAGAGGTTTCAACAACATGAGGAGAGTAAATGATGACAAAATTTTCCTTCATGGGTAAAATAGCCATTAAAGTGGGCAAAGGAAAAAACGAGGACGGCAAAGTAGAGAATGGTGGTTTCATTAGCTGATATTGTTTTTTTTGTGTTTAGGAGTTTGACTGCTGGCTGGGTGCATTATCTGGGTTCTTTCGCTGTGTAACTCAAATGCCAAGATAAGTCTATCTGTATCCACAGCACGCATCTCTGGGCTTTCCTGTCCATAAGCACAGGCCGCCAGGCAGATGACACAGCCTGTTTTTCCACGTGTAAGGAACTGGCAAATTACACACTGAGGAGATGAAAGGAACACTGAATTCCTGCCAGTACGCTATTAGTCCACAGTTGTGAAAGCCAAGTTCTGGCGTCACTAATCAGGGTGTCGTTCACCTCTCCTGAGGGTGTTTGCTGTGGATTTAGATTTCAGTGTCATGAACAACCACGCAATAGGGTGAGATAAATATCAGATTAATACTCTTTTTAGCGCTGTAGAGACGTAATGGTCTGTTGTAATTTCCCTCTCAGGTGTCCAAAGAGTCATAAAACCTAACGAGAATGCTAGTGATGTGACACCCAATCTGTTCATCTGAGAAGGGAAGATGTAGTATGGCAAAGGTAAGCCAAGGATCTGCGTAGAGGCCAAAATAGATGGTCCCCATCCTGGTAAGTGTTCATTTTAATAGTTTGTTTCCATTACATTTCCCCTAGGATGCATTATACAGTGCTTTTGCAAGATTTTTCCTGTGAGGTCTTTCTTTCTTTCTTTCTTTCTTTCTTTCTTTCTTTCTTTCTAAGCATCATGTAAAGTTGTAATGTAATATATTTGATGTATTAGTTTTATAGATATATTAATAATTGTAGTATGTACACACACACACACACACACACACACAACTGTAATCAGTTCATTAAAAATATCAAAAATTTTAAATGCATTCAAAGAAGAGAACAGAGGTCTCTAATCATGAAATAGTACACAGTATGTTGCAGAGAGCAGACCTGCCTTCAGCATCCACCAACCTTCATATCATTAGCACGGTCATCAAAACGTAGAAAACTTACCAGGGGACTCATACTAGAAACAGATCCTGGGATGAAGCACCACTTCAAAATGGTGTTTTAAGAAAATGTTAAACTCTTTTTTTTCTTGTAAGTCAATCAAAGTTTCCTCAGCATTTGTAATAAAACATAGTAAGACTGCCAGATTGCCTCTGAATGCTTCGTTTTGAGGATGTTGCATGATACATTCATTTTTGTGGCACAAAAGTCACATTCTGTGCCACTTTATTGCCTGCAGTTTATTGCCCAGCTTATGTAGTAAATGGAAACGCTGTGATGTCATACCTCCTGAAATAGGTTATGAGCTACAAAGGGCCACGTTGGGTGATTTACGGCCATTACACACAATCGCTCTAATGTACCATGAGCTCTCTTTATTAAATAAATGCATTTTAGCTTCTCAAGAGTTGATTAAGAACCACAGTGTTTTCAGCGGGCACATATTTTTCTTGCTGAGCATCTAGTGTGCTAAAGCCACATAGCATCTACCACTCCACATCTGCTCTCCAGGAAACTTCTCAGTCCAACCGTTATCCATATATTTATTTATTGACCATACCAATATGCTACTACTGTTAATATGTTAATGTCAAATTTGCGGCATGCATTTCAGTAACATAGCTAAGCAAAATTATAATAATGCAGGTTGCATCATGTCAGGCTGAACAACTGGCTGGCTAAAGTAAGGAAAATAATTTGGAAAAATAATGGGAAAATGTGCATCACAGTTTCAAAAATAGCTTTCAAATCAATATGATTTCTCATCTTAATTTTAGCACATCATGTTGAGAATTTGAAATAGGCCTTCATAGACAACTTGTATCACATAAACATATTAAGATGTTTAAAGTTCAAAGGAATAGTTCACTTGAAATAAATATTTGGTCATCATTTATTCACCCTCATGTTTTTCCAAAAGCATATGACTTTCTTCTGCAGAACATAAAAAGGAACATAAATGGAAAAACATATATATATATATATATATATTTTCTCATTCTCTATTTCTGTGTAATTACAGTGCAGAGATCTATAGTAACGAAGTAGAACTACTTCACTACTGTACTTAAGTACTAAAAGGCGGTATCTGTACTTTACTAGAGTATTATTTTTTTCTCCTACTTCCACTTTTACTTCAGTACATATTTTCGATGAGTTTAATACTTTTACTCCGATATTTTTTTTATGTGCTGCATCGTTACTCGTTACAATTATAAAAATGTTACGAATCATTCCATTACAAACAGAACTGTAGATGGCAGGTTTGATGAAGCTGTCACATCACTGAGCGAAACAAGCGATTAAGAAGACCGCGCGTGCTGACTGAACTGCTGTGAAGAGAGAGATGAACACCGAGCCGAGCCTGATAATGACTCGTTCACGAGTCAAGAACCGGTTGCATCGGTTTTCGAATCACCAGTAGCTCTTTCTGACAGTTCGATTCAATAAACCAGTTGAAGAAAACAGTTCACCGGTTCTTTTGCGCTCGACGTAATGGCGTCATTGGCGTTGACTGCAAGCCCTCGGCGCTCATAACATTAGCACAGAATCAATCACCAAAAGAATCAGTTCGGTTCAGAAGCTCTGTGTGTCGGTTTGCTTTCACGCTGAATCACACATGTGCAGTATCATCAGCTCCTCGGTTCTAGAAATCGGACACGTCTGACAGAAACGGTTCTTGACCTCTGATCTATAATATAAGTTATATATATAGATCAGTGTTCTTGACTCGTGAACGAGTCAGTCTGTTGTTCGTTATCTGGCTCGGCTCGGTGTTCATCTTCAGTTCTCTCTTCACATCAGTTCAGTCAGTGTACTGTTTGAGTAAATGAATTACTCCGGGATATTGGTTTGTTTGAACTCAGAGGTAGTGTCAGCCACATTAAAAAAGTTAACAGCTTAAGTCATTTGTGGATTAACGCCTATTGGAGACGCGAACCGTTTAAAACGATTCAGTTCGATTTGGTGAACTGTTTCAAAAAGATCCGGTTACATCGAATGATTCGTTCGCGAACCGGATATCACAAACTGCTTTGTTTTGAACTCTCTCTCACAACAGACATGGAAGAGAAGACAATGCTGAATAAAGTCGTAGTTTTTGCTATTTTTGGACCAAAATGTATTTTCGATGCTTCAAAAAAATTCTAACTGACCCTCTGATGTCACATGGACTACGTTGATAATGTTTTTCGTACCTTTCTGGACAATGGAGGGACTGAGAGCTCTCGGACTAAATCTAAAATATCTTAAACTGTGTTTCAAAAATAAACGGAGGTCTTAACGGTTTGAAACAACATGAGGGTAAGTTATTAATGACATAATTTATCAAATTGGGCGAACTAACCCTTTAATCTGTTTTTTGTTTACAAAAAGTTACAGTCAAAGGAATTGTGATTGTCCTTTAGGTTAATCATTTGAAATAGTAAAAACAATATGTTCAAACTTTCGACTACTTTCTTTAATAACTACATAACACAATACTTGTACTTTTACTTTCAGTACTTGAGTAGTAAATTTTCAAATAGACTACTTGCAATACTTAAGTACAAAAAATGTTGAATATCTTAGTACTTCTACTTAAGTGTGGTGCTTAAAGAGCACTTCAACTTCTACTCAAGTCATTTTTTTGATAGAGCACTTGTACTTTTACTCAAGTCTGGGTCTCTAGTACTTTATACATCTCTGTTACAGTGAATGAAGGCCAGAACTTTCAAGCTTCACAAAGGACACAAAGCATCATAGTGTCATATAATAGCCTATATTACTTGGGAATAGGGCTGGGACAACGCGTCGAGGTCATCGATGACGTCGACGCAAAAAATACGTAGACGCAAAATATGCGCATCGATTCGTCGACCTGTTTTTATTTCTCTAAAAAACATTTGCAAAACGTTTACTTTATGTGCACTGAATATACGTGATGGCCGGATCAATATTCTGTCCAGCGATTTTTACCAATCCAGGGGTTTTTCTGCATTGATCTTTTTTTTTGGCGGCTGTCAAAGCCTTATTTGATCGGTGAGTGACAGTGACAGGGCGCGTACGAGAGAGAGCCCCGGCTGCGCGCGCACTCACAGTCTTCAAACAACACGAGCGCTTCTTGCTCTCTCTCTCCCTTGTGCATATTAATCAAAATCATTAAACACGATAGAAAAAGGGCGGAACGCCAAAGTTTCACGTGGAGCATTCGGAGATTTTTTTTCTCCATGACAGGCTGCTGGCTCCCACTGTTAATTATTTTTTTTTGTAAAAGCACTCTCTGTATTAGCTTAAAGCCCTCAAGTTTACATTTACATACTGTATTCTTTCAATTGCTCTAAACAAGTATTTTGGGTGACCTTTTTTATTGAATACTAGACATCAAGTTGTTGTTATTTGAAAGAATAACAACAACTACATCTGAAAGAACTTCTTTTTCAGTAAGCTAGGCCCTATGTGTTCAGTAAGCTTGTTTCAGTAAGCTATGTGTTTTCAAGGTTTTATTGAATGCTATCTCTATACAAGTGCAAAGTAATGCATTCTTAGTCAGTCTTTTATTTTGTAATTTTAAGAGCAATAAACATTTGCAATGTTAAGGAATTGATGTTTTTTTCATTCAGATATGTAAATCAACATGTATAAATTGTTAGTAGTCAATTAATGGGGAGATAATCGAAATCAAATCGGTCTGAAAAAGTAATCGTTAGATTAATCGATGCATCGAAAAAATAATCGCTAGATTAATCGTTTAAAAAATAATCGTTTATCCCAGCCCTACTTGGGAACTATAGTCCAAGTTTTCTAAAAGCATACAATTGGTTCGTACAGTATAGGGAATAGACATACATTTCATGCAGTCAGTCATTATTTGTTGAAAAGTCATTGGAAAACATTCACCCTATTTCCCCTTGAGAGTTAAAGTGTCTGATTTGTGGATGAAACATTATTTTGAGTGAGATTTTTTAAATGTCACAAAGTTGAATCAATTCACATAACTGGTCTGAATGATTAATTCATGAACTGGCCTGATGCAGTTCTTGACTTGACTTGCCTTAGTGGCCATTGGCATGGCTAATTTTCTGTGAATAATGTAGATTTTGTCTTGCTCCTCACACAAACATATTTTATGACTTCAGAAGATTTGTAATACGGTGCATAAGTCATGTTGATTACTTGTATAAGTTGTGTGGATACTTTTATGTTGCATTTACAGTATGTCCTTTACAGTAAGTTTGAAAGCCATTCATTGTAATTGCATGGAAAAGAAAGGCAAGTACATAACAGCAAATCTTTTGTTGTCCTTGAAACCATAAAAATCAGTTTTGCTGCAGCTGTTTGTGTGTGATCTATTTTTTATTTTTTTGATAAATACTCAGAAATATGAGTCACTTCATCTCTTTGTTCATATTATTTAGGTTGCATCATTCTTGATTCTGCAAACCTCTGTTTTCTTCCAACACAGATCTCTGCAACTTAGCGTCGTTAATCCTATGTATACATTATCCAGCGGAGATTTTTTTTTTCTTTCCCACTTTTCCTGGAATCCTGTACTGTGACCTTACTCTAGTGCTAAACTATGTGCCGTTAAAATCAACAGCCTTGAGGGGATGAGTTGAGGACAAAATAAAATAATCAGCACTTCAACACATTGGCCTTATTTTAACAAGCAATGCTAAAGATAGATTTTGCCATGACCAAAATATGGCAGCTGGAGTGTATGTCACAAAGTGTGTGGTTTCCTTAATCAGTGGTGTGTAGCTTTTGTGCAGAGGAGCCAGGGTTGCGTTTTCTGGAAAAGTACTGACTTGCAGGTTCAAGCTCAGCTGGGGCTTGACCTGATGCCTCGTTACACAATGTTCTCTATCCAATGTTCTTTGCTGTAATGCTGCCTCCTGGGAAGTTCCTACTGATGAGTTCGGAAGTTATAATCGTACTGCAATTATTTCAAGGTCAGAGGTGGGATATTTCTACTTGATGTCTCCCACTTTGGATCATAAATGCATTGCATTGCCTTGTATTGCTCGATGCTTGGATGATTTTGTATAAATAAACTAAAATGGCCTTGCCCTGCAGGTGTTTGATTGTCAACAAAGATATTTCCTAACAACCGAACTGTGGTTGATGGACGATGATGCAATGCTAATATTTGCAGGTGCAAGATTGCTTACAATTAGGATAATTCACTGTGTTTTACACCTCTTACTCAGTTAATGCTTGCTATACATTGTGATGTAAGAACTTTTACTCATTGATGCATTTCATTTGATTCATTACGGGCTTCAAAGCAACAAAATGTGATTATTTCAATATGGGGGGTACTTTCCTATACCCACTGTATTATTAACTTCACACATCTTGGTGGCAGAGTTGTAGATTTTGCAATTTGGATGTCAGCGTGACATATATAACACTTTTTAAAGTAGGAAAAGTTGGAAAATCTTTCTGGAATTCATGGAATTTGCCATTATAATCAGATATTCATTCAAGTGATTTTAGTCTGACAAAATTTATGCATTGGACAATTTCATTATTTTGTTGTTGTTGTTGTTCAGCACTGATGTTGTTTAACAACAAATGCTCTGTTCCAAAATGTTGCATAAATGTAACCTCATAAATAACTGGTTTGGAATAGTGTAGGCCTACATCATTTTTGATGTGTATGAGTGTCATACAAATAGTACTCTTTATGCATGCTGTTGTAAACACTGTCAGCTAATATTTGATGCAGTAAATGGTGTGCTCACACTTGTAGTTTGGTTCACTTAGTTCTTTTGCTCTAGAAATTTAGTCCTGGTTCGCTTAGACTTCACATTGGTATTTTTAACAATGAAAAGGCTTTTTTATTTTGTGACAGAACTTATTCTATGTACTGGGCTAATGCACTCATACTCATACATGCTTCTATATACGTGATGCTATATACTTGGAAGAGAGCATTGTACTTTCACTCCCCACCACCTACAATCCATGCCGGTATCAAGACTCAAACCTGTGACATCTGGGTTATAAGTCAGACTCTCTAACCATTAGGCCACGACTGCCCCCATAGCAAAACAGTAGTAGCAATTTTTCCCTTGCAAGATCTGCTGCAAGATGATGCAGTTCCAACTCCTGTACTAAACTGTAATGGACAACATTGCGACTATGACAAGAAAAAGCAGGTATTCTTGATCATTCTGCCCCATTTAGGGTCGAATCTTGTGACTTCACATCCTGGTGATAGCTGGTTTTGGTTCATTAGATGTATTTGGTCCATGCTGCATTCATATTTCAATCAAACAGCACCAGAGTTCATCTGGAAGTGGCAGTGTTCACACTTATTCAAATGAACTGCACCATCATAGCACTGTTCGCCGATGAAAACACAAACTACATCTTGGATAATGAGGTTAAGGATAATTTTCAGCAAATTAAAAATTTTGGGTGAACTATTCCATTAAGCAAATATATATTAAGCACTGTCTTTGTTTGTCTATCCAGCTTGGATTGTTTTTTGTTTTGCACTGAACTTCTTTTAGAGCCTTTTCTATAAAAACCGATGCAACCGGTTCTTTACTCGAGAACGAGTCAATCTTTCGTTTGTTATCTGGCTCGGCTTGGTGTTCATCTTCAGTTCTCTCTTCACAGCAGTTCAGTCAGTGTACTGTTTGAGTAAATGAATTACTCCGGGATATTGGTTTGTTTGAACTCAGAGGGAGTGTCAGCCACATTAAAAAAGTTAACAGCTTAAGTCATTTGTGGATTAATGTTTATTGAAGACGCGAACCATTTAAAATGATTCAGTTCGATTAAGTGAACTGGTTCAAGAAGAACCAGTTAAATCGAATGATTTGTTCGCGAAGTGGACATCACTACACTGCAGTGTTGTGAACGCGCTCACAACAGAGCCGGAAGAGAAGACAAAGCTGAATAAAGTTGTCGTTTTTTTTATTTTTGGACCAAAATTTATTTTCGATGCTTCAACAAATGCTTACCTTTCTGGACATGGACAGTATGCCTTGCACCCAGTTTCAATGTAGGGACAGAAAGCTCTTGGACTAAATCTAAAATATCTTAAACTGTGTTCCGAAGATGAACGGCGGTCTTACAGATTTGGAGCAACATGAGGGTGAGTCATTAATGACATCATTTTCATTTTTGTGTGAACTAACCATTTAACCAATGTTAGAGAATAGAGAGTGCTAGTGTTACAGGGTCAAGTGTACTACAGGGTGTTTCTTGAAGATGTACTACAGGCCGTTTCTTGAAGATGGCTAAAGACTCAGATTGGCAGGTTATTCTGCCAGCAGGGAACATTCAAGTCCTTCACACAGGTGGGTACCCAACGGTCACCCTGCTAATATTTGATGTAACAGGTGAAAAATGATTTACGTTGACATTTGTGGGGTGCCGGTGCAGGTCAGGTGATCATTAGGCACAGGCGGACTGTGGGTCCAATAGCTGAGACTATTTAGACTGAATTCGATACCTCTGATTTGCAGCTGTTACTTACTGTTCAAATACCTCTAATTTGCAACTGTTACATACTGTTCAAACATTCTCGTACTTATTTGTGTTCATGCTCTGTAGTCTAAAGACAGTAAAAAAGGTGGTTTCAATTTATAAAAGTTTTGTATTTTTGCACAATTGATGAATGTTTTTATCTTTTTTTCTGTTAAAACCATGTTGCGAGTGTCTATTTTTCTTCAATGCATTAGCTTAGAATGAATAAAGTTGGTTTGATTGCTTGTGTTACATTAGAAGATAAATAGTTTTTGCCTACCTGATGTAGTAGATTTCATGCGGCTGTGTTTTGGGTTGTTGTCTTTATGTCAAGCGGGTCAGTTCGGGTTGGGTTGATACAGAGTTTGTTTTATAAGGAATCAAATTATCCTTGCTCTTTAGCTTGGGAATAAGTGTAGTGAAGCACAGATTATCATTGCAAATGCAAAAAGGGTGTTCACATCAAGAATTAAAGACACTAATTTAATTCTAAGGGTCAGCGAGAGGGTGGGTAATGATCATAAAACTATATTATGACTGTTTTGGCCCAAAAAGCCTTAGTAACATTACAAGTGGACTTTAGGGAATAAAATAAAATGATGAAAAGTTGAATGATTATGACCTCTTTAAACATCAGGATATCATTGCATGCAATGTCAGTATGTTCGGCACAGCTGCGTTTGACTTCCAGCAGGTGATGATATCTGGCATATTGGCTCAGGAATACTGTTTGTGGAACACCAGTTTAAGTGGAATGCATTTTGCCAAGTTTTCTTTTTTGGTCAACTCGCAGGAATTCAAGGTTTGATTACAAAAAGGCTGTGCCTGGGAGAAGGCTAGATGTGTCTTGGAGCTAAGGCCGCCTGAAGTATTTCCACCGGGTACATTTTGTCTAGACTAACAACATAGCTCTCATGCACTCACCTGAAAAAGATGTAGGGACAGAATGACACTTGCGTGTTGGTGTGAATGTGTGCGCTGTTGGAAACCTGATGCCTTTAAGCACGTTTATGTCTGGTTAGATTTCAACCAGTGTAACTGTTTCCCAGAATCCTGATTTTCACCCTCGTTCTATTTTCAACCTCAGAGGCTGTTAGTTTACACAACTGTTCAGAAATACATTATCCAAGAACACAGTCCCCTTCAGTCATTTTGAGTGTGGTTATTGAATTAAGGATAAAAAAAAAGTTATAGCTGTTGGGTTTGTTGATTGTGGTAAATTACAAATAATGTAAAATCTGCACAGTAGAGCAATTGTAAACTCAAAGAAATATGAAGCTTGAAGTCCAAGTCCAAAAAAACAAAACAAAAAACAAAACCAAACAAACAAAAAGCCTTAATTTTTGTTAAAATACAGTTTTCTTTAATAAAGCAATACTTCAAAGAGATCATATATTACAGTGATTTACAGTTACTAGCGCTAAAATATATAGTCATTATTGATAATTTATTTCTTGTTAACATCCTTTCAGTTTCTTTGAAAGGGTAAAATATGTATAATATGTATTAATATATTTATATGAATGTATTTTATTAACATAACAATCAAATTAATATTATGTGTGTATTTATATATAGTCAAAATTACATAAGGAAGAAAAATTACATATATTCAAAATTACTGAATAATTTTAACAAAATGAGATGGATCATGAATTGTGCTTGTTTTGTAATAATAATAATAATAATAATAATAATAATAATACTATAAATAGAAATCTACATATTATTATTATTATTATTATTGTTATTACATACAATGGAGTATAAAAAAAAACAAATGTTATGAGATGGCTCTCAGTTTGCAGTGTGCACAAAGAACTGAAGAGACTCTTACAGTCAACATCACACTTTAACCAAATGCTGGTCAGTATTCAGACTCCCACGGGCTAAGTAATTCTACCAGAAGCATATTTAGCTTCATAAGGGCTGTTAAAACCTGAAATAGTTACATGCAGAATGGGGGCAGTATAAAATTCTAATTGGTGACAGGATCGTGAGAGGACCTGCATTATACCGTCCTCACGCTAATTTAGGCTTTTCTGCATTTGGACCCCAGTGCCCTGACCCTGCTGGGACAAGGGTACAATGTTATGGCCTCCAGATGGAGGGTAATGGGCCACACCTGAGCTCGTAATCCTGCGTCTTTGAGCTGAAAGCCTGACTCAGCCAAACACACACTAGGATCCCTTCCCACTGCGGGTGTCCGCATAAAACGGACACAGCCATTCCCAGGATTTAGTGCCAAGACGATCTGATGCCTATTTAAAACTTTCACTTATTTACAATATCTGTCCCATCTTATAGCCAGTTTTTCCTTAAGAATACAGCTAAACCAACTACGCTGGCAGATTATGACTTTGTTACGACTATTGCAATATATTTTTGTATGTTTCGTATATATGCAGTACAGCATATACATACAGTCATATAAGTGTGTTGCAAGAAACATATACACTTATGTTTACGGGATTGATTGAGGTCACTTTAAAAGAAGATTCTTATGCTCACCAAGGCTGCATATATTTGATTAAAAAAAATAATAATAATAATAATAAACAGTAAAACCAGTAATATTGTGAAACATTATTACAATTTAAAACAACTGTTTTCTATTTGAATATGTTTTAAAATATATTTTTTTTCCTGTGATGACAAAGCTGAATTTTCACCAGCCATTGCAGTCTTCATGGTCACATGATCCTTTAGAAATCATTTTGAGCAATAAAATCACAACTGTGAAAAACTGAGTCAATAGTTCTACAGTAATTCACTGTTTCATTGTTAATAAATGCAAGTCATTACTAATACCTAAACTGAAAACACATGACCTCATGGGATTATGTCATGTTTGTGTACGTGCATTTCAGATGCTCGTTATAGGAAGCATGCATATAGAGTGACGCGCAAAGGGATAAGTTCATTAAAATTCTAGAAAGGTTAACCTGAACCTGTTGTACGTGAGAGTTTCTATTCTTAGCTGACCTTCTATTTCAGGAGTAACTTAATCAAACAGATTATTCTGCACTTAAGGTGTCAGTGGACGTGGCGTCACCCGTTTCCTGTTACGTGTAAGTGTTCAAAACCTTTTTAGGGCCAGAGACAATTTCCTCTGTTCAGGGAATTGATCTGTGTCTTAAAGCATAGTGGCACATGGCCAAAACCCGGATGAATTGTTCACGTGTACAGCAGACGAAGCCAGCGTGAGGTTACTGTACAAATTTGAGGGGGTCCAATTACACCAGCCTGTATTGTATTTGCGGAATGAAATCCAATACTTGTTTTTTAGTAATTTTGGGATGTTGATTACAAAAATAGTTTGCTTACACTTTCTCACAAAATATTAAATAAATTTGGTAGCAATTTGCTTGTGATAACCATTTGTATGGTGAAGTAGCATTATCGCTAAACCACCAGAATAAAAAAAAAAAAACTTGATTCCTGTCAGATTACAGCTATTTGTTTGATTCTGAATCCACTATTTTATGCCTAATCCTGATTTCCACTTTTGTCCACTTTTGTTAATATTCATGAAACAAGTCATTGCCATTTCATGACATCACAACTTGTCAGTCAATGGCCTTGTCACTTAGAAACTCTTTCAGCTGCCACTCAGAAAAAAACTGTTATACTTTCCCCTCCAGCTCTTTGTTTGATTACAGTTTTTTTTTTTATACTAATGCAGATGTGTATTTGGGACCAAATGTGTCAGAATTATTGTAATAAGTTGAAATAGCCAAACAATGCAACATACTTCAAAATTGCTCTTCTTGCTCAAGTTCCATCTGTTGAAACTTTACTTCAAAGAAGTGCTCTTGGTAGGCAATGCATATTCTGTCATGGTACACAGCACACATGGTAGTCATTCAGGGCCTTTCCAAAATCCTTTAAAGGGGGATGGTCCTTATGGACCAACACATAAAAGTTCACCCTGATTGAAAATAGGACATGGTGTCTAAAATACAACCATGACAATAACATAGCATACAATGAACTGGGTACTGGGTACTGGGTTTACGTTTGCTTATGTGTGTGTATCTGACATACAACCCGAATTCCGGAAAAGTTGGGACGTTTTTTAAATTTTAATAAAATGAAAACTAAAGGAATTTCAAATCACATGAGCCAATATTTTATTCACAATAGAACATAGATAACGTAGCAAATGTTTAAACTGAGAAATTTTACACTTTTATCCACTTAATTAGCTCATTTAAAATTTAATGCCTGCTACAGGTCTCAAAAAAGTTGGCACGGGGGCAACAAATGGCTAAAAAAGCAAGCAGTTTTGAAAAGATTCAGCTGGGAGAACATCTAGTGATTAATTAACATGATTAGCTATAAAAGCTTTGTCTTAGAGAAGCAGAGTCTCTCAGAAGTAAAGATGGGCAGAGGCTCTCCAATCTGTGAAAGACTGCGTAAAAAATTGTGGAAAACTTTAAAAACAATGTTCCTCAACGTCAAATTGCAAAGGCTTTGCAAATCTCATCATCTACAGTGCATAACATCATCAAAAGATTCAGAGAAACTGGAGAAATCTCTGTGCGTAAGGGACAAGGCCGGAGACCTTTATTGGATGCCCGTGGTCTTCGGGCTCTCAGACGACACTGCATCACTCATTGGCATGATTGTGTCAATGACATTACTAAATGGGCCCAGGAATACTTTCAGAAACCACTGTCGGTAAACACAATCCGCCGTGCCATCAGCAGATGCCAACTAAAGCTCTATCATGCAAAAAGGAAGCCATATGTGAACATGGTCCAGAAGCGCCGTCGTGTCCTGTGGGCCAAGGCCCATTTAAAATGGACTATTTCAAAGTGGAATAGTGTTTTATGGTCAGACGAGTCCAAATTTGACATTCTTGTTGGAAATCACGGACGCCGTGTCCTCCGGGCTAAAGAGGAGGGAGACCTTCCAGCATGTTATCAGCGTTCAGTTCAAAAGCCAGCATCTCTGATGGTATGGGGGTGCATAAGTGCATACGGTATGGGCAGCTTGCATGTTTTGGAAGGCTCTGTGAATGCTGAAAGGTATATAAAGGTTTTAGAGCAACATATGCTTCCCTCCAAACAACGTCTATTTCAGGGAAGGCCTTGTTTATTTCAGCAGGACAATGCAAAACCACATACTGCAGCTATAACAACAGCATGGCTTCGTCGTAGAAGAGTCCGGGTGCTAACCTGGCCTGCCTGCAGTCCAGATCTTAGAGAACATTTGGCGCATCATTAAACGAAAAATACGTCAAACACGACCACGAACTCTTCAGCAGCTGGAAATCTATATAAGGCAAGAATGGGACCAAATTCCAACAGCAAAACTCCAGCAACTCATAGCCTCAATGCCCAGACGTCTTCAAACTGTTTTGAAAAGAAAAGGAGATTCTACACCATGGTAAACATGCCCCGTCCCAACTATTTTGAGACCTGTAGCAGAAATCAAAATTGAAATGAGCTCATTTTGTGCATAAAATTGTAAACTTTCTCAGTTTAAAAATTTGCTATGTTATCTATGTTCTATTGTGAATAAAATATTGGCTCATGTGATTTGAAAGTCTTTTAGTTTTCATTTTATTAAAATTTAAAAAACGTCCCAACTTTTCCGGAATTCGGGTTGTAGTATTAAAATATAAAATAACTTCTATTTTAATATATTTTAAAACTTCATATCTTTTGAGCTGAATGTTTAGCAGCCATTAATCCAGTCTTCAGTGTCACATTACTCTTCAGAAATCAATCTAATACCGGTATGCTGATTTGCTGCTCAAGAAACGTTTCTTAGTATCAGTGTTAAAAACAGTTGTGCTGCTTAAATATGTTTGTGGATGATGCATGATACATTTTTTTAGGATTCTTTGATTAACAGAAGGTTAAAAGGAAGTGTAGTATTTGAAATATAAATTTTTGTAGCACTATATATACACACACACACATATATATATATATATATATATATATATATATATATATATATATATATATATATATATATATATATTATAATATTATATGACTTGATTGCAAATAAATGCACAGACACTATTTAAACTGAACAGAGATGATATCACTGAATTAAATGATGAATTGCCTTTAACTGTCAGTTGCTTTGACGCAATATATTTTGTTTAAAGCAATATATAAATAAAGGTGACTTGACACTGACGTCATTCTGTATGTCTTGATTTTTACTGTATGTATTTGCTTAAGAGTGAATCATTCGTTCTTTTGAATCTGAATGAATTTTGAATCAGTTCATCCAATTATTATATGTTCACTAATCGGACTGATTCGGTTATCAAGTTCAGTGATGATAAGTAAATAACAAATGCACATTTTGGTCTGTACCTTAATTAAAGTGACTATATAGCTTTGGAAAACTTGGAATACAGTTTTATGAACCACATTTATTGTCCTGTTATGGAGATTTTGAATCCTTTGAAACCTTCTCCCAAGGTTTTTTTCTCCATTCTGTCACCGATGGAGTTTCGGTTCCTTGCCGCTGTCACCTCTGGCTTGCTTAGTTGGGGTCACTTCATCTACAGCAATATCGTTGACTTGATTGCAAATAAATGCACAGACACTATTTAACTGAACAGAGATGACATCACTGAATTCAATGATGAACTGCCTTTAACTATCATTTTGCATTATTGACACACTGTATTCCTAATGAATGTTGTTCAGTTGCTTTGATGCAATGTATTTTGTTTAAAGTGCTATATAAATAAAGGTGTGACTGGTAATCCTCGCATATACCATTTTTCTCTAAGAAGGAATATAATTGTGAGGATACCACCTTTTCTAGTATCTTGGACAGAAAAGGGAGATTCGAGATTGGTCTATAATTAACTAGTTCTTTGGGATCAAGTTTTGGTTTTTTGATGAGAGGCTTAATAACAGCCAGTTTGAAGGTTTTGGGGACATATCCTAATGACAATGAGGAATTAATAATAGTCAGAAGAGGATCTATGACTTCAGGAAGCACCTCTTTTAGGAGCTTAGATGGTATAGGGTCTAACATACATGTTGTTGGTTTAGATGATTTAACAAGTTTATACAATTCTTCCTCTCCTATAGTAGAGAATGAGTGGAACTGTTCCTCAGGGGGTCTATAGT
Organism: Carassius carassius; assembly: GCF_963082965.1. Taxonomy (NCBI): domain Eukaryota; kingdom Metazoa; phylum Chordata; class Actinopteri; order Cypriniformes; family Cyprinidae; genus Carassius; species Carassius carassius. The sequence continues at coordinate 30,503,109 of NC_081765.1, forward strand.
GCACTGTCTGATGCGATACTGTAGCTGACGGCTGAATGGTTGCAATTTTATCTCTAATAGTATCGATTTTAGAAGTAAAGTAGTTCATAAAGTCATTACTGCTGTGGTGTTGGGAAATGTCAACACTTGCTGAGGCTTTATTTTTCATTAATTTAGCCACTGTATTGAATAAATACCTGGGGTTATGTTTGTTTTCTTCTAAAAGAGAAGAAAAGTAATCAGATCTAGCAGTTTTTAATGCTTTTCTGTAGGATAGGTTACTTTCCCGCCAAGCAATACGCTTAATAACAGTCAGTTTGAAGGTTTTGGGGACATATCCTAATGACAATGATGAATTAATAATAGTCAGAAGAGGATCTATGACTTCAGGAAGCACCTCTTTTAGGAGCTTAGATGGTATAGGGTCTAACATACATGTTGTTGGTTTAGATGATTTAACAAGTTTATACAATTCTTCCTCTCCTATAGTAGAGAATGAGTGGAACTGTTCCTCAGGGGGTCTATAGTGCACTGTCTGATGCGATACTGTAGCTGACGGCTGAATGGTTGCAATTTTATCTCTAATAGTATCGATTTTAGAAGTAAAGTAGTTCATAAAGTCATTACTGCTGTGGTGTTGGGAAATGTCAACACTTGCTGAGGCTTTATTTTTCATTAATTTAGCCACTGTATTGAATAAATACCTGGGTTTGTTTTCTTCTAAAAGAGAAGAAAAGTAATCAGATCTAGCAGTTTTTAATGCTTTTCTGTAGGATAGGTTACTTTCCCGCCAAGCAATACGAAATACCTCTAGTTTTGTTTTCCTCCAGCTGCGCTCCATTTTTCGGGCTGCTCTCTTTAGGGTGTGAGTATGCTCATTATACCATGGTGTCAAACTGTTTTCCTTAACCTTCCTTAAGCGTAGAGGAGCAACTGTATTTAAAGTGCTAGAAAAGAGAGAGTCCATAGTTTCTGTTACATCATCAAGTTGTTCTGAGGTTTTGGATATGCTCAGGAATTTGGATACATCAGGAAGATAACTTAAAAAGCAGTCTTTTGTGGTAGAAGTGATGGTTCTTCCATACTTGTAACAAGAAGTAGAATTTACAATTTTGGCTATATGAAGTTTACACAGAACTAAATAATGATCTGAGATATCATCACTTGGGTGCATAATTTCACCACTATCAACATCAATTCCATGTGACAGTATTAAATCAAGAGTATGATTTCGACAATGAGTAGGTCATGAAATGTGTTGTCGTGATTTGAGTCAGTCTTGATTACTCTGATGCATTGTGAAAGCAAAGTGTAGCCAATAATTTGTTCGGATTTTGATTTTTAATCCCTCCTGCTGTTCTGTACAAATCAGTCAAGATGGTGAGCTTAGAAAGAGCAGCCATTTTTTTAAACAAACAACTAAACCTACTTAAATTGCATCCGTTTAGGACCATAAATCAAAAGTGGTCTGCTAGTATGTGATTTTGTTGAAAACATGTTTTTAAACAAACAAACAACAACAAAGAAAAGGATCTGTTTGTACTGGCTAGTGCTGGTTTGGTGCTTTTCAGGCTGGTGCAAAGTAAAATTTAGGTAATGAAAGGAAATAACTGATTAGGTTGCAGAGCAGTTTGATTTAAATGTGTGCAACCATCAGTTGATGGTAGCCGTTGACTTCCATAGTTTCATAGAATATATTATTTTGTGTTCAGCAAAAGAAAGTAACTCATGCAGGTTTAGAACAACTTGAGGGTGAGTAAATGATCACAGAATTTCCATTTTGAGTGAACTATCCCTTTAAGGTTTAATAAAACATAATTTGGGGTCAGAAAAGCTTGAAGGGGATTAAATTATTATTATTATTTTCATAAACTATTTTGTTCATAGAAAAGTTAGACTGTGAAATGAACTTTATTTAAAAATTTTGATCATATTGATGGTGGGGTACTTATTTTAATATACATATCCAGTCTGAGCCATGTCAGACCCTTTTGATGAGGCCTTTCAAAACTGAAACTGATACACAGCTACCCGCTGCTTGATGGGACTGAGCATTGAGTAACTGGATTGGAGTTCAAGGGAAGGTTAACAAAGCAAGTCCTACCCACACCTCTGTTTTTTTTCCCAAAGACAAGTCAGAGCTTTGTAATGCTCTGAGAGGTCAGAGACTGACATCACGTGCTGGCCTGACTGTGGCCTGGAATCCTGGGAGTGACTTCCTGTTGCATGCAGTGTGTTCTCACCGCTTCACACGGTGACGTCACCACAGTGTCTCCCAGCGGGAGTGTGCTAGTGAAAGTCAAACCGACCAGAGTGAGTGAACGAGAGAATGAGAAACGAGCCAATAATGTTTGGCAGAACAAAACAAGGAGAAGGAAAGGTTATTTCCCCAAACGTTTATTTTAAGAGGACATGTTGCTCCTCAGGTCACTTTGGGAATTATGTTTTCTTTCAGGTTTGGTTTGGATGGCTTTGCACTGTGTCTTATAACGGTCAGAGCTATTGACCATGAGACTGTACTACTGTGTGGCTGTGGGACAATGACCTGAAAATAAAAACAGGAGCCTTTATTACATTCTGGATGCTGATCATGGTAGATTACAGCCCATTTGTGAATGTGTTTTTATCAGCCTGAGTTTTGGTATGTACAAGTGCACCATGAAAACGTATTAGTGTTTAATTTTTGGAGCACTTCAAGTAAACCAATGACCTTTTTAAAAAGATGTTTCCCAAAAAATCTTCCTGTGTTCCATTGGTTAGACATTCAGATAGTCTCACCATAAACTCATGCCACTTGTAAAGTCAATGGTGGTGTAGTCAGGACACTCATATAAACAAGTTGCACATTTAATTGTAGAGCAAAAAATTACACACTTTATCCTTAAAACAAAAAAATGAATTCTATATATATATATATATATATATATATATATATATATATATATATATACAGTACAGACCAAAAGTTTGGACACACCTTCTCATTCAAAGAGTTTTCTTTATTTTCATGACTATGAAAATTGTAGATTCACACTGAAGGCATCAAAACTATGAATTAACACATGTGGAATTATATATGGAATTATATACATAACAAAAAAGTGTGAAACAACTGAAAATATGTCATATTCTAGGTTCTTCAAAGTAGCCACCTTTTGCTTGTATTACTGCTTTGCACACTCTTGGCATTCTCTTGATGAGCTTCAAGAGGTAGTCACCTGAAATGGTCTTCCAACAGTCTTGAAGGAGTTCCCCGAGAGATGCTTAGCACTTGTTGGCCCTTTTGCCTTCAGTCTGCGGTCCAGCTCACCCCTAAACCATCTCGATTGGGTTCAGGTCCGGTGACTGTGGAGGCCAGGTCATCTGGTGCAGCACCCCATCACTCTCCTTCTTGGTCAAATAGCCCTTGATGCCTCTACAATTTTCATAGTCATGAAAATAAAGAAAACTCTTTGAATGAGAAGATGTGTCCAAAATTTTGGTCTGTACTATCGGATCTTGAACACTGTCCATCTTATGTAGATGAGATATTTACTGGGATATAAACTACCACTCAAAAGTTTTGGGATCAGTAAGACTTGTGATATTTTTAAATAAGTCTCTTATGCTCATTAAGGCTGCATTTATTTAATTAAAAAAAATTCTTGCAAAATGTTTTTACAATATAAAATGTTTGGTTTCTATTTAAATATCCTTTAAAATATAATTTATTTCTGTGATGCAAAGCTGAATTTTCAGACTCATTACTCCAGTCTTCAGTGTCTCATGATCCTTCAGAAATCAGTCTAATATAAGGATACTTTGTTTAATAAAAAGTAAAAAAAAAGAGCATTTATTTAAAATAGAAATCTGTTCTAACAATATACAATTCATAAGTTTTGGGTCAGAAAATTGTTTCTTTTTTGGAAACTTTTATTCAGCAAGGATTTGTTAAATTGTTAAGAAGTGATAGCAAGGATTTATGTTAGAATTTTTTTTTTTTATTATTATTTTTTTTATATAAATGCTGTTCTTTTTTAACTTTTTATACATCAAATAATCCTGAAAAAGTATCACAGTTGCCAAAAAAAAAATAAATAAATAAATAAAATATTTAACAGCACAACTGTTGGCAACATTGAAATTCTAATAATAAATCAGCATATTAGAATGATTTATTAAGGATCATGTGACACTTTAGACTGGAGTAATACCTGATGGAAATTCAGCTTTGCATCATAGAAATACATAATATTTTTTAAAGTATATTAAAATAGAAACCATTATTTTATAAAATATTTAACAGCACAACTGTTGGCAACATTGAAATTCTAATAATAAATCAGCATATTAGAATGATTTATTAAGGATCATGTGACACTTTAGACTGGAGTAATACCTGATGGAAATTCAGCTTTGCATCATAGAAATACATAATATTTTTTTAAGTATATTAAAATAGAAACCATTATTTTATATTGTAATAACAATTTGCAAGATTACATTTTCTGTATTTTTGATCAAATAAATGCAGCCTTGATGAGCATAAGAGACTTAAGAAAACATCACAAGTCTTACTGATCCCAAAATTTTGAGCTGTACTTTATATGCATATATGTGTTAAAATATGTTTAATTTCATAAAAACCGATATATCCATATTTTAGTTTGATAATAATAGTAATCAAATTTATTTATAGATATTGTTAGCCACTTCTGCCTACAGACCTCTGAACTGTGGCCCAGCCCAGAGCTTCCCATCTGTGAAGGTTCAGCCCATTTAAAGGAGTCATACCCTCCTATTACCTTGGATACCTACTGCTGTATTATAGTCTTTCAGGCCCTTCTAAAAAAGAAAAGTGGAAAAAAAAATAAACACAGAGCTCCTCAGACCCTTATTTCTGTAGGCATTATTGTCTCGCGAGATCTGATGCGATATTTTGGCTGTCGTGGACGGTCATTATAATAATGCAAATGAGAGGCGCGTTGATTGGTTGCAGGAAGGGGGGGGGGGTGACAACGCAGGTAACGCTTTAGCATATCATTACAAACTGACATCATGGCGCAAGTTGTGAATGAACGCGACCGGCTTCCCGGCCAGTGTATAAGTATGAGGCGCCGTTTAGGGCTTAAATCAAACTTCATTCACGCACACATATGAAAAACGCTTGCATATATACTAAGTGGTCACGCATACATGTATATGAACTCACGCACATAACGTTACTCATATGAGACACGAGCACAGCACACACACACAAATATAAGACGAGCACAGCACACACACACAAACTAGACGGCGCCTCATATATAAGCGTTAGGCAACAAATAAACAATAACCGAATTCATGATGATCTCAGTCATTTGTTTTTTGCAAAGTACGTTAGCAGCCATTCCCCATACCTCTAATACTCCTGCCAGTGTTGTGCCTGAACGCGTTCATTGAACGATAGTTCATGAACTCGTTCATATTTTGGGCAAACATGAACTGAACGTACCGCATTACTGCCTGATGAACGTTACTGTGAAGTCGTTCATTCTGGTGTCTGTCAACGCCACGCTCTCTCTCAGTTTAACTTCGTTCAGTAGGATGCCAGATTTCTATAAAGCCTTCTAGGCGAAAACACACCTAAAACACACCGTATACCGGCCTTAATATGTAGCGGAAAAAACACCCAATCTGGCAACACCAGACTCTCTTGTTCAAACGCGTTCATCAAAATGAACAAATCTTTTTTCGAGTCATTTCGTTCACTTAAGGGGCTTTAAATGTTACTATTAACTGGCAAATTCCCCGAACACATAAACCTACGCAATCTTGATCATATTCTGAATTAAGAAATCATTATAATGCAGTCAAAAGTCCGTTTTTGCAGTCAGTTTACAGGGAACATAAATAATTACTTCACCACGAGTCTTTCGTTTATTTGTCTAGTGACAGACGCAATAGCATACAATAGCCGCATTAGCAGTTAGATGCTGTTTGTTACACACAGTAGAGCAATAAAAACACAGTCTTACCGTTTCAATTGCAGGCAATTTTGTTGGAATGGCGCTTTTCCCGAGCTTCGATGCCAACTTCGCCTGATATTGCCCCAAATTTGTGAAGGATTTCAGCGTACAATGTTTAGCACAAACACGTAACGATAAGCCAGTGGGAAGGGTTGAAGGAACCGCGTCATTAAAAATGAATTTAATCCACTGGTCTCTGATAGGTAGGTCCGTTCTTGGTAGAGAAAACACATTTACATGTTGATTCTGGCAGTCAACCACAGAGCAACTCACGTGTGCACTACTCCAGCGTCTTTCGCGACTGAATATGAGGGGGAGAGGGGAAGGGCGAGCTTCCTGCTGCGGTGTCCATATATGGTATATCCTGCCCCGTCTTGACGTCAAGACGGGGAAGAAATCAAAATCTCGTATTTGAGTGCGCGTGCACGTGGGCTATTTTACAAACCCTGAGGTAAACAAACGCTTCACTTTTAAATATCGGCTTCACGGCCAGTGTATAATCGTTAGGCAATCATAACATACATTGATTCTCGTGGAAAAGTGCAAATTGTGGGTCATGACTCCTTTAAAAGAAGCGTGCGATTCAGTTCTTGGGCCTTCAAAGATGAGTCAGAGTCACAGAGAGGCCAGCGACTCTGAGAAGTAACTGAAACTTTCTAGGGATCAGAGAGGCTGGATGCACCCAAGAGAAGCACAAGCATAAATCAAGAGAGTATTCATCCCAAACAATACCGTCTGCTCAGAGTCCTAAACCTCCAACAGATGCACGGGTTTTCTTGCCCTTCTCCCTATAGCTGGTGAAGCCCCATAGCAAAAATATGGGCCTCAATAGAGCAGTAAAAGAGACTGGTGAATGATGAACATAGAATTAATGGAGCAATCCTGTCTAGCCCTGTCATGCATATATATCTCTTCATACGTGTGGGACGGCCAGAAGCAAGATGCCTGATTTTCGCTATATACTGTAGATGTCAGCTTGAACACCAAACTCTTTCCCCAGAACAGGCCCAAACAGAAAGACCCCTGAAACCGACTGAGCTTGTCAAGACTTGAGCAGAAGAACAACTGGACATGAATGAGCCCAACCCCCCCCCAACTTCCATCTGTACCACTCTGATTTACATTACGTTTTATAATATGCAGGGCCTTGAGACAAGTAACATTTGGACAGCAATGACAGCACATCTAGCAGGAGGAAAGAAAATAGATATTATTCCTTTTCCAGGTGCTGACCTTGCTTGGAATGGAAAAGCATGGTCAGGGTGAAATCCCAGACTAGGGGCTGACATTTGGAAGAAAAACTGAGGTTATTGATTGAAAGGCAAGATAAATGGATAGATGGAACAATAGATGGATGGATGGATGTAGTGAGAGAGATATGGATGGATAGATAGATGGATGGATGGAGATATGGATAGATAGATAGATAGATAGATAGATAGATAGATAGATAGATAGATAGATAGATAGATAGATAGATAGATAGATAGATAGATAGATAGATGACTCTGTTCAGCCTGCTTTTTCACATAAAACTGCAGGAAAGAATAAACAGCTCACACAGAATTGGCATTCCATCTTAGAAAATCTAAATTTCCCCAATCTTCCAGCGTTAGAAGAACCCTTGTTTATTTTCCATGTTGTCAGAGTGATTATGGCACTAAGCATTTTTTCTTTGTTATATTTACTTATAAGATGGTGAAAGTTTGTTGGACAGAATGAAGGGGGGATTTTAACAGCTCCATTTACCAACTGAAAGTATAGACTTCCTGTCAGATCAAAATGGTTTCATCCGAAGCCATCATAACAAATTTGAGATTACATGAGGTTCGACATCATATGTCACTTCATCCCCTTTCCAGGAAATGTTGGCTGCTCTCAGCTGTTACACAGCCACAGCCAAGCTCTTAGGTTAACAAACAATGTGATGCGGCATACAAAAGACTGTAGTGCAAATGTTAAATAAACAGAATGTGTTTCAAGTGCTGAATGACATTCAACGCCTGCCTCATCTCGCTGTCCTAGTGTACAATTTGACACTTGAGTCAGGGTTTGTTTTGGTGTTTGGCTTTCTTTAACTATGCAAACTCATGCATTGTTTCTCCACAACTTCAGAAGACTGATAGTCCTAGAGAAAACACCTTGCCCTCCTCCTTGATATGAGTGTGGAAAACATGGCAAACCGCAGTGGCTTTCAAATGAACTGGGAATGGCCTCATATCGTATGACTATTAAAGCTATAAATCAATTTGCCAAATTCATCAGAGTAAAATGTAATCTTTCATCAATTGCCAATGTTTGGCAACCAGTCTTAAAGTTGATTAAATGTTGGCACTTCCATAAACTGACATTTTGAAGATGAAACTAGACTTTAATGTAAAAAAAACAACAAAAAAAAAAAACAGTTGAACTACAGTTGAACAATTATCCATCAGGAATTGGGTACTGAAAAGATGTACCAGAATAGAGGATTCAAGTTGTTGAAGTAAGAGGGTGACATAAAATTGTGACATCAGTCAGAAATAAAGTTTTTCTAAAATAAAAACAATTAAATTACAAACTTGTGTTTGTGTGCGTGCGTGTGTGCATGCGTGCATGTGTGTGTGTTTGTGAGAAATGTAGTTTTTGAAATGTGTGTGTGAAATGTTGTAGTTTTGCAACACTGGGACAATCAAAGAATTTGTAGATGGGAAGTAAATGGGGTCAGTGTTTAATTTTTGTAATGTTTGTCATTGGAGCCACGGCTTTCACAAGTGTTCAATGTGCTCATCTAGGCAACTTGCATTTCCTGATTGTGTTTCCTATATTTCTGCACATAGTTTCTTGTCGTCTCTTTACGGTCCATTAAAAAAAAAAAAAAACTACCTAACTTTCTGTCTGTTCCTCACACAATACCATATGTGGGATATACATCAAAGACTAATTAATGATACTTTGTGTTTTGTCCTTGTAGCTTTGCAGTGTAAATCACCGTTCACTTTATATACATGGACAAGTCTGAGATCCTTCCTATAGGTCTCTGAGTTAAAAAAAAATGATGGTAAGTAATTTATTTATTTATTTTTTTTTTTTGTGAGAGCTATTCCTTTAAAGCCGTTCTCCAATGGCGGCTCTAGACAAATTTTACTAGGGGGGCCAAGGAGGGGCCAGTGTTTAACCAGAGGGGCACATTAAAAATGGCAACATATTTTATTTAAATGTAATGCAAATAAATACAAAAAGTAATTCTTGAAAAAGTCTACACAGTAATTTTACACAATCTAAACATGTTAATAAAAACAAATTACTATTAGTACTCTTATAAAATTAAATCAGGCAATCATACATTTCACAATTTAATATTTATATATGAATGTCAAGGATTCAGAAGTGTATATATTTATAATGCTTACACTACACTACACAGAAATAATATACAATTAAATTATGCTTATTTTAAATGTATTGTGCAGGCTAAAAATATAATAAGCTTTTAATAATCTTTCAGTGCACAAAACCATGATAATATGAAACGCTTCAAAACTGAACTCACAAAGTGATTTTAAAAGTTTACGGCTTTTAAAACATGTGTGTGATCTAACAGGCACAAGCAAGTATTTTAAAAACAGCAACAAACATAAAATACAAATACACAAAATAAACTCATTTTATGCAAATCCACAGCATTTTTATCTACAGATCAAGCATTATAATGTGAGTATATAATATTGGAGAGAGTTTTACCATGCATCCTGCTGTAAATGGACGAGGTGCGCGTTATTTGAATACTGAATGGAGAATGATTCACAGCCGCAGAGGAGGAAAAAAACAAGGTTTCCGCAAACTTTAATTTAATGATGTAAATAGTCTTCTGTCCATAACATTAAGTTATGGAAATTGCTTCAGATGACTTTAAGAAATTATAATCAGACCCAAGTCACCCAAACTGATGTGAAAAAAATGGGAGGCACCGAAAAGCGCGATGTTTGCATCCCTGAATATGATTAAGTTATGATTAAGATTAAGTGTTTGGGTGCGCTGCACTAATTTACCCGTGTAGAATGTTGCGTCACATTAGTTCCGCTTTTGGCGCTCACATGTAAAATCATATTACTTTTTTTTCAGCATGGGGGTGGCCACAGGGGTTGCCAGGGACATGTCTACAGAGGCAAGGGCCTCCCTAGGCCTCCGTGTAGAACCGCCACTGCCATTCTCACTTTGTGATGTCTGACTCCAGATGGCCGCTTGAATGTGTTAGTTAAGATGCCATGCTGAGGACTCTGAGAATATGAATATTACTCTGTCTGCTGGCAATGTCTGAAATCAGAGAGCCAGCAATGATAATCCACTTAAGTCGCCCCATCTCCCGTATGCTTCTGACAGGGTGGGCCCATGCCTGTCATACATCAACTCACACAGCTCGCATGTTTGGTGTTGCCCAAATTCCTTGACAACAGCTGTGTATATGTAAAGATTAAATCAATACAAAGAGGGACAGAGATCCGCTGTTTGCTAATGACACCATGTCTTCACCTCGCTCTTTCATTTTACACATACAGTATACTGGCCTTTCCAAAGAGACACTGCCATTTCATTAGCCTTCTCACTTATACTTTCCTGTCAGGGTCATTTATTAACTCTGTATGTATGTCTGTCATTTGTTTGTTCTGTTTTTCTATCCGTCTCTGTCATTCTATTGTTCTACCTAATTTCCCCCTCAGACATTAAAACAAAGCTTTGTCAAATAAAATTAAAATAACAAAACAGAGTTATAAGAGTAATGCATAATTAGGATGGAAAAATAAACATGAAACATGATACACATGATGTAAATTCTTCTGGCCAATATGGATGTCATATTTTCAAATCAAGCATTCTCATTCTCCAAAACTAATATATAAATGCCTAAAGTGTTCAATGTAAAACCTGGGCCCTGAAGCAAAACAAGTGCAATATCCACTGACACACAGTACTCTCAGTGGGATCTCCTGCTCTCAACCAGTCCCAGTCAGTGAGAACACTGTGGTTTCATAGTTACCATGCGCTTCACAGTGCTGTTCGACAGCTGCCCACATCCTGCCCCTGAATCACGCTGAGCTTCTCAGGGTGCTGTCACTCCCAGTCCATTTGGAAGGGAGTTGCTCATCCTGCCTGAAGTCAAGCAGCATGAAAATACTTCTCTGGGTGTTGTTTTATTATCAAAAACAAGAGGTGGGGCCAGCCAACAGTTAAAGTGCTTCAATTTATGTCATGTTTATTGTTTAATGTGATGCCATTCAAAGGAAACACATGAAACACATTTCTCTTAAAAGAGGGCCATCTGAGAGTCAGAAACATCTTATCCTGTTGGAAAATGTTTTTGTTTCCGTAATGTAAGCTGTGCATAGAGGCAGATAAGAGTTATTGATCTTTGACACAACAAAAACAATGAGGCGCCTGCCTGTATAATCAATGCAAGAGCTGAAATGCAATCTAATATTAACTGCAGGTCAATTTGTTCTTGCAGAAATTCAGAAATGTGCCTGGCTTCCTGATTCGGCCTCTGGCCTTACTCTTTCAAACTCTTGGTGCTTTTATTTATTATTTACAGTTTGTTGGACCAAACTCACATGACTTTGTTTCATCTGTGGAACTGTCTGTCTGTCTACTTATGCTCTTAAAATTAAAATTTTCTTTGAATATGCTCCTCTTCAAATTAAAATTTAGGATTTCATCTGAAAAAAAATAATAATAATTCTGAATGGTGCACAATCCTGGAGGTCAATATAAACTGTTATATGGAAAAAGAACAGTATATGAATTTGCAACAACATGAGGGCGAGAAAATAATGTCAGAATTTTCACTTTCTTTCTTTCTTTCTTTCTTTCTTTCTTTCTTTCTTTCTCTCTTTCTTTCTTTCTTTCTTTTCTTTAAAACACTGTTGTTGGTTTTGATGAGTACAATTCAAGGCATGCATCTGTGGTTTACCAGCGAGGGAGCACATTCTGCCGGGGAGTTTTGGGAGTACAGAAGCGCTCTCTTGAGCATTTGATGTTGATTATGAGCTTTCATTTGCTCAATTTATCACTCTGGTCACATTAGTCATATCGCTCCTCTTTGGCAATGCGGTCATGATAAATCAGATTCATAAGAAGTAAACTAGGGCAGATGAGGTTGAGACCTGTTCTTTTCCCATTCTACATTTCCAGATCTTTCTGCTTCCTTAATCAGAGATTTGAAACAGGTGTCCTCTCCAGATAAAAAGCTTTCTTCTCCTTTTTATGAAACACGCTTATTGCATAATGAGAAGCATATTTACCTCTTTACTTTATTGTTCTTCTTTTTATTGGATGATCTTTTTTTTAACCCACTTTTCCTGGCAGGTTGTGAAGCTGGACCTTTCTTATCAAGCTAAATAACACCTGGAGGGAAACTTTTAACACACTTCACTTAGCTCAATCCTCATCAAATCTAAATGTGTCTGGCACAAGCAGTCTGTCTTCTGGATCCTTCTTTGCTGAGCCATGAGTCTATTAATGGCACTCCAAGGAAAACAAGTTTGGAGACCAAACAGGAAAGCACTGGATTTGTACCAGTTTCTATGGCAGGTGAGTCAATGATTTAGCATTTGCTTTATGAGTTGTGGCGTGGGTTCTGGAACCTCAATTACACATGGGTAAGAGACCAGGACCATAAAACTGCATTATTTTATACTTGTGCTTTATAGATTTATACTTGTATATTATGTTTTGAGAGGCTGTGCTTTTCAGTTGTTTAACCATAGATGCAAGCGGCTATGCTTAAGGTTAGTTGTGCACAAAAATTTTATTAAATGCACAATTAAAAAATAATAATAAATAAATAACAATAAACAATAAAAAAAGTTATTAAAACATTTTGCCTAATATAAAAATGAGATTTGCATTTATTGAAGCATATATCAGTGCTTAAGAAAGAACAGAGTTAAATTAGAACTTAAAATGTTTTATCACCCTCTATAGGTGTAAATAGGCACAAATTGGTGTACATTTTTAGAATGTCCATAGTAAATATAGATCAATTAGTTGAATTGAGCAACCAAAATTTCCATTGACTGTCTATTACTGATGTATCAAAATTATTTTGATAATGTCTGAAATGTTTGCAATTCACATCAACACTGAACTCAACCTGCACTGTAGTTAATGGCCCATTTCAAAGGTTAAGTCTATAAATGCCAAAAACAGGTAGCTCACACCAAATTTTGAGTGTAGTCTTCACATCGATGCTTCAGGCTGCGTGATCACAGTAGACTAATACTTGCATGTTCAGAGTAAACCCTGACCTAATGTCTGAGGAATATCTATAAAGTGCTGCTTTGTGAGCACTAAAATAACTTGAAAATCAAATTCAATGCAGATGGAGCAAGCTGTGTGGTATCATGCGGATCCAGTGCAAGGGATCTCTCCATCAACACGCAGATGAGAACAGAACAGGTGGCCTTCAGCCAGAGGGGATTTGAAAGCACTCACAAAAAAACCCCTCTCATTCATCCCACTGCACATACTGTTCTGGGTTTAGATTTTCACCTCAGACTGCACAGGTTCCCGTTCTCACTTCAAAAGAAGAAATAAGCACTTTACCCACCTTAAAACCGAAAATGTACTTGATAAAGCATTTTTATGTCTGTTTTTATGCATTTGGCAGTCCCGCCAATGTGGCTTGCAGTGGATTTAATGTGCTCGTGATCATTATTTGTATTCATAGGGAACCAATTCCACAACCTCATTCTTGCTACCACTATGCCCCACCAGTTGAGCTACGGGAAACAAATCCTAAAAGATTAAAAAACATTCAGTCATTTTAATCTTACTTAAGCATGGTAAATGGGTGGATGTTCACATTATCAGCAATTTTTCCAATGAAAATAAATCAGCATTATATAACAAATAGTTACAACTCACAATTCTGTTGTTCTGAGCTATGTTTGTTTCATTTACGTCTGAAACTTTCTATAAATAATGTGCTGGTTTGCCTCTGTACACAATCTACAGTTACACAAATTACTTCAGTTTATAATTGTTTGATTATTTACTGAGTATTATTTATTTTTATTTATTTAATAGTTTATGTAAGCAATCGTTGTTGATGATGGATTAATAATGATGATAATTATTATTACAATAAATTATTAAATACAAATAATATCAATTATCTGAAATTTATTATTATAACAATAAATCAACAAATACAACATTTCAATGATCTGAATCAATTATTATTATTATTATTATTATTGTTGTTGTTACGATCCTCACTATTTCTTCACAATTTTGAAATTGTTATTATTATTATTATAGCAATAAATACAAATTAATTATCTGAATGTTGTCACAATTGGTCAAGGTGGCAAACAGGCATATTGAAACAGTTGTGTTTATTAAGACAACTGAGGAGAAGCTTCCAATTTAGGAGTGTATTATTTATGATTTAATTTTATCTCCTTTCTTTTTAGTATTAAATTTAAGAGCTGCTTAATGACTTCTGTAAATCGAATTTCATATGCACTCCCTTAATGTGCCTCTTCAGCGTTTAGCATTCAGAAAGAGCAGTTTTGGATATGCTTCTGATATTTCCAGGAGTCAAGCTGTGGGGAAAACTATGACAAAGCTTATAAGCAAACATTCTTGGCCAATTATTATGGCTTTACCTCTTTCTGTTTATGCTCTGCTTACATAAACAATTACAGCATATTTGTTCAAAATCCATACAGGATGGCAAACATGGTAGCTCATATTTTCCCCTCCTCCAAGAATTGCTGTCAGACCTCACACTTTGTAACTCACTGTTGACTCTGCCAACTCCAATCACTCGCCTCATCAAAGTATAACTTTCATTATGTTTTGAGTTATTATTACTGTGCTGATTAATTGTTACCCCCAGCACTTTTTAATGGCTCTGAGATTCATAATTATTCAGTGTAATATGCTCAGAGCCTGAGCAATGCTCTTCCGTTTAGATTCAAATTCATAACGACTGTCAAAAAAAAAAAAAAGGAAAGAAAAGAAAGAAAGCAAAACCCTGGTGTCTGTTCTTTTTGAAAGTGTTGTGGTAGACTTTCCCTAATTTATCATGGTCGTTTCATGTATTACATGCTAACTTCATAGAAAGAAAAAAAATTGAAAAAATACAGCTACACCTTCAACAAGGAAAAATTCCTTCAGCAGAGTGAATGTTGGCCAGCCTTACCTTTCACGGTCCTCTGTGCCAGATTCACAGAGCTTTCATGCAAAAACAGCTGGCTTGGACCGGCTCTCAATCCTTTCATCTCAACCCTGCAATATATTTAATTACTTACCTAATACATATGAAAGAGTGGTGTGACATGACCAGGGAGACCTGGAGCTGTGCGGCCCAGCATGGCTGAGAATCTGACACACGTCCAGACATTAAATGGATCAATAAGTGTCTCTGTAACTAAATAGCGAGTTGCTGTCAAATGAACCCGGAGGTTTATGACTGACTGTTCATAATCCATAGTGCTGCTCAAGCCAGGCAGGACATGAGTATACCGTTATGAACAGAGGAAGAAACAAGACAGATTTAAATGGGTAAGAGGAACTATACAGATGGGAAGGGGGAAATAATGGAGGAATATAAATATGAAATATGAAGATTTTGGACCCTACAGCCAGTATAATTCTGGGAAGGCAAATTTTCCTTTGGAAAACATGAAAAGAGAAAAGAAAAAAATGAAGAAGTAAATAAAGGAGAAATAATATTTTATAGTGCATGAGTGAGTATAGTTTTGGCCTGATAAGAAATTAATTGGAAAATCATTTTGACTTTTTGAATAAGTATAATTTCCTGGTTTAATAGACAACTGAGTCAGCGTTTGTTTGTTTTTGTTTTTTTTTTGTTTTTTTTGTATAGTGGATTTCACTATTCTAAGTCTAATGTTTTAAATCAGCTCTACAGATTTGTGCCATAATGTGAGCAGTCCAAAGGTATCATTTGTTGGTTGCTTCCCGTTGACTTCCATTGTATGGACAAAAAGTGCAATCAGCGTCAATGGGAACCAAAACTGTTTGATTACCAACCCCCTAAATATATATATATATATTTATATGAGTATTTGAGAAGCCTGTTTAAAAACTGATTCTTTTTTCAAATCAGTTTGGCACGTAAATTGCACACTTAAGCTGTATTATTTGATGATTTAATTCACCATATTTAGCACTTGTAGCTATAAACACCTAGGGACACAGATCTCTAATGATAAAATTCTGGGACTGGTTGCAACAAACTCTGTATAATTCTAAGGGAATTATCAAGAGTTTTCTTAATTTAAGAGGTTTGTTGCCTAGTAATATAAATTCATCATAACTGCGTGCATGTGTGAAAAACATGTGCTTTAAAAATAGGTCTGCGCCTCACTTTTAATATAAGAAAATGATTTTGCTTTTGTGTTATCTCAAAATCCATAGGGCTGCATGCAATCAGTTTAATAACTTACATTCTTGGTTGGCATTGACAGCAGCTCTGAGTCTCGTAATCATACAGCATTAAACATTAGATACTGTATTTCTGTAACTTTGAATAAATGACTTTTGATCAATATCATTGTAAGTACACTCTCTCATCATTGTGTAAACATTTCTATTTATAATTTCCTGGTATCAGAAGGTGTATTTTTATTTATTTTTTTGTAACCTACAAGCTTTGCGTAACTAAAGATTGCAGCATTTTGTTTTGAATAGCATGTTTCTAAGAGACATACACAAACATCTAACCGAGGACAAAGTCACTTGTTTACTTTACTAAAGGAAAAAAGCTCTAATGCCTTGCTCTAATGAAATTCCAACATCCTGGTGCAGTTTCCCTGCAGTCACCTGGGAACACGAGCCTGTGAACACGCGTTTGGAGAGGCTCTGCTGTGATTCACACTCCCACACGTTGGCTACGTTCACAAGTAATGTCTGTTACCACAGTGACACACAATGATTGCAAATATCACAGGAAACATCACAGGCTTTAAGAAATAGTTGCCCTTACAAAAAAGAAGGGTCACACTTATTTTAAGTTCAAATTAACTAACTATTAACCATGTTAACTCACTATTACCTAACTGTTAACTATGAATTTTGTTTCCTAATTTGCTGTTTATTAATGGATAGTAAGCTAGTTGGTTAAGTATATGGGATCTAAAATATAGTCATGCAGAATAAGGCAGTAAAATGTGCTTTATAAGTACTAATAAACTGTGCTAGTATGCTATATACTAGTTGGCCTTATGCTAG
This sequence comes from Carassius carassius, assembly GCF_963082965.1. Taxonomy (NCBI): domain Eukaryota; kingdom Metazoa; phylum Chordata; class Actinopteri; order Cypriniformes; family Cyprinidae; genus Carassius; species Carassius carassius. Next base: position 30,520,316 of record NC_081765.1, read on the forward strand.
TAATATGCATACTAGTTAATAGTGAGAATTGGTCCTTAAAATAAAGTTTTACCAAAGAAGTTTATACACCTATTAGTATGCTTATAAGTATACTGTCAGTCTACTTTTGATGTCCTTGTCAGAAATAAACTTTATGTACTTTGTACTGTACTCAAAGTTTACTACTGGTATTCCTAAAGGCAGGGTGGGTGATTTGGTTAAAAAGTAAATTGTTATACTGGTTGCAAGTCTCTTCACATCACGAAAGCAATCACTAAGTTAAGTGGTCTAAATCATATCTCTTGGCTCGAAGGCTGCGATAGGCTGTCCTACCTGCCTGTCAGTGCTTTTAATTGCATATCTCGCACCCTATTCACGAATTCCATTACGCCACTGTAGACTAATCGAGAATGCAAGGTGTTGATGGGCCAATTTGGGTCAATTTAGTTGTATTGAAATAGTAGCCTACACTTACAAGTATACTACTAGTACATTGATATTACTTAAAAATTTATTTGAACTTTACATAAGTATACTTCAAATTAACTTGCAGTATATTTTTGTATGACCGTTTCCTCATTTGTGTTTAAAAGATTTAAAAATATTTAAAATGATGAATTTTAAGGTGAATATTTATGAAAATTAACACAGGCCATTGAAGAAAAAACACCATAAAAGTAGCCTAATGCATTTGACTTACATTCCAACTCTTCTGAAGCCATCTGAAATGTGATAAAAGAAATGTCAATTGATTTTAACAGATCTCCTTGATGCTTTTAGAAAAGTGGTATTGTGTAATATGGGAATGAATCATTATTTGACTCCATTTTAGAAAACCATCTATTTCTCACGCAAATCTATCCTACTCCAGTCTACATTTATTCCGTAGGCTTGGAATAAAACAACAAAATTTGTCCTTTTATGTTCTGCAGAAGAAAAGGAGTCATACAGGTTTGCCCCCACAACAACGTGAGGGTGAGTAAATGATGGCAGACTTTTATTTTAAACTATCCTTATTAAGGTGAATTAGTGAGTACACCACTTAATCCAAACACAACAAATATAACTCCATAATACAATATGGCAAAGAAGGGGGTTATGCCAGGGGCGTAGATTACGCGGGGGACGTGTCCCCAACACTTTTATCATCACGGAAATTCGTCCCCCGCACTTTTTCGGGCAAATGTGTTCGTATAGAGGTTTTCAAGAGCTGGTGTGAATAAATATAGATTTAAACTCAAAGAGACAGGATAGTTTGCGCATGACCTGATATGTTTTCGGACCGAGAAGGCGAGATGAACATAACAGAGCGCTAATCTCTCCTGCAGTGTGTGTGTGTGTTTGTGTTTCATTCATACTCGAAACCGGAGGGCACTCTCGCGCAGAAAGTCATATCAGGAAACTCCTAATATGGACAACAACAGCGTCCAGCTATCGCTGTATGAAAACAGTTATTTTCTGTTTTGTTTTTTTTTTCAAGTCCCAAAAAAATCTCCAGCAGGTGATTAATAAAGTATATGTACAATACAGTGCTAATTGACATAGCATTTATTACAGTATATAAACTATTCTGCCTTATTATGTGAAAAAAATGTTTGTAGTATATAAACAAATCATTATTCTTTGTTATTGTCCAGCATTTATAGATTTCTAAGCCAATTAAAAGCTAGAAATTAGAGAAATAATTCTGATATTCTGATTTGTTGCTAAAAAAACAAACAAATAATTATAATAATGTTGAAAACAGCTGAGTATAATTCTTTCAGGTTTCTTTGATGAATAGAAAGTTTTATCTGAAATCTGTATAGAATTATCTGAAATAGAAATCTCTTGTAAAATGATGTCTTTATCATCACTTTTGATCAATTTAAAGAATCCTTGCTAAATACAAGTATTAATTTATATCATTTATTTAACAAAACAAAAAAATTACACTGACTAAGCTTTTGACTGATATAGTGTATAATGTTGCAAAAGCTTTTTATTTCACATAAATTCTGATCTGCGGATCCTTCTATTCATCAAAGAATGCTGAAAAAAATTTACTCATCTGTTTTAAATAATGATAATCAGCATATTAGAATGATTTCTGATTAATGTGACACTGAAAATTCACCTTTGATCACAGGGAAACATTGCATTTAAAATATATTCAAATAGAAAACAGTTACTTTAAATAGTATAAATATTTCACAATATTACTGCTTTTGCTGTACTTTGGATCAAATAAAGGCAGGCTTCGTGAGCAGAAGACACTTCTGTGTGTGTGTGTGTGTGTGTGTGTGTGTGTGTGTGTGTGTGTGTGTGTGTGTGTGTGATTTCTGTCCCCCTCACTTCTGAAAAGATGGCTACGCCCCTGGGTTATGCAATATTATGACAAGATTCAGCAAGTTAAGTGAGGAAGTTTTTAATAAAAGGGAAAATAAATCTTTTGACTGTAGGCCTATCCAAAGCCTGTGATTTGCAGTAATTCATTTCACGGTGGAGAATGTTCTGAACCCCTACAGTTGTTCAACGACACCTTTTTTCCAACACAAACTAGCCACCTCCAAAAAACACTTCACTAGGGACCGTGTTCCCCACAGTGAGGTCAACTGTATTCGATTCCGACCGGCTATTATGTTTGGTTGTGAGGCGAGGATAGTTTCTCCAATAAAATTTGATGACAGTTTAGTCTATCTCCTTTGACAAAGGGGACAGCAAAGCAAATTATGGCCCCACCCTGTTAGGCACCCTGCTAGGGCCAAAAACCCAGCATAGACCAGAATGACTTGGCCCGTGGAGCCTCCAGATGTGTCATATAGAGAACATTTGGTCTTTTTACAATCTCACTGCTTCTCCCTCCATTTCTCACTCGATATCCTCTGTATCCCGTGAAGAACTTGAAACAGCATGCTCTTTTTTCCATAGCAGCTTGCCAGATTTCTTTTCTCTGATCTTAGCATCCCTCTTCTTGTTGTGTCCTTTCAAGAAACACTTGATGTGGGAAAATTCTGAGCAAATCCCTAACCCTGTTTAATGTATTAAACTTTAAATGTAACTCATTTGTGAAATGAATATGTTGTCCCAGAACTATATGTCCTTCTGAGTGATATCTGTGAAAGGGTCTTACTTTAGGATGAACAGAGCTTCTGATCAATTTTTTTTGTTTGTTTTAACTGTTTGTGGAGACTGCTTTACCATTATTTATTTTATTTTATTTTTTTACGCTGGTGTTTCATGGTATAATCAATTTCAGATAACCCTATTCTTCTTAAACAGCACGTAAAATCAAAGGCAACTGTGATTGGTTGATTCAATCATGTCAATCAAGAAAATACTATTTAAATTTTTCTACTTCAAATTTTCATATTTAGTTCAGTGTGTTACTTACTGTTTCTATGCTTAAAAGTGACTGACAATTTCTTAGTTTATGTATGTACAGTATGTATGTATTTTCTATTATTTTATTTTATTATTTTTACTTATTTATTTTGTGTGTGGTTTGGAAGCAACACCCTGGCATCCCTAGTATTGTGTCAGCAAGTCTTGTCCAGGCAAGCACCACTCATGATTTCTTCAAGCAGTGCAGTTTAGATACTTTTTTCTCCTTTGCTTTCAACACGTGATCATGCTATGTTCAAAGACAGAGGCTAGATTGGGAGTAGGATACTACCATACTACTCTTAGTATTTCTGTTATATCTTTATGTGGCCCAAATAGTAAGATGTAGCATGCAAGTAATGGTAGGCAGGTAATCTGGCATATACCGGGCATTTTCCCGGGAGCTAATGCACTTTTGGGTCGGTACATTTATTGGTTTATTTTTTCCCTCCAAGGACCGGGCCATCATGCAGGGACAGTGGTCTATCACAAAGCACTTAAAGTAATGCATGTACGTAAAGTAATGCATGTACATAATATAATCTCTCTTTTTTAATAAAAAGAAAATTTGTCTCTTGTGCTTTTTTGACCAAATCAAGTGTGTTCACAGAGGTTTCCATGGGCCTTTCTGAATAAATATTACATGACGTTTTGTTCTTATCCAAAAAAATGAGATGGGATTTTTTATTTTGTGAGTTTGCAATATATTCATATACTAACTTTTAATATCGAAGATACCAATACTGTAATCCTTGTGTTTAAAGGTGAACTAACACCCAATATCATGTTAATCTTGAGTATCTATAAAGTAGTATTGCATCCTTCAGATCTCCAAAAAGCCTTTAGTTTTATCATATTTATAAAAGAAAGGTAAAGTTTTCCAATTCTCTCTGAAAGCAGCCGACCTCCTGGATGCGCGCAATGGGCGAAGCTGATGTATGACGAGCACTTGAGCGCTGATTGCAAACAAAACAGAAGCATTTGATGCAGTTTCACTTACTGTCTGCAGTTCTGAGACATTTTTCCTGAGCGAGTCCCATGCAACACTGCCGAATGAAGCACATTGATGGGCAAGCTCTTGCTCTCACTCTGATCGATGCTCTTCTGGGAGAAATGCCCATATAAGGAGTTCCACCGTTCATTATGCTCCTCTGACCTCTGACATTTTTTTCCACAACTGCTGCTCACTGGATATTTTCTCTTTTTCGGAACATTCTCTGTAAAACCTATCCTAGATCAGCAGTTTTTGAAATACTCAGACCAGTCCGTCTGACACAAACAACCATTCCACACTCAAAGTCACTTAAATCTCCTTTCTTCCCAATTCTGATGCTCGGTTTGAACTTCAGCAAGTCGTCTTCACCACATCTAGATGCCTAAATGCATTGAGTTTCTGCCATGTGATTGGCTGATTAGCAATTTGTGTTACCAAGCAATTGAACAGGTGTACCTAATAAAGTGGCCAGTGGGTGTGTGTGTATGTATATATATATATATATATATATATATATATATATATATATATGGTATAGCTATGTATTGGTGGTGGCCAATTTTTTGTCCCAGTCCAGCCCTACATGCAAGTGTGCCGTTCCAAATCCAGCCACACTTTTCAAGCTCCTCAAAGAGCCTCATTCTCACCTACACCAATCAAAACACTTCTAGATAAGGCTCTGCCCCTTTATGATGCAACTCGTATATCCCTGAGATTCCTCTTCATTGTAGCCCTCCTAAGAAGTTTTATTAATGATGCTATAAAAATGATAGATTCTAACTATATAAAAGTGTCATGTTCCCACACGGCCTCAGCCCTGTCCAGTTATTGCTGGAATGTTCATTTTTTTCAGCTTTTTATGTTTACTGAAGACCCTATAGAGACAGTGTTCTACAGAAAATGCCCAGTTCCTTTAATAATATATTTATTATTATATATTAATATATATTTTGCAATATATGAAATGTCACAGCTTCCCCTGGGCATTTAAAAAATATTTACAAGTTTAGTAATTATATTCCATTTAGTAATTATTATTATTATTAGTATTATTATTATTAATATTAAGTACATTTTTAAACTTGAAAAAATAATTTGTTTCATTTTTATTTACATTTTTATTTTTGAAATTGATACAATGAATTTTGAAAATTTAATTTTTTTTTCTGAAACTCTCAATCCAAATCACTAATATTACTCTAGTTAAAAATAGCAGACAAATTGCTTTCTTCTCCAAAATGACAAAATGTAGTTATGATTATCATTGTATCTACCAATGCAATGTTGGGAGTGACGTCTGTATTTTGTACATACCAAATGATAATTTAGAGGATTCACGCCTGCATTTAAAGTCTCTCCCAGAACAATGCAGCGAGTACATGACCACTGATTGTTCCATCAAGTTGCTTTTAGCTTGAAGCAGTCAAAAAGAAAACATTCATCATTCATCTGTCATTATTTTTCCACAGCACAAGTCATTTGAAATGCTTGGAAAGAGCTGCTCTTCAGATCTTGTAAAACCTGGGATGCAAACTCCACAATGCTCTTTTGCCAACAATTCCTCTCTTGCTCAAGGCTGCATTCCAGCAGAAAAGAGGTTCTTATTTTGCCTATTTCTAAGCTCCTGTTACCTTGGAGACCAGAGAAAAAGAAATAGCATTGCAGTAGGAGGCAATATCCTCAGAAATGTACGAGACACACCCTTGGAGATGAAATGGCCGGGAATTAATCATTCTGAATGTGTAATGGAGCTTTTTGTTAAAGCTTTGCATTCAGGTTGCATTAATTATTTTATGATGTTTTTAATTTTTTTTTTTTAATTGTTTATCTTCAACATGCTAAAAGTCAGGGCTATTTGAAAAATAGAGGTCCTTCAAAAAGAATTATATATATATATATATATATATATTATATCATAGTTTACACAGACACTTTATAAAAATACATTTTAAAAGTTGTAAAGAAAAAAGTTAATAATAATAATAATAATATTTAGCTTTTGATTTATTTATTTATTTATTATATATATTATTTTTTCTTGAGAAGCATTTCTGCTCTTCAAGGCTGTATTTATTTGTTTAAAAATACAGTAAAAACAGTAATCTTGTGAAATATTAGAACAATTGTGTATGTGTGTGTGTGTATGTATATAAATATATATATATATATATATATATATATATATATATATATATATAATTTATTCTTGTAATAGCAAAAATGAATTTGTTACAAGATACTTCATTAAATCATTTTAATATGCTGATTTGCTACTTAATTATCATCATCTATTATTGTTCAATTATTATTAATGATTATTCTCATTATCACTGTTATAAACATTTTTGCTGCTTAATAAATTTGGAGGAAACCATGATATTTATTTTCTTTTTATTAAAGAAAATTGAAATATTATGAATGTCTTTACAGTCCTTGCTGAATAAAACTATTAACTTTTGTTTTTAGTCTTACTTGCCCCAAAGTATTTGAAGGATAATGTAACATGGTTCCCTTATCAAAAGCTACTCTCGACGCTGCGCTCAATTGCGCTAATGGGGAACAATCTTTGTTCGACCGGTTGTGAAGCATGTGTGTCAAACACGCCAATCATTGGCTTAAATAACTTCGTCAGGTGACGTCATTGATAACGTGCACCTGCAGGTTATAAATAGATGTGAAACGGACACATCTTCAGGTTTCTTTGGCCCCATTAAGGGGCCTTTCAAATAAACGTCTTTTGCGCACTCAAGTTCGTTATTTCCAATGTAGGCGCTCATGATGGAAGCTCGTTTTTTCATAATGGCTCGTTTTTTCCAGGCGCGTCTTGCACCGCATCGAGTTAAAAACATCTCAACTTTTCAGAATGCTGCAAGCGAACCGCGGGTCATGTGACAAGAACTAACCAACCAGCTTCATCCTTTCCAGTAACAACGTTGAAAGCTCAGCCAAGATGAAGGAACAGCTGATCATAGCTGTATATGGATTGCCATTTTGAAATAAATTTAGTAGCAGAGCTACTGCAAGCGATTTTTAGTGCTTCAAATCCATTTATCCTTTGCTGAAATTTCCGCATCTTCATGGAGAGCGCAGGTCATGGTTGCTTAGCAACGACAGATGCCTCAGGAGCGCAAGTGCCCGAAGGCTTTGGAAAGAAGGAGAAAAAGTGGCTCACCTAGCGTTTTCCACGCGTTTTAGGCATGATATGTGAATGGCCCCTTACACTACATGGTTATAGTGACTCAATTCTGATTTTTTCCTCTCATGTGGCACAGATCTCATATGACCGGTGAACGTGTAAGCAGGAAAAAAAACGCATGGATTCCGATGTTCCCAAAACGAATTCAGGCCTCATTCATATGTGGTAATAAATCGGATATGAATGGGATACATGCATTTGCGTGTGCCATGTAAGCAGACAAATCAGATATTTCAGATAAGCTTCAGAGCCTGAGCTTTTTGAAGGTATCTTTGTCAAGGTTATTCTTCATGAAAATAAACAATTAATAATTGGTAATATATATCGCCCACCAACATCGCCAAAGTTAGAGTCTGTTCGAAACATTCTAGCCACTGTTTCATCGTTTGGTGACTCATCAGAAATTGTGCTGTTGGGGGACTTTAATTTAAACTGGACAGATCCTTGTACTCTCACGGAACGTAACCTGTTCAATGGTTCAAATTTTACACAGGTTATTAAAGAGCCTACAAGAATCAGTCCAAGTTGTAAATCTCTTTTGGACTGGATATTAGTCACTCATCCCAACAGAATAATCAAATCTGGTGTTCTCTCTGATTGTTTCAGCGACCATTCTATCATATATTGCACTTGGAAAATTTCAACTCCCCATCTTCCTCCGAAATATATTAGGATCTGTGACATGAAATCATTTAACAGTGATTTATTTATAAATGATGTGAGTAGGATAAATTGGAATAGACTTAGCCTTATTCCCGACGTGGAAGCTGCTTGGAATTTCTTTTATACAGAATTTGTGCAAGTTATTGATAAGCATGCCCCATGGACAACTATTAAGGGCATCTACCTTGGGTAAATGGGGACCTTATCAGTCTGTTTAAGCAGAGGGACAGGGCGTGGAATAAACATAAATATACTAAACTTCCTGGTGATTGGGAGGAATATAAACGGCTACGAAATATGTGCACCACCCAAACAAGAAATGCGAAAGCCAATTACTACAGAAAAAGCTTGTCAAATGACTTCAGTAATCCTAAACAATTTTGGAAAAAAATGAAAACACTACTTGGTAAGTCTAATAGTACAATGAGCAACATGACAATCAACAATGAAATTGTTAATGATCCAGCAGCGATCTCCAACGTATTTAGTTTGCATTTCTCCCAAACTCCGCAGGTACAGTCATCTACCTTTCTTCCTGAGCCGACTGTAAATTCTCAGCCTTTCCATAGATCTTTCACATTTCGACAAGCTAGCTCAGCTGATGTCCAGCTTGCCATTAGCACGCTATCCTCTAGTAGTGGACCTGGCCCTGATGGCATTGAGGGTAAGTTTATAAAATTTTCTTCATATGTCTTATCCTCTCCATTGGCTACGCTCTTTAATATGTCATTTTTAACCCATGAAGTGCCTTTGGCATGGAAGTGTACCAAAGTCATTCCATTGCATAAAGGAGGTGACATTCAAAATATGAACAATTACAGACCGATCTCAATAATTAATAGTATTGTGAAAATTTATGAGAAAATTATCTTCGATCAATTATCTAATTATCTCTGTCATAACAACTTACTATCTCAATGCCAGTCAGGTTTCAGGAAACACTTCTCAACTTCCACTGCTCTCTTGAAATTTTCGAATGATATTTTTTCTAGTTTTGATAATAATATGTGTACTGGTGCCATCTTTTTAGATCTCACAAAAGCATTCGATTTAGTAGATCATTATCTGCTCCTGGATAAATTATATTCAATTGGCCTTTCCCGTTCATCTCTGTTATGGTTTAACTCATATTTTCATCACCGTCGCCAGTGTGTGTCCTTCAGGGGCAGTCAGTCGAATTATATAGGGGTAGATAAAGGCATACCTCAGGGTTCTTCGCTTGGGCCTTTGTTATTTTCAATTTTTATTAATGACTTGCCACTGTGCTGTTCAGGATGTGATATTCATCTTTATGCAGATGTTACAATTATTTACTGCTCTAAACCAAACATTTCTGACATTAATTATTCTTTACAACATGATTTTGATTCTGTACAGCAGTGGCTGTCATTTAATAAACTTCTGCTGAATAAATCAAAATCTTACTCTATGCTTTTCCAGAAGAATGATAGAAATAATCTTAATTTGCATTTTCTGGATTCTTCTCCTCTAGAGCCAACCGAAAAATTTAAATATCTTGGTGTTTGGCTAGAAACTGATCACTCATTCAAGGCTCATATACATGCGCTTAATAACAAGCTTAGCTTTCGTCTTAAAGCATTATATCAATCGATAGACTGCTTTAACTTTCAGGGTAGGAAAAGAATAGTCTCTCAGTTGCTGCTACCTATTCTGGACTATGCTGATACTATATATGCTAACACTACTGCCACTCGTCTACATTCTCTTGATGTGGTATATAACAGCCTGTGCCTATTCGTCCTTCGCTGCCCCTATAGGACTCATCATTGTGTGATGTATGAACAGCTGTCCTGGCTTGCACCCTCAGCCAGAAGACAATATCATTGGCTTCAGTTTATTTTTAAAAGTATTTACTTTCAATATCCATATTATTTGTCACAATATCTTGTGCCTTTTAGTTCACAGTATAGCCTTCGTCACAACGAACAGATCTTCTTTACTGTCCCTAGAGTTAAGAGAGAAATTGGGAAATATGCTTTCTGTGTCAGAGCCCCACGTGACTGGAACAGCCTTCCTGCATCTATTCGCTCGCTTACGTCTTTTCCTTTGTTCCGAACTGCTTTGTTAACACATCTTCAGAATACTTGTCTATGTTTCTAGCATCTCAGACTTACAGTTGCATCGATATGTGTGTATATATGTACACTGGGTAGGTAAAGTGAGAGCTTGTGTGTGTGTGTATATGTATGTGTGTTTGTATGTTGGGTGAGAATGAGAGAGTGTGTTAAGATTATTGTTATTATTGTATAATTTTTTTGATTGCATCTACTCTGCTGCTTTGCTGTTCTGTTCTATTCTGAGGACCCCCATGAAAACGAGATGATTCATCTCATGGGGTTTATCCTCTAATAAATGTTCATAAATAAATAAATAAATATTCCCCAGTAAATGCGAGTCGTACATCATTAAAAAAGTGACGTCAACTTCACATGATCACATGACTTATTATAGGCGCGAAATTCGCCCAGGCTCCAACAAGGGCTCCTCTTTTATTCTCCGCCGTACGAGACCAATGTTTTGCTGATTTTTTTGTTGTCTTTTCAAAATATTGTGCAAAGCAAAACACTGTATAATGAAAGAAAAGCAGGCTGCTTTTGCGTTCAAGAGTTGCAGTTGTAAGCACCGCGGTTCACTTCCTATCCGCGCTAGGCTCTTTTCTCTCACGAGGAATGAGCTGCTTCCCGATCATTAAGATCGCGCTCCAATCTGGAAGATCGGACGGTTCTCGTGCCCACCTCCAAAGAATGCCCAGGCACTTATTCAGATTGGGCAGAGGCTGCTGTAGCTCTAGCTTCTGTTGAAATAGACATTAAGAGTGCTCTCTCCTAGCGCTCATCTCGCGATTATAAGCACATGAGGAGTTACTAGGTGGTGACTCGTGCAGTGACCAGATTAAAGCCTTAAAATTAGATTTTTTACATTATGATTTCATAGGTGAGAGAGACGCTAGCGGCTATCTCTCCCCTATAGGAGCAACATCATTTAAATGAAAAAGCTGCAGATGGAGCTGGACCAAAGTACAGTCATTACGACCAAAACAAGGGCCTTAAATTGTGCCCAGGACAAAGGGTGTGTCCCCTCAGGGAGGGCCATGGAAAATTCCAACAGAAGTGTCAGGCTCCTTCATGGCACCCTTAGGTGATCGCTGAACATCCTCCGCCACCACCGGTGTTTCGGGGGGCAGTGGCCTCCAGTGAAATGTTACACCAGACATCTAACACAAACCCCCCCCCCCCCCCCCCAACAAACAAAGTGTCAAAATTAGTGCCCCTTTCGGAGAAGCTGGCAGTGTGGAAGCTTCTGCCAAATATCTCCATAGAAAGAACTGTAGCGAAAGGCTACAGGATTCAGTTTGCACACATTGCGTTTCAACAGCGAGGTTTCCACTTCTGTGAAACTGGCACGTGCATATCTGTTGACACAGGAATTACAGACTCTGGTGGCCAAAGGGGCCATAGAATGTGTTCCCCTGCCAGACAGAGAGTCAGGCTATTACAGTCGGTATTTCTTGATTCCCAAGAAAGATGGGGGGCTGTGTCCAATCGTAGATCTGGCTCCTCTATGACTCCAGGGCATCCACATTTAAAATGTATATAAATGACTGGCTGAATCTGACCCAGTCTCAAGAGCTTGCGCTTTGACATCAGCATGTCATCCTAGCTCATATCGAATCTCTGGGGTTGAGACTCTTGATGCCAAGAAAAGCGTTCTCTCTTCTGCTCAGAGGACAACGTATTTGGGTGTGGTATGGGATTCGATCACAATGCGGGCACAACTGTCTCCTGCAAGCGTCAAATCCATTCTAACCACCCTAAAAAGCATCAAGCTAGGCCAGAAAGTCACTGTTAGGTCTCACGGCAGCTGCATCCATGTTGATAGTTTTGGGCCTCCTGCACAAGAGATCTTGTCAGTTGTGCCACAGAGCCAGGGGATTTAATTCAAGGGCCAATCCCCAGAGGCAAATAAGGGTTAAGCGCCAGGGGCTTCATACCCTATTTATTTGGTTCAGACCCCAGTTTCTTACTTTGGGTTCCACTCTAGGTCCGTGTTGTCATCGCAGGATGCTAATGACAGACACCTCCCTCATGGGCTGGGGAGCGGCCTTAGTTGGCTGTCCAGTCCAAGGGATCTGGAGAGGTCATCTTCTCGAATTGGCACGCCAATTGCCTCGCAATGAAGACATTATTTCTGGCCCTGAAATACTTCATCCAGCAGTTGAGAGGCTACCATGTCCTAGTGCGGGTGGACAACACATCTGTAGTCTCTTACAGGGCGGACTGCAGTCACGCTGCTTGAACGAGTTAGCGCACCAGGTTCTGCTTTGGCCACAGGAAAGTTCCTGTCCCTCGAGTTACATTCCTGGCATATGAATGTGGGAGCAGACTTTCTGTCCAGACAAGCTGTGAAACACGGCAAATGGAAACTCCACCCCGAAGTAGTCAGTCAAATCTGGGAAAGATTATAAGTAGCAGAAGTGGACCTCTTTGCTTCACAGCAAAAGACTGTGTCTTTACGCCTTTCCTCCAATTGCTCTGCTCCCGGGAGTCCTGGCCAAGGTCCATCAACAGGGGTCTCGCCTCTTACTGATAGCGCCCTGTTGGCCAACCAGAGACTGGTTCTCAGATCTAATATCCCTCCTTGATGGCTCGCCATGGGTGATTCCAGTCAGGATAAATCTTCTCATTCAGGCACAGGGGACAGTATTTCATCCCCGGCCTGAGCTCGTCTGGCCCCTGAGGGGGACCAACTAAGAGATGCTGGCCTTCCAGCCAATGGAATAGAGACTATTCTAAGTGATAGGACTTCCTCCACTAGAAGAACTTATGCCCTCAAATGGAGTGTTTTTGAGGGCTGGTGCATGACTGTCAAATTGTTTCAGTGCTGGAGCTCCCACAAGAGAAATTGTCGTCAGGCACATGCCCTAGTACTCTCAGAACTTACATGGCCGCTAGTTTGGTTTGCCATGTTTTGATTGATGGTGGTTCTGTGGGAAAGCACTCTCTAGTCGCCCGCTTCATTCATGGGGCTCAGAGGTTGAGGCACCCACTAGAGCTACGGCCCCTTTAGGGAATTTAGCCGTAGTGCTCGAAGGACTGGCTGGAATCCCTTTCAAACTATTAGAATCAGTGCCTGCCAGGCTTCTGACTCTAAAGATGGTTTGTCTTATGGCCATTACCTCTTTAAAGAAAATTGGGGATTTACAGGATTTGTCAGTCCTGTCATCCTGTTTCGATTTTGCCCCTGGGCAAGTCAAATCTATTTTGCATCCTCACCCTAATTATCTTCCGAATGTTCCTTACTGTACCCAGTATGTGCTCTTCAGATTTACGTCCACCGCACTAGCCAGTGGCGTAAGTCAGAGCAGCTTTTCATATGCCATGGGGTGGGGGGGGGGGGCTGCCTCCAGGCAAACAGTTTCACATTGGGTGAGGGATGCTACTGCTCAAGTGTGTGATGCGGCAGGTTGGTCATCTCCGCACAAATTTGTCAGGTTCTATAGTTTGGATTCCCATCCTACTCATTATCAAAGCCTTCTGTCCTCTGCTATTTACAACACCGGAGCAGGAAAGACTTCACTTACTGTGTCCAGTATGTGCTCTTCAGATTGATGTCCACCGCACTAGCCAGTGGTGTAAGCCAGAGCAGCTTTTCATATGCCATGGGGGGGGGGGGGGGCGGCTGCCTCCAGGCAAACAGTTTCACATTGGGTGAGGGATGCTACTGCTCAAGTGTGTGATGCGGCAGGTTGGTCCTCTCCGCACACATTTGTCAGGTTCTATAGTTTGGATTTCCATCCTACTCATTATCAAAGCCTTCTGTCCTCTGCTATTTACAACACCGGAGCAGGAAAGACTTCACTTACTGTGTCCAGTACGTGCTCTTCAGATTGATGTCCACCGCACTAGCCAGTGGTGTAAGCCAGAGCAGCTTTTCATATTCCATGGGGGCTGCCATCAGGGGTGCGGCTGCCACCAGGCAAACAGTTTCACATTGGGTGAGGGGGTGCTATTGACCTAGCCTACGAGGCGCGTGGTCAAACTTCGCCTCTAGGAGTTAGTGCACATTCAACCAGTGGGGTTGCATCTTCAATGGCTTGAGCAAGAGGTGCGCCCTTGCAGCAAGTGTCTGATGTCTATAGTTTGGATGTTGATGCTACTCCAGGCTCGCATGCCCTTGACTCCACATCCCAGAGTCATGTGTGAGACCTCTGCGATTTTTGTGCGCACACACTACACAACCCCGGTCATCCAGACACTTACAATGTGGCGGCATTGGTATTCTCGTTCCCATTAGCGCAATTGAGCGCAGCATCGAGAGTAGCTTTTGATGAGGGAATGTCTCTAGGAGTTAGTGCACATTCAACCAGTGGGGTTGCATCTTCAATGGCTTGAGCAAGAGGTGCGCCCTTGCAGCAAGTGTCTGATGTCTATAGTTTGGATATTGATGCTACTCCAGGCTCGCATGCCCTTGACTCCACATCCCAGAGTCATGTCTGAGACCTCTGCGATGTTTGTGCGCACACACTACACAACCCCGGTCATCCAGACACTTACAATGCGGCGGCATTGGTATTCTCGTTCCCATTAGCGCAATTGAGCGCAGCATCGAGAGTAGCTTTTGATGAGGGAATGTCTCGGGTTACTTGACTGTAACCCTGTTCCCTGAAAAAATGGCAACGACATGCTGCGCCTCAATGCTGCACTGTCAACATGTCCAGACATATCTTCAGAAAAAGGGGTAACCTGAAGATGTGTCCGTTTCACATCTATTTATAACCTGCAGGTGCACGTTATCAATGACGTCACCTGCAGAGGTTATTTAAGCCAATTATTGGCGTGTTTGACACACATGCTTCACAACCGGTCGAACAAAGATTGTTCCCCATTAGCGCAATTGAGTGCAGAATCTCGTTCCCACTTTTTCAGGGAACAGGGTTAGAGTCAAGTAACCTGAGACGTTTTTACTTAAAACAAAAAAAAGCACAACTATTGTCAACTTTGATAATAATAATAAATGTTTCTTGAGCACCAAATCAGCATATTAGAATGATTTCTGAATAATTTTAGGTAAGTATTCTTGAGTTATCATTTTCTGTGGGCCTAAAGTAGCCTGTCAAGTTTCAGTATCTGTTCAATTTAAATCTGTCAAAGTTTCGAGCAAGAAAGTCACTGAGCATACGATAGATATCAGCTTTCAGTATGTAGAAATATTTGTTTTGAAGTTGCATGACATTGTGTGGAACTAATTCCACAATGTTCACAATAACAACAAATATCTGTTGCATTTTTACAGTGCAGAAATAGACAAGTTGACACTGACCTGGTGTTTGAGTGACGGACGCACTCAACAGTTCCACAGTGAGCTTTCACAGTGATGTATTGGGTTCTAATATGACTCATTTGTCAGTCGGAAACAGTTCGCTGGAGTGAGCGCTACATTTTTGAAAGTGCAGGTTGCATGTCAGACTTCAGTGAGTGTTTAGAAAAGTCAACACAATTAACCACAAGAGATTAATCTGTCTCCACCCTCACTTCACTTAACATTCCTTCCTCTTGTTATAGTGATTAATAATTCCCACAAATACCTCACTAAAACCCAGTCATTAAACACAGACAGTCGTGCCTCGGACTTCTCAGCACTACATTATGCAGCTTGCATTTAACTCCTAAAATATTTTCCCTGCTCATATTTTATATAATGACTCTGACAGGCCATTATCAGGGGGGCGACTCTGTAAATAAACAGAGTGAAGGAGTCGTTTTGTTGACTGTAGAAAGGACGGATTATTTTCTGGATCAACATTAAGTCATATCCGTCATTTTAAGAGGTGTGATGCTGATAAACTTTTGTGCTAGAGGTTATCTGTTTTGACTTGTGAGATAACCGGTAATAACAGCTACTGTTCTCTTGTGTCACTGACGAGATGAACTGGAGTGAAGAATGCAGAAAGTGGACATCTGCCATCCGCTTATCCACATGCTGTCTTCTTTTTAAACAATTCACTCGAGAGAACTGTTCAGACCGCGTGGGAGATGCACAATGATTCCTCCCTGCTGAGATGCAGATAGTTTTGAGCCTGTTTCTCATGGTCTATGGGAGCTAGAGCTGTGTGATATGACAAAAAAAAAAAAAAACTTAAAATAAGATTCAAATTGTTAATGCACTAGAAATCACACACCATTTAATGTATTTTTTTACACAATGTTTATTTATCTATTTATCTATGTATCTATCTATCTATGTATATATCTATCTATCTATCTATCTATCTATCTATATATATATATATATATATATATAAATATAATGTATATACAAACATATGATTCCTTGAAGAACTCAACTTAACATGTGTATACACACACACATATATATAAACATGTTAATTTGAGTTAGTCAAAGAATCATATATATGTTTGTATATACATTATATAATATATATGAAATATATATATATGAAAATATATATATGAAAATTCGGATTTGCTTCACATGAATAAATAAAATAAAAAAGTTTAAGTATAAATAGAAAACAGTTATTTTAAATTGTCATAGTATTTCACAACATTGCTGTTTTAATACTGTAGTTTTAATCTAATAAAAGCAGTCTTGGTGAGCACAGCAGACTTCTTTAAAATATAAAAAAAACAACAACAACAACAACAACAACAACAAAACCTTACCAACCCAAAAAAATTTTCATTATTTTATATATTTGCTGGTGCATTAAATAAGGTTAACAAATTGAACCTTATTGTAAAGTGCTACGAAAACTCTACAGAATAATGGCTTGATTGACAAATTGCAATCAATTATTTCTGAGAGCCATTTAACTAATCTCGATATTTTTCAGCATTCTGACTATATTTGACGTAAAAGTCTCGATGTATGTGCTCTGAGAGGGTCATAAACAATATTTACTCAGTAAACTGTAAACTGCCACTAAAGACAGTGGGATCCCCAGGGTTGTGTGGACAGAGTTATTCCTCACGCCCCAGGCCCTGCTGGCTCACAGCTCTAAGATCAAACACAGGACATTTCACATGTGTATGTTTGTGTGTGGTATGTAGACATATATTTCCTTTTAGTATGTGCAGACCACATCAAATGCAAGAAAGAGTACTGGACTGATTTTGAGGACCTCTGGATAAGATATCTGAGAGACAAATGCTCAGATAATGTGCCTGAGATGCATTAAAATAATAGTTCACTGAAGAATGTGGATTCCCTCATCATTACCTCACCCCTATGTTGTTCCACAGCTAATTGTTTTCTTAATCAAAAACACAGATAATTTAAAATTGTCTTTGCCTCTTCACTTCTGTTAAAAGTTTTGGGCCAGTAAGATTTTGATATTTTTGAACGAAAGTCTCTTATGTATGCTTACCAACTTGCATTTGTTGATCAAAACAAATGTATTCCTCTGTTGAAAAGCTGAATTTTCAGCTTCATTACTCCAGTCTTCAGTGTCACATGATCGTTCTGAAATCATACTAATATGCTGATTAACTTCTCAAGAAACATTTTTTATTACAATCAATTATGAAAACAGTTGTGCCACTTATTTTTTTTATTTATTGATTAAATTGTTTATTTATTTTGTAGAAACTTTTTTTTCTCAGAATTTTCAATGAATAGAAAGTTCATAAGAAGATTATTCGAAATAAAAAAATATTTGTAACACTTAAAATGTATTTTCTGTTGAATGCTTCTTAAGAGCATAAGGCTGAGTAAATGATGAAAGAATGTTAATTTGTGGGTGAACTGCTCCTTGAAGCAGAGATGGAGTAAGTCGGGTGTGGTGATAGAGAAATGCTCAGCAGGAAACAAGCTGAGAGTTCAAGGAGCAAAGGGGCTCAGTCTCCCAGACTTTTTCCAAATCAGCACGTATATGTAGGCAAAAGCCTCGCCACATCTGTTCCTCCCCTAATTAGTCCCTTCTGACAGTTGTTATCTTAAAGAAAACAGCAATTACCCAGACGTTCTGTCAAGCACACTTGAAATGCAGAGGGAAAATTGAGCAAGCTGAAACACCAGCGCGTCGCTAGCACTTCCGCCCATGCTGTGCCAAAGAGCGACTTAGCAGTGACTCAGACATATCCCTGCCAAGACAAAGCCATCCCGGCACATGGATCAGCATCTCTGGTTTAATGAGCGCTGCCAGTGGGACGCCCTACAGTTTATGTCTGAAGTCTCTGCTTCTTCATTAGGCCGCCATTAATCATGTTGGCTCACTATGAGGTAGCACTTCTGGGAGCTCCAGCAACACTAGCAGAGTTACTGGAAGCAGAACAACTCAGCAAACAGACCTTTAAGAGTATCTGAACATGTGGCATGAAAAACGGAGGTGGCATCAAACTCGTTTCCCTCTAGTCACGTGGCTAGTCGCTCAGTCGATTGCAAAGTGGGAACTGGACCAAGCTGGCTGCATCACAACCGTGTAATTGATCTCATTTATTATGCAAATGTTCCCTGCCTGCTCATTTAAAATATATGTCTGGTTAATGAATTGTAACACCCAAGACTATCATTCGTTAGACCACTGAGCGTGCCTGAAAGTTAGATGCTGAAGAACAAGATTTGTGCTCAGTCAGCAAGTTTGAAAAAGAACAGACCTCTGTCCTAAAGCCTTGCAACAAATATCTAGCCATCATGTGCTTCTGCATGACGCCACATGTTCCTATATCTCACCCTGCTTTTCTCTCTCTGTGTGTTTGCCTGTATGACACTTGTTAAAAATAGAGCATTATAGCCCAGGGCAGTTAGCGAATGACATCGGTAGTTAAAGCCCAGATTGCCTATGTCTGCAGAAATCAGCTCCAGTAATTAAACTTAAAGGTTAAATTCCTGATCAATTGTTTTGTGCAGATCAGAATGAGATGGAAAGAAGTAATGTATCTCTACTTGTGTGGCATTGCATTGTCCAATTGTGGTGTGTATCAGAGCAGCAAATATTGAAAGTTAAAAGGACCATTAAAAGTTCAGAAGGATTTATTAGTGTTGGCTCATGTAAATTCTGGCTCATTTTAAAATGACAGCAGTGTCTTCAACTTATGGGCCTTTCTTCTCTTAAAGGGCGCCTACAACACTTCATGTGAGAATAGGTTGTCACAAGTACATAGAGGAAAACTGATGTGCTCTGAACTGCAAATTCAAGTATATATATATATATATATATATATATATATATATATATATATATTCCTCCTCGACAGAAACCAGTCCAGTTTCAGAAGTGGACAAT
This sequence comes from Carassius carassius, assembly GCF_963082965.1. Lineage (NCBI taxonomy): Eukaryota > Metazoa > Chordata > Actinopteri > Cypriniformes > Cyprinidae > Carassius > Carassius carassius. The sequence continues at coordinate 30,539,777 of NC_081765.1, forward strand.
CAACCGAAACTGCATTGCTGTCAGTTGTTGAAGACTTAAGACTGCCAAGAGCGGATTCAAATTCTTCATTACTTATCTTGCTGGATCCGTCCAATGCTTTTTACACTGTAAACCACCAGATCCTCCTGTCAACCCTATCGGCATCTAAGAAACCGTACTCTGGTAGGTTTGAGTCCTATCTCTCAGATAGCGCCTTCAAGGTATCTTGGAGTGGTGGGATATCCAAGTCACAACATCTAACTACTGTGGTGCCTCAGGGTTCTGTTATTGGACCACTTATCTTCTGTGTCTACATGGCATCATTAGGTTCTGTCATTCAGAAACATGGCTTTTCATAACACTGCTATGCTGATGACACTAAACTCTACCTCTCATTCCACCCTAATGATCCGATGGTAGCTGCTCACATCTCAGCTTGTCTAACAGACATTTCTTGCTGGATGAAGGACCATCACCTTCAACTCAACCATACCAAGACAGCTTGTGGTTTCATCAAACCCATTGTTTCATAAAAATTTCACCATCCAATTAGGAACATCAACCATTACTCTTTCAAAAACAACCAGAAACCTTGGAGTTATGATTGATGATCAGCTGACTTTCTCAGACCACATTGCTAAAACTCCCCAGTCCTGCAGATTTGCTTTATTCAACATCAAGAATATCAGGGCCTGGTTGCATAAAGCACCTTAAGTTTTTCCCTTAAGTATGAGCCTTAAGGAGTGATTTCCCCTTACCTAAGAGAAAGACTTGAGGGTGTTGCATATAATCCCTCAAACATTTCCCTTAGCAAAGGGAAACTGTTAAGTATTTCATGACAGTGACCGAGGTTTTGCCGTTTAAAAAAAAGACCATGTTGACGTTATTTTTTAAAGCAGACAGCGGTGTAAGTTTTCACAGAAAACAATATATCATGGATAAGGAAAACAAAAAAGAAAACCAAATATCAAAGAGAATGACCAGACGTGACGGAAACTCAAATTGATAATTCACTCAAAACTGAAAATTCTGTAAAAAATAATTTACTCACCCTTGTATCAATTCAAACCCATAAGACTTTTATTCATATCTGGACAACGAATAAAGATGTCTCATCATCATTGTCCATGAAGAGGTTTTCAGAGACTAGTGTGAATAGATAAATATTTAAATGCAAAGAGATGTTTTATTCGTAACCAATACGATGTAAACATTAAACCACTAAACTCTCGATCAGTAACTCAAGATTGCAGCAATATATGGTTAATGTGTGTTTTTCAAGTCATCTCCAGGTAATATGTATGAGAATACAATAAAAAATATTATGGAATATAAATTTGCTCTCGAGTGTGATGCACTGACGTTTGAGCTAATTATGAGCCGTATGTAAGTTGATCATTGTTTATATGTGAATAAATGCGTAAATTAAAATCTGTTTAACATATAAAGCGGCCGATCATGACTTGTAGTAGACTTTTGTGTAACACTTAAGGTGACATTTTCCAACCCTTATGTTATCTTTAGGAAAACGACAGTTAAGGGGCTTTATGCAACACTTATTGGGTTTTAAGGGATACTTAAGAGAAATTCTAAGGGTTTACGAAGTTTCACCTAAAGGAAACCCTTAAGTGACATTTAAGAGTAATTTTCAGCAACACCCTTTAAGTTTAAGGGAACCTTAAAGGTACAGGTTGTAGGCCATCAATCAGACGGAAAGATAAATCATGGATTTAACGTGAGTTCAACGATTTGCGCGAGTAGATTACATACAAAGTCAATGCAAAGACGCGATCAGACTATGGATCAGACGCATCCTCGCGCGGGTCTAGAGACGCGATGCCCCCCATTTGGTGTGTATGCCCCATAATACTAATCTTGTTGATCGTTATAATAGCATACGTTTTCTGTAAAGATACGAATCAAAACAACTCACATTTCGAGTAAAACACAAGCGAGATCGGCATCTCTTTGCAGTTGAACTTTGTTGCGAAGCTACTTCCGCATTTGTCCACGACAATGTTGTCATGTGGTTTTTACGTCAGTAAAGGCGGTAACAAAGGGTAACTAATGTCATTGACAGGCGACTGCACTGCCCCGTGTCACTTTTTAAAATGGGAAATTTCTCATGACTTACAAGTAGTTGAAAACATTAGAGATATTGTTAGTAATCAGATGGACAAAATATATAACACTAGCCTAGTGTTTTTTGTATATTTTACTGCAAATATCTTACAAATTGTATCTTTAAGGGCGAACTTAAGGGAAAATTACAGTTAATTTGTTATATGCAGCCGGGCCCAGGCCCTTGCTTTCGGAACATGCTTCACAACTCACGAAGCTCTTGCTGTGTGCAGGCTGGACTATTGCAATGCTCTTTTAGCAGGTCTTCCAGCCAGGTCTATCAAACTTCTAAAATGAATCCAGAATGTGCCAGCGAGAATATTTTTTTACGAGCCAAAAAGAATACACGTCACACCTCTGTTTATCAATTTGCACTGGCTACCAACAGCTGCTCACATAAAATTCAAGGCATTAATGTTTGCCTAAGAAACCACCACTAGCTCTTCACCTCTTAACCTAAATTCATTACTTCAGACTTATTTGCCCTCTAGAAGCTTGCCTTATGCAAGTGAATGCCACTTTATTGTGCCATCCCAAAGAGGCTAAATTAAATGTTCCATCCCTGTGGAATGACCTGCCCAACTCAATCTGAGCAACTGAGTCCTTAGCCATCTTCAAGAATTGGCTAAAAACATATCTCTTCCATCTTTTTTTGTCACTCTTTATTCTAAATATATTCCTAACAACAACAAAAACATGCCCCTTTTAGACTTGCGCTCTATTTATTTACTAACAGCTTGAAAAAAAGAAACTAACACTAGCTTCTCCAATCTTTTTGTATTCTATCTATTTGTTTTCTTTTTTTATTATACAATTAACAGAAGCAAGAAAGGGACTCTAAAACTAGCTTGCTCTATTATTTCCCTATTATCTTTTTATTTTATTTTATTTTATTTTATTTTATTTTATTTTATTTTATTTTATTTTATTTTATTTTATTTTATTTTATTTTATTTTATTTTATTTTATTTTATTTTATTTTATTTTATTTTATTTTATTTTATTTTATTTTATTTTGAACCAGTGGTGTACTTCATTATATTAGTAATAAACACGGACACTTACTAGTTCTCAAACTTTGTGGAACAAGACATAGCTACAGTATTGCTTTGTATTTTGGAACCTAGACATTTAATTTTGTGAAATGTTTTGAATGAAAAGTTTTAATTGTTGCTTAAGTGTACCTTTAAATGTTTAATGTCAGTAATTAATTTTTTTTCAGTAAAAAATTAATACTTTTATTAGCAAGAATGCATTAAATTGATCAAAAGTGACAGTAAATACATGTGTAATGTTAAATTGTAATATATTTCAGGATATTACATGTTTTTACCATATTTTTGATCAAACAAATGCAGGTTTATTGAGCATGAGAGACTTCTTTCAAAAACATTTAAAAATCATACCAACCCCAAACAGTAGTGTATATTTATATCTTTATACCTTTGCTTTTAAGAAAATAAGCTGTGGAACATCATAGGGGTGAGTTAATGATGTGAGATTGTATTTTTTAAAAAGTAAACATTTATTTTAAATTGTAATAATATTTCACAATATTACTGTTGCATCGTTCCCCTTTTCATTCTTATAGTGTGGACAGGCAAATGAGTGTAGAGTTGTCGTGTCGGGTTAGGACTCTGTGTAAAGTTTCACCTGCATGAAGTGAAAGCCGATAATAAGCCATGGGATTCGTCCCAAATAGGGACAGCCCATCCACCACAGAGCGTAGGCAGCAGCCACAGTCAGAGAGCACTGCTGGGCCAGGACACCCTGAGTGAGACCTGTTAGAGCCTCATTAAATGCTGGTGACCGGGACTGGTTATTTTCAGACTGACGCGTTAATTTCCAGCAGGACTGTGGCTCATTGTGGAGTGGTGGGCTCAAAGATTCGCAAAGGCCACACATGCTGCGCAGTGAAATGGATGTAAACACAGTAGAGGGTTTTGGACTTCTTGCAAGGTGACCAGCCAAACCGCCCTAAAGGCTGGCTCACGTTGGTGCCGTGCCACCAGGCACTGACAGTGTCAACATCATTACTGTCAGATGCAATAAATGCATGGGGATCTTACAAGCCGCTCTGCAATGGCTTACCAGATTTGCCTTATTCTCTCTCTGAATCACTGAAGTCATCCAGAGACTATCATGAAATTATCCCAGAGACAACAGTACATGTGGCCCATAAACTTCCTGTGCCAGTCCAGACCAGGAATGTTAACGGATGTGAGAGATTATGCCTTTGTGCTCAGATAGCATCACACAAGACAAGCCGGATATGGATTTCTCATCTCTTTTTGGCCCTAAAAGACATTTTAACTTTGAGCTGTATGTTCATGACTAAAAAAATCAAGTCAAATAATAACTAATATACCCCTTGGGAGCGATGCAAATTTGTTGCATTGTGCCACTAGTTACTGTTCTGTTTTGTGATTCCAAATTATTAGTATATTTTGTTATATGCTTAGTGAAAATTTGGAACATACAAACTATGACAGTGATAATCTCAAGTACTGATTATATGCATTAAAGGGCTTTACTTTAACTTCGAATATCATGGCATTTATAGCCATACTGAAAGCGACAATGGATATTTTACCTCAGATCCTTAAAATAAATGAAAGGAAACAAGGAATTTCAAACTATGAGAACACTGCTGTATTCCATGAAAAGGACTGTATCGCTTATTATATATTTTTAATAATGTTAAGATTATTCATATTTATTAATTCATTAATATTTATCCATATTTTGCGAATGCATTTGCAATCCCATCCATTCACTTTTCTGATAGTTTTTTTGTCATTTTGTCTCCTAGCTGTGTTGATTTTAGTATTGACAGTCAAATGTTTAAGATTTTCTTATCTGTATGCAAGTTAATGTTTGTAGTGACAGTTAGTTATCGTTCGATTTTTATTAAACTGGTTTTGAAGTTTGCAGATCCTCTGGCAGAGCACTGACTGTGTGACAATCTGATGCAAAAGAGGCCTGTCATGTAGCATTTCCTCTCATTCCACATCCTTGTCTTTACCAGATTCATCTCACAAGATATTAATTGAGGTGTCAGTTAATGACTAAGTCTAAGCTTAAAACCACTGAAAACAGGAAACATTTGACAACAGGCATACCCTGAAATTAAAACAAAACCTTTTCGTATTGAATTGTCAGGTCCGAGTAGTTTCTTTTTAATGCTTAATCGCAAAAAGTACTGTGATTTCTACAAGTCCTGACAACATTTCCTCACTCTTCGCTTCAGTCTTAAAGAAATCTAGGTCAGGTAGAACCTTGAGAATGGAAACACTCACTATGGAAGCGTCCAACTGTCAAATGTTTTATAATATTGTCTTTGTCGGCACAAAATTCATGAGATTCATCCTGCAAAGAATCAGACTCACAAATGCAGACAGCTCCTTTGTTCCAAAGTTCTCAACTGCAGACAATGTGTTCCAATTAATGAGTTGCCATTGTTCACTGATACTCAAATTATTTGTTTCCATTGAAGTTGTGAACACCAGCTATTTAATCTGTGGAGCAAATCACAAAGGAGTCTGGCTGTTCTGTCTGTTTGGAGGTTTGCTGCTCCTGAATGGATGCTGATAGTGATTTCTTAAATAAAAAACAAATCAGAGTTTAATGCATCAGTCCACATACTCATCCATTTGGGGTCTCATTATCTGCTGAATTCACAATTGTGAATGAGAATTTGTAATTTGCCATTAAAATGCTGCCTAGGCAACAACATGCTATGTTTTAGAACAGGGTCATAAACATAGGTTATCAGACTGCTGAAAAGCTATTCAGTGTTTGAATGGGCTCAGCTTTGACATATCCATGTTGTTTATCACCTAGCCAGCCGGACTTTCATTTCAGATGTAATATGACTTAAAAGAAATGCTCAAGGAGCTTGCTGTGCATGACTAACAGAGTTTAAGGTGTCCACCTGTATTTCATTCGTTACTTTTCATCCCAAACAGGCCCGACTAGCTTAGCCTTCCGACCGTGAACATCTGGCACCTGCAGAACAGTTCTGAGACCATGAACAGGTACTGCTTTCACATCAAACTCTTCAGCAACACACACACACACACACACACACACATGAAAAATGAACTTAAACTTAATGGAGCCACATAGTCAAAAGTTCAGACCACCAAGTTAATCACCATCATCACTAAATATTATGAATGATATAAATATAATATATTTATGATTATTGGTATTTTGTTATGCCACTAATTCAGGTTCTGCATTTCTAGTTTTGCATTTCTAAAATATTTCTCCAAAACTCATTTAAGAATTTGTAAATGTCATTTTATAAACAGCAATAAGTGCTTAGGTAATTTCTGAGAAGTTATTGGAGTAAAAATGCAATATGATTGTGTAATATTTCTTTTGCACAACAGTAGGTTACTCATATTTTAAACACAATATTGTTGACTAAAACAGTGCCATATACAGATCCACAAAAGAATCACTGCAACACAGAGTGCTGGTGTTTTATTCCTGAATGATTCAGACCACAAAACAGTCACTTGTTTCATTCTCTAATGAATCAGTGATTTTGAATGAATCGTTTGAATCGTTTATTGAATGGATGAATCATGCGCTCATAAATACTTGTTTCATTCATTAATGAATCAGCTTTTTTGAAGGAATCATTTTTGAACCCAACTTAATTTTGTATTGGTTGTTTAGGTAGACAAAAAGAGCAGATTCAATGTAAACATGATATTACCTAATGTAATCTTTTCAGTTATGTAGGTGTTGCTGTCCATTATCTATGTGTCCCTTCAAGTCGTATGGTGTTTTATAGTGCTTTTTTTTCCTTTTCGTCCATATGTTGTTGCATGGAAAAGATCTTTGTGAAGAATATTTACGATTTCTTTTGTTTTCTGCAGAGAAATATAACAGCATATTTATATGCAACAAATAATGAACTGTGAACTGTTACTTCAGAATCTGAGACTTCAGCACACCTGGAGAATATTAAATGTGAGATGTATTTTCAGCCATCAGCATGGGGAAGGCTGCACCATGCAAAAAAAATCAAATCCTGACATAGATTGTCTAGGAACAAAAAAAAAAAGTAAACTAAAAAGTTTCTTTGTTCCTTTCAGAGACCCCTGTGTCTGTCAGACTACCAGCCTAGAAATGTGGGGGAAGGATCACTGCAGACAGATCTGTCTGCTTGCAGCCCGCCTGCAGGATTAGTTTTAAGAACGAGTTGGAGGGTGGAAGTGGGCAGGGTGGCCTGGCGCAAAGATGCTTCCTTCGTGAGCAGCCAACAGAACGGCCTCTGTGGCCACTGTGGCATTGCCCAAATATCTCCTCAGACCAAAGGCAGCAGCCGGCTAAATTATCCAAAACTTGTTTCTCTGGGAGCGTTTTTCTCGTGCCACAGTTCCCAGGAAAAACAGCACTATTCAAATATTTGAGGGATGTTGATGCTGTAGAGATACTCATGTCACATTAACTTGAAGACTTTTAAATCTAGAAAAATGAATGCAATCCTGGATTCCTTGTTTTGTGAACCTGTCATAAAAGAGCCGTATCTCAGTAAGTCACATTGTAATCGATGATATGTATTTAAGCCAAAAAACAAACAAACAAACACAAAAATGTCTGCAGATATGAATGTTGCCCAGTCCAAAAAGGCCACTCTTGAGAGGTGACCTATTTGACCCCTCTATTTGACTCCATATATCAGAGTTATTATAGTTAAATAAAACCATTTAAAAAAGTGGGTAACACTTTAGAATAGGTAACACCTATTAGCTGCTTATTAGCATGCATATTACTAGATTATTATCCATGCATTAGTGCTAATTAAGAACATATTAATGCTTTATTCTACTTGACCTTATTCTAAATCCCTAATCTTACCCAATACCTAAACCTAACAACTACCTTACTAACTATTACTAAGCAGCAAATTAAGAATTTATTGAGAGAAATGTCGTAGTTAATAGTTAACAAGTGTTACCTATTCTAAAGTGTTACCGAAAAAGGGTTTGTTACCTGAAATAAAATAAAATGTTAACTGGAATAAAATAAAATATTAAAAAAGCAAAATTTCTGGTAAAAGAAAACAAATTATATATATATATATATATATATATATATATATATATATATATATATATATATATTAAAAATAACATAAGCACACAACAAAATAACTAACGTTTTTAACTAAAAATAAAACTGAAAATAGTCAAATAAAATAAAAAACATATTATGTTTGAATGAAAGAAGAATATCTATAATCAGCAGCCTTTTTTTCACAATTTTTATCAATGTATTATAAGATTATAGGAGTTTCTGTCTATGTTTCTATGTATTATGAGATTGCTTCTCCACAATTGATAGATGTGATATTTTGGAATGCAATATACAGTAATATGGTATCTTAAAATTAATTGTACTAATAACTAAATTTATAAATTAACAAATTTGTAACTAAATCCAACTAAAGCAACAATTAAAAAGAATAAATATTTAATTAATAAATAGAAAACCCTTTGCATTGCATTCTACCACTTCTTCAAAATATATTTTCATTTCCATCTCTATAATCAGTTATCTTAATTGCTGTTCTTTAGTTTTACTGTGTCTGTTCTGTGTAAATATATTTATTGAAATGCTTGATGGTGGAACTCGTATATTTGTGCTCAATAAATGTTGCATTTATAGCAAAATAAATTATATAATTGAATAGTTTAGCAGTATAGTATTTTCCCTCATTAAATAGTTCCATTGTAGCTACTGATTTAAAAGGGCAGCATGACTACACCTTAACTGATTTAAATTATGACTGGTTTGTAACTTGGGAAGGTACGGTTTCAAAGTAGTTTCCCCAGCATTGAAACCAAAAGCCTTCATTGGTGTCATTTACTGCCCTCTGTGCCTCCGACCAATAGACTTGAATTATCAGTGGTCTGTGCAAAGCTGGCAGCTCTGTATCTTTCCTCTATACTCCAGAGATCCTGTTCATTAAACAAACCCTGGGAGGGAGCAGCCGCAAGGCTCTGCATTAGCTGCTTTGTTCACTGGAAAATCCACCTGGATTGTGTTTTTGCAGACTATATATAGTCTCACCTCTAAATGTGAACCACCTGTGCTGGACTAAGACAAAATTTCCCAAAGCTGGCTGAGCGATATGGCAGCAGTGCTGGCAACACCAAGCATCCTTCGGAACTCATTCTAATATCCTAATGTGGTATTTAAGAATAATTTTGTGATTATTTAATGAACACAAAGTTGAAAAGAACTGCATTGATTTGATAAACAAATCTTTTGTGATGTTAATAAATGTCATTACTGTCACATTTGATCAATTTAATGCACCCTTTCTGTGTTTAAGCATTAATTTCTTTCAAAATCTTTTTTTTTATGTGCACATTGTAGTCCATCACAACTACTATATACAGTATTTATGATTTTGCATTTTGCATGTTTTGCCATTTACTCTTGACACAAATTATGATTTTAATGTTGCTATAAGATTTCTAGAGATCAGATAATGATTTTATCTTAGACCTTCTATAATGATATACAGGTGCTAAGGTTAAAGGGATAGTTTTTCAGTTGCTGGTCCCCATTGACTTCCATAGTATGGAGAAAAACACACACACACACACATTATGCAAGTCAATGGGGACCAGCAACTGAAGGTGAACTATCCCTTTATATAAGAAATCAATTATGGTTGAAAAGGTTATATCATATAGTACATTTAAAAATAATATTTGGAAAATAAATGTCTTCGTGCATATTAAGATGTCAGTAATGTGTCTGCAAGTATTTGGTTTCTTACTGGCCAGAGTCCACCTACAAGTCTCAAAAAGCCCACCTACAAGTCTTATTCTGGTCTCTATGACTCAGGTCCCTCTTTCAATTTAATGTACTGTATGTTTAAGGGATTATTTTCATGTCTGTCGGATGAAAATCGCCAGTCTGATCTCTAAGAAAAATAACAGCACACCTCTCCTCAGCAAGCCGTTTGATTTGAGGAATCATTCATGTCTGTAGCACAAACAGTGCATGAAAAATTACAAGCTAAAGTTTTTTTTTTCTTTTTTTTTCACGAGTATGAGCAATTTTAAATGTGATGTTTGCCATAGTGAAAAACTTTGCTCTGATTTTGTGTGAAACCGGCCTTAACTGCCCCAGCATCATCCATCACTGCCTGCCTCCTTCCTCTGCAGCTGTGCTCCGAGATTTATATCATTAATTTAGAAAAACCATAGCCAAAAGTGGAATGCTGCTGTTCTTTGTGTCATTAAATACAAGCATGTGTACCATCCCTTATTGTGTCTCCTTTTGAGATTTTTTATTTTATTTTTATTTATTTTTTTGTTTATAGATGGAATAAGAAATTGTGTATCACATTACTTTTCTCTCCAAATAACACTGTTATTAGCTACAGTCATCTGTCGCCATGTCAAAGGAGAGAGCAAAACCAGGACTGGAAGAAGAAAACCCCAAATGCGCGGGTTCCAAGTTGTAGCACTCAGCAGCCATTAGAACGATGTAAAAATGGATCCTTTGAACAAGTAAATGAGTGTTCATATGGCATCCCAGAAATGGAGACCCCACACGAAGCAGGGTGAGTTATGTTTGCTCTGCAGTTTAGTGACCTTATAACACGTCTAACAGGTCATTTATTTTTTATTTTAGTAATCACTATCCAACAACATTATTAATGTTGGAAGGACATGAACATTTATTTATAGCCCCTCACATTCCAATCTTTATTCACCTTCATTTAAATTGAGTTTGATTATAGAGTGTACAGCTGGCAAGTTTTTGCATCTATTCAAAGCATCTGTTTGACTTCAGCCCAGAAGTTGGCATGACTCAATCTCAGGTGTCCACTGCTGGGATTTTTGGTAAAGGTTTGGCCCAGCATCGAAAGCCAAGTTTGGAAGTGTACCTGGATACTTTGTTCTTAAAATAGAGTGAGGCGTACCCTCTTTCCTGCCAGCCTGTCTGATGCTGACACAAACTGATGAATTACAACATCACTGGAAATTATGAGGATGGAGAGAAAATAGAGTCATTTTATGTAATTGTGGTCAAACTTTGAGCAAGCCGGTCATGTGTTGGGAACTTAAGTGTTTTTTGGGGCGTGATTATTTTTAGAAAGTAACTTTTTTATTCCATTAACACATTATGCTAGAACAATTCATGACCCACGATGTCTTTTCCGAAATTTTTTATTGATATTGGAATGCTGACAGTGTGTTGACATTGCTTCAGTCTGCATGGATAATGTATTTTATGGATGTTTGTTCAAATTATTATAATGATGGAGAGGAATCTTTCTGACAAGAATGGCAAAAAAAGTGTGATTTTGAAAATTGGGTTGAGACTTGAGAAATGTCTGTTTTTGAAGACCCCATGGAATCAAGTTTTCTCTCTTTTATTTACATATTTGATATTGGAACATGGAGTCTGGGTGGGACATAATGAAGAGTTCTAAGGAGCTTTTTGAATGGAAAAAAATTGTTTAGTGTAGATTGAGTCATGAATATATTTTATTTGTTTTCTCAGAAGAATAAAGCCAAACTTCGACAACTTTCTTCAACTTTATTTGTATAAAAGTCATCAACTTTATTTGTATAGCGCTTCATACAATACTGGTTGTGTCAAAGCAGATTTACAGTGGCAAACAGGAAATAGTTTGTCAATAATGCAAGTGGACAATAACAAAGAGTCATTTTTCAGTTCATTGATGATTCAGTGATGTCATCATCCAGTTCAGCTCTCTTCCAATACTGTCTGTGCAATCAGTCAAGCGTCCCCAACTAAGTAAGTCAATGATGACAGCGGCAAGGAACCAAAATTCCATCAATGACAGAAATGAAGAAAAACCCTTGGGAGAAACCAGGCTCAGTTTGGGGGCCAGTTATCCTCTGCCAGACAAAACCAGCATGGTGTGGTTTAATTCCAGGCTGCAACACAGGTCAGATTGTGCAGAGGAATTGTCTGGTTCCCATGGTCTTGTGCCAGTGGGCATCTAGTTGATAAGGTCTTCGCAGGGGATCTGTCTCTAGGCTTTCATCTAGTTGACATGGTCTCCGCTGACATTAAGGGCTGTGGAGGTCGTCTCTAGGTGCTGATCCACCATCTGGTCTGAATATGGACTGGATCTGTGTGGCTACGGTGACCTCGGAATAAGAATGAAAGCGTCCTGGATCTTTTATAATACACAATAGCACATAATAAACTTTAGTAAATATAGTAAATATATATATATATATATATATATATATATATATATATATATATATATATATATATATATATATTGCTTGCAAATATATTTATTTATTTGAAACCTCTTAAAGCATGACTATTTTCTTTTAGAATACAGCTCAGAATAAATGTCAGTGAAGGTATTCATTTCTATGGCTTCACCATTCAATCAGCATCAATACAGTCAACACAATCCAACAGCAATCAGTTGAATGCCTGTTTATCCAAAACTGCAGCAGTAAACCAGTGGATTTGTATCAGGAATGAAGTTGTGCTTGTTTGTATTTTACATTGTGATTTCACTGGATCATACCGCAAACCTCTGATTTACACCATTTGTGTGTTCCTTGCAATAATACAGCTCCTTCTGAATGACCAATGGAGAAGTGCATGGCATACATACACGTACATACAATACATGCAAATATCACATGCACAAAATATCCAGTGGGATTACTAACATTCCTGCCTGTCTCTTTTCAGAAAGTTCACCCTAGATTAAAACTTTCCTGTGGTTGTAACAAAGAAAAAAGAAAATAAATCGAACTCCCACACCCACACACCCAGACAGTACCATCCATACAAGGTCAGCAAACTCCTTTTGTTCAACATGACTCCGCATGCATCTGATGAAACATGTTCCATTCATTTAGGTGTGATATTCCAGAGTCCAGATCTGCTATGTGATGAAGTCACTACTGTGGTTCAACAGAAACCACTAGCAATTGCTCTGAGCCAACTTTAAAAATAAGATGCATCTATAGAGTTCTTCCTCTGAGAACCATTCATTGGAAAGAGAACACCGATCTCCAAATACATTAACAGGACATTATCGCTCTGGGATTGGGGTCTGACAAATTGTTGCAGACCATGAGATGAAGTGTTGGGATTAACCTGGTCACCATTCAGAGCTTTAGAGGAAGGCCAAAAAATGCCACTTAGGTGCTCCACCTTTTTCAGGATACTCAGCCAAAACGAGTTAATGTCCTAGAAGCTGGGGACAATTTTACCATCTGTCAGGCAAATCCGCCTGGACAGGCTGTGCTGGGGCTTTGCTGGCAGGCAGATGAGAGGCTGCTACCACCAAAGACTAATTAGCGCAAATAAGCACCTCCTGAACTTCTCAATCCTATGACAACTCAAGAGAAAAATTCAGAATACAAAGTTGGCAAGATACAGTTAAAAAGTTATTTAAATCGGTCAAAGACCTGTACAGAGTTTCCATCCTTCACTTTTCTTTACGTATAGCCACAAGTTTTCCTTTGCTCTCCTACTGTTTTTTTTTTCAGAATGTCTGATAAATATTTACATTTTCATGTTTTCTCAGGCCATTTCCTTGCAGCACAGGCTTATTGGAAGAATTTGCCTCTACCTTCATTTTTGAAAAACTCTAAAAACATACCTATACAGATAATCAACTGCAGTTACAAGGTGAAATTAATACTAGAGGCAGTAAAACATGAAACAACTCATATTCACAGTAGCCCCTCACTGCAGAACACAAAATCCAGGGGGAGTGGTTGGATCCACATCTAGGGGGTGGAGATTGGTAGTTTTAAGGATGGAGATGGGTGGGTTTAGGGATCAAGGGGTGGAGACGGGTGGGTTAAGGTATATGTAAGGTGAGAGGAGTTGGATCTGGATCTTGTGCTCTGCAGTGAGGACCATCTCCGTAATCACATAAAGAATGATTATGGGGCAGAATATTTATAGATAAATAAATATTGTGTTGTTCTTTGCACAATACTGTGTTCTGACCACAAAACACTTGATTTGTAAACTAAAAATTTTTACAATGTGCATCAGTTATCCAGCTCTATAAGTATGGCTTTGCCGATGTAGTAAACTTGCTCAGTAGCTCACCTGATACAGTGTTGTACTTGCAATTCAGAGCGCTTGGGGAAGAGTCCAGTGATACACAGTTCAATAAAAGAGCTCAAAGCCATGTAGAAACAAATTAAATGGTATTTTTGGTTCAGCAAATGCATTATTATTTCACGTTTTCTTCCATTAACAATATTAATTAAACCCTCACTGAACAAAATCAAGTGTTAATGTTAGAAAGCTTGAAATGAAACACAAAAAGCAATATGTCACTTTTACAAAAAATATCATTATATATATGAGATGTAAAGATAACTTTATTACTCATTTGGAGTAATTATTGAGTTCATATTGAAAGATTCTGACTTTTGATTGCAGGCTTTGGAGGCTTTGGAAACCCTAACCCTAACCCGAACTCTTCTGAATGGTGGTCCGGTTCTCAGGTAATTTAGTTTTATCATTATTCTATTGCAGTTTTTGTTAATATTTGGAATTATATTTTATTTTTATGTTCTCTGTTTTCACTTTAATTTTAGTTAAAGTTTTAGTAACTTTGCTGCGTTTCTGTTATTTTTGTTTTTGTTTTTTATAGATTTTTATTTGTAAGGCAAGGCAAGTTTATTTATATGGCACATTTCGTACACAATGGTAATTCAAAGTAATTTACATAAAAGAAAGTAAAATAATCATGAAGAAAAATAATAACAAAAATAAAACAAGTAATTTTAAAACTTTTAAAATGATTAAAACATTTACTTAAAATGAATTTAAAAACAGTTAGAAAATTATTTTACATAAAAAAATAAAATAAAATAAAAAACCAGTGAAAATATAGTGCAATCAGTTCGGACATTGCACAGTGCTCATTCAATAAATGCACAGCTAAACAGATGGGTTTTGAGTCTAGATTTAAATGTGACTAGTGTTTTAGCACATCTGATCACTTCTGGAAGCTGATTCCAACTGCATAGTAACTAAAGGCGGACTCCCCTTGTTTTGTGTGAACCCTTGGTATTTCTAACTGACTTGATCCTAGTGATCTGAGTGCTCTGTTAGGTTTATATTCAGTGAACAATCTGCAATATATTTCGGTCCTAGGTCATTTAGTGACTTATATACGAGTAAAAGTACTTTAAAATCAATCCTAAATGTAACTGGAAGCCAGTGTAAGGACCTGAGGACTGGTGTGATATGCTCAGATTTTCTGGTTCTAGTCAGAATCCTGGCAGCAGCGTTCTGGATGAGCTGCAGCTGTCTAATGGTCTTTTTGGGAAGGCCGGTGAGGAGCCCATTACAATAGTCCACCCTGCTGGTGATAAAGGCATGAACAAGTTTCTCCAAGTCTTGACTGGAAACAAAACAACTAATTCTTGCAATGTTTTTTAAATGATAGTATGCTGATTTAGTTACTGCTTTGACATGACTACTGAAACTAAGGTCTGTCTCCAGAATCACACCAAGATTCCTGACTTGATTTTTAGTTGTTTGACCCATAGAGTCAAGGTATGCATTCACCATGAACACTTCATCTTTGTTTCCAAATGCAATGACTTCAGTTTTTTTCCTTATTTAACTGAAGATTTAACACTTAGACTTATGCTCTCCTAGACTCACAAAATAGCCTCTCCCTTCACAGATATTTTGCCAGGGTCACAATTTAAGTGAATATAATTTATTATCTTAATGAGTGCTGTCTCTGTGCTGTGATGCAGTCGAAAACCAGATCGAAAATTGTCCAGGTATCCATTTGAGTTTAAGTATTTGTTCAGCTGATTAAAAACTACCTTTTCTATAATTTTGCCTATAAAAGGAAGATTATATATTGGTCTATTCGTTATAATTTACTTAGCATTTCAAGGTTCAACTAAATGTAAATTAGAAATTTTGCCTTGGCACCTTGCTGAAATAAAGTTTTATATTTAATCTCATTTTCAGTTAAAGGGGTCATATGACGTTGCTAAAAAGAATATTATTTTGTGTATTTGGTGTAATGAAATGTGTTTATGTGGTTTAAGGTTCAATAAACACATTATTTTCCACATTCTGTACATTATTGTTTCTCCTCTATGCCCCGCCTTTCTGAAACGTGTAGATTTTGACAAAGCTCATTGTTCTGAAAAGCAAGGTGTATGCTAATTGGCCAGCTATCCAGTGCACTGTGATTGGCCTAATGCCTCAATATTGTGATGCAAATGTTATGCCCCTTACCATACAGTGATGCCGGCGCGACGGGACACAACCAATAAAACCTATTACAAACGAGGCATCCGTTGCATCTTGTGGGCACATAATTACTGATTATAATGACTTGTACTGTCTTTTTAGGCATTGCGTTGCATTGCTCCACCTAAACATAAACCATGTCTGCATTTGTGATTGGCAAAATGTCAAACAACAAGCTCTAGTCTACACTGCTCACAACTCATGATTGAATCATCAGTGAGAAATACTATACATATGAAAACATACATAATTTTAAAACTCCACATGGAGTTCCAGAGGAAAATACAGCTCCAAATATATTCTTATATACTTAATGTAGCTTCTAATGAAGTCCCAAATCATCTGTAGAAGAAGTTTGTTGTGTTTACTTGCCAAAGTCTTTTTTTTATTTTTTTTTTGAAGAGTGTCACAACTCTATGTATATAGATATGACTATTTCAATGTATATGGTTTTAGCAGATTATCTGTTATGCATACTGGTGCAAAGCAAGTATATGGATATGCTGCAGCAAATAGATACACAGATACACTGTTGTGAACATGTAAGATATGCTTCTGCTGCATGAATATGCATGCATAAATCCTCTAGCTAGCAGATCTAGACAAGTGGTGCTGGGGGAGGTGGAAGGTTTCAAAGGAACTCTGACTGTGCACTGCAGGACCAGCTTACAGTGAACATTGAATCAGACTGTTTAAATGTTGAGCAAGCAGTCTCACTGGTTAATGAATCAGCAGAGACCTATCAGTGAATGCATGTATTATGTGATTGCTAGCAGATTGTACATAAAGGTACATAAAAAAATAAAGTTTCATGATTTACGGCAGTTTCACACTGCAAGCGTGAGCGGCAAGTGAGCAGCGCATATATTTTTCAGTGTGCATGTTAATCAAAGAGTTCATTCACACCATTAACCCAGCAGCAGTAGTAGCACTTGAGCGTCGAACAGGAGTGCCGCATGAGCAGCAGTGAAGTATGGATTTTGGCGCCTAGCTGCTGACGCTCAATTAAAGTGAAAACACACTTTACATTTTGATGGACAAAATAAAAATTATTTAACACAAAATGTGCTAAAACAATTAAATAAAATAAGCATGTCTAGTGTGTTTTAACATGAATTGGAGTATGTCTGGAAAGAAAATGAAGAATAAAATATAATTAAGTAAAATTATAACTTAAAACATTTTCTCAAACTCACAACGAACAATTCATCTTGCTCAGGACTTAAGTCACAATGGAGTATATACATAAGAAATTCATTATTCATTCATTATTGACAGGTTCTGTATGTATTGTATTCTGTAAATATCACTCAGGTGTTCACTTACGATTGATGTGATAAACTTACACCTTTTATTTATTTTCAGTTCTTCAGTTACAGAAATGGAGCTACAGACACAATAAATGCACATGAAACATTGACATCTGCAACATTCGACATAATAAAAATATTATGAACGCTCAGCATGTTCACCTGGGTCAGAAACATGTTTTAAATGAATCTTTATGAACAAATAATGACTTAAACATAATATTCTCACTTAATGAGTTAAAACAGAATGAATAATTATATTGCTCCAGGTCTTCAGTTACAAAAACAGGCAAGGCACAAATTACAAGGGACACAAGACGAACACAGACACAAAACAATCGTATAAATCACATTGACAGCTTCTAAAAAAAAATATTAAAATCTAAATTAAGATTGGCAAGAAATGCATATCCTTTTTATTCAGCTCTACATAAATGCATGTTGACATTCTTACTTAGCCTAAAGATTAAATCCAACAAATAATTCCCGTTTCTCCCGATCAGTTACAAAAACGGCGCTTAATCACAAGTAATTTACATAAAGAATATGTAATGGACATGGAGATTATGGACACACACTGAGCTATTAAAAAAAAAAAAAATGTACAAACAGCACGTTCTATATTTGAGTATTACTGAAACGACATGATAGGAGCAGTTTTTGTTGTTTACCATTTGCAGCTCACGCCCCGCTCACGCTTGCAGTGTGAAACAGGAGTGAACTAGATATGTGTCATGTACACTGACAGCACCATGGCCAAATTTAAATTGATCAACAAGAGTGATTGCTCCCTTTAATCACAATGTATTAAGAACTTAAATGTTGAATACTTATCATTCGCTGTGCTATTGGAATAGTTTTGTACAGTTTATTTCTAATCATAATGTTTTCAATAAATTATGAACACTGAACTTAAAAATTATCTTCCGAAGGGTGGATTTCTCGATCAATACGTCATATAATCCAGTTTCCTAACCCTGTTTCTGGAGGCCCCCCAACACTACACATTTTGAATGTCTCCCTTATCAGTAACACCTTTTTCAGATCTTGGAGTTCTTTACTAGAAGGCTAATGAGTTGAATCAGGTGCATTTGATTAGGAAGACATCTACAATATGTGCTGTTGGGGAGCCTCCAGGAACAGGGTTGGGAAACACTGACATACATCTTATGCCGAATATGCCAAATAACCCAACAGCATCGAAGGTCACATAAACGCCTTAAACAGTGTTCTTTTATAGAGTAATGGTCACAAACAGTTCGTGAAAATGTATGAAATGTATGTATGCTTTCTTTCCTTGTTTGTCTACTTTTTTTTGTTATTTCAAAAATTTATATATATATTAATCATGACTGTTTATCTTTTTTTAAAGGTAAAAACTGAAGAAAATGCTGAATTTTTTAAATATTAAATGTATGTTTTTATGTTTTTGTTTGTTTGTTTATTTGTATTTTGTTTTTTTATTTACTTATTGCAATTTTGGGGTTTTAATTAATCATTTCATTAATCATTTAATTGACTTTTTTGTCAACTCACCACTTCTTTGTTCTTTAGCTTGGCAAAATAAAGCTGTCACTGCAGTCTTATTTTGAATCATTGTCTTACTTAAAAGTAGCAAAAATGTAACGATACCAACAACATGTTTAATAATATTTTAAAATTTTAACAAAGATCTTCCTTTACTTGAAAATGATTGGCAGTAGTGATAATATAGTGATCAATAGCCAGAGTTTAGACAGCTGAAGTTTTGTCATGCTGTAGGATCTTTGATCTTTAACCAAGAGAAGCAGGGAGTTGTGAAATGCATCATCTATGGAAAATATATTTGGAGAATACACTGGACAAAGGTCTCATAGCATTTTCACAAACAGCTCACAAGCTGACCATAAGATGCTTAAACGAGTCAAGAGCTTTACTCAAACCCCCCAAAAAATGCTTTTAAAATGAAACCTAAAAAAAAGGTTTCATTTTAAAAATGACTGGGGTCACGTATGTGCCATGTAAACACAGTCTGAATCCTTGTGGCCTCTCATGATGAAGGAAACGTCATTTCTGTTACAGACACAATAGTCGTGATGCATGTAAGAGTTATTGGCCATTAACGTATGAATCAAATTCTTGCTTCGACAGCAAGCAGATGTGCTGGGTAACTCTGTTTTATAGATAAAGTGGGTGTTTCAAGTGTCTGCTCTTTAGTAAGTGCACAATGAGAACATATTGACAGAGGTCAGCAGCAGTGAGGGTGTGAGAAATGCCCCAATGTTTGCAAAGTCTTTAGGGGCTCTTGAATGTGAGGAAAGTTCTGCATGTACCGGTACGTGATCTCATGAGAATACGTGTGTATTTTTACGTTTAATGTGGTTCTACCACACATACATTTACTTAAGTTTTCATGCACATAAAAACGTACAACTTAGACGTATTTATAGCAGTAAAACGTACAAATACTTACGTGTTAGCAGCTACAAAAACGTAAATAATCTAATGTAAAGTGTGAATTTATATGAATTCCCATGTATTAATATTAAAATCGTGGCTTTAATGATTTAAATCTGTTGTATTTAATTGTCATATCAATAAATGTTTTTATTTAACTTATTGAAAGCAGTTTACTCATCTACTTCATAGGAAATAACATTTCTGTGCATGCTGCAACACATAGATACACAAAAGCACAGCATACAATTACAAATCACATCCATTTTATTTGTTTGCTGTACTCCATCTTTAGAATCCAGATGTTTGCAAGGAACATAGCCATATCAATCGATCTTCATCTTCATTCTCAGCAACAGCGTCCGTCACAGTCAAAGCCCGCGCTCGTTAAGATTCGAATTAGTGATGTGTCGTTCTTGAACGATTCGTTCATTTTGAACGAATCTTTAATGTGACTCGGGAAGAACGAGTCGTCTCGGGGAGTGATTCGTTCAGTCGCGCATGCACATTATTCTATAGGTTCTGTTCTAGTAGTAGTGATTCACCTGTCAGTCAATGCAGTCTTGAGCCGGAAAGAGAATTGATTAGTTCATAGTTCGGGTCTATCGGGTTTTTGACTCGTTCCTTAATCACGTGACAGCCACATACGCTAAACCCAATTGCAGTCTGAGCCGGAAAGAGAATTGATTAGTTCATCTCATGAGTCTTCGGGTCGAGTCATTCCTTAATCACGTGACAGACCCATACGCTAAAACCATAGACAGTAAAATAATGCAGTATTGAGCCGGAAAGAGAATTGATTAGTTCATCTTTCGGTTCTTCGGGTTGTTTGTTCTTTTGTCTCGTGATGTGACAACATTGGCTAGAGTAATTATTAAATCAGATTGTCTGTATAAACCATACTTTTGTAACATATGACACTTTATAAACATTAAAAAACACCGTGTACATACTTTTGAATTGTTGTTTATTGTTTATTTTTGTGCCAGAAAAGCTTTGTAACAAAGAGGACAACTATTCCAAAGTAAATCAAAATAATAAAAAAGTAAATAATTAAAAATAAAATTAAAAGATAATAAAGCCACAGGGTCTAATAACCTTAACAAATGAACTTTAAAAGTACAATATAAAAAAAGAAAAACTAAATATTGCACAACAAGCTTTGCTTTTTTTATATAATAATTTAAAATGAATACGTTTTAAAATAAATAACACTTTTGTGCCAAAATAAAAACTTTATATCAAAGAGGATAACTATTCCCCAAATAATTTTAAACCATTTAAATAAAAATAAATGAAAATTAAGAGATACTAAAGCTACGGAGCCTTATAACAATAACAAATTACCTTTAAAATCACAACAACAACAAAAATATTGCACAACAAGCTAGTCTATTTCTAAATAAATAAAAATAAATAAGCTTTAAAATAAATAACACACTGTGGCTATATATTTAGGACTTGCTTTAAGGCATGTTTGCATTTAAAAAGAAAACAAGCTCCCTGACCTTGGATGGGCTGAGTCTGTTTCTTCTATCTGAAATAATCTGCCCAGTTTTAGAAAAAAATATTTCAGATGGCACAGATGTGGCCACAATGCAAAGTCTTGTCTTTGTGACTTCAGAAAGGCTTTTGTATACTGGTGAACATCTCCTCCACCAGGCCAGAGGGTCTGATGTGCGGGGTAAGAGTGGCTCTGCAAGGTAGGCCTGCACCTTTATAGCATCTGATGTCTTAGAAGAGGTAGCAGAAGGCCTCAAGCTTGCTACCCTCTCGTCAAAGTCTTCCCAAAACATGGCCCCTGCACTGGCAGTCGCACCGGGATCTGAACTATCCTCCTCACTCTGAGCTGGGTTAAAACTGTTAAAGCTGAAGTTATCATAACCTTAATGTTTTAAACTAACATTAATAATTCAAATTCAAAATTTTATTTGCTTTTAATGTATATGTCATTATATCCTTTTTTGAGCAATCTTCTTATACATATATTACACCAATATGTCAAGTCTGCCTAGGAAAAGCAATTATTATACCAGCAAACTCAAAATTGGAGTAAAAATGAACAAACTAGTCTATAAAAACTTTTTATTGTAAGCTTGGATTATTATATTATTATATAGCCTAGTGTTTATTTACCGATAGACAGTCAAAAAGACAAATTAATCAATATTTTATTTATAACAGGGTTTTATTTATTTATAAAATAATAACAAACCACAGATCCTCAACAAACAGTAACAAAAACACAGTGACAGAAAATGTCAGAAATAGCGTATGGGTCTGTCACGTGATTAAGGAACGAGTCAAACTCGACCCGAGACCCGAAAGACTCATGAGATGAACTAATCAATTATCTTTCCGGCTCAAGACTGCGTTAGTTTTGCGTATGGGTCTGTCACGTGATTAAGGAATGACTTAAACCCGAGGACTTCTTGTCAGATAAGAGGTGAGGTGAGCTAATCACAGACTAAAGACCCAGGTAAAGATATATATAGCATTTATTATATATAGCTTATAGCATTTTAGTTTTGTATTGTTTTTAGTGTGATCAACGTTTGCGTAAGTACTACGTTGTAGATGTGTTGGGGAAGTAACACGTAACATTTTCATTACATTTTGCTAAAATGAACGAAATGAACGAAATGACTCGAAAAAAGATTAGTTCATTTCGCTGAACGAGACTCAAAAGTCAGAGTCGGTAAAATGATCCGAACTTCCCATCACTATGGCGCAGTAGCAGTACTGATTTCAAATGTCTATCAACTGAAACACGACATGTCGCAATCTGTGACGAATTATGTGAGAACCAATGAGAGTTTGATATTAGTGCCGTAAACCATGTCGTAACGTTCCTGTGGCGCACTGGCGCTATTTTCAAATTCGAATTAGTGATGGGAAGTTCGGATCATTTTACCGACTCGGACTTTTGAGTCTCGTTCAGCAAAATGAACGAATCTTTTTTCGAGTCATTTCGTTCATTTCGTTCATTTTAGCAAAATGTAATGAAAATGTTACGTGTTACTTTCCCAACACATCTAGTACTTACGCAAACGTTGATCACACTAAAAACAATACAAAACTAAAATGCTATAAGCTATATATAATAAATGCTATATATCTTTACCTGGGTCTTTAGTCTGTGATTAGCTCACCTCACCTCTTATCTGACAAGAAGTCCTCGGGTTTAAGTCATTCCTTAATCACGTGACAGATCCATACGCAAAACTAACGCAGTCTTGAGCCGGAAAGATAATTGATTAGTTCATCTCATGAGTCTTTCGGGTCTCGGGTCGAGTTTGACTCGTTCCTTAATCACGTGACAGACCCATACGCAAAACTAACGCAGTCTTGAGCCGGAAAGAGAATTGATTAGTTCATCTCATGAGTCTTTCGGGTCTCGGGTCGAGATTGACTCGTTCCTTAATCACGTGACAGCCCCATACGCTAATATCTGACATTTCTGTCACTGTGTTTTTGTTACTGTTTGTTGAGGATCTGTGGTTTGTTATTATTTTATAAATAAATAAAACCCTGTTATAAATAAAATATTGATTAATTTGTCTTTTTGACTGTCTATCGGTAAATAAACACTAGGCTATATAATAATATAATAATCCAAGCTTACAATAAAAAGTTTTTATAGACTAGTTTGTTCATTTTTACTCCAATTTTGAGTTTGCTGGTATAATAATTGCTTTTCCTAGGCAGACTTGACATATTGGTGTAATATATGTATAAGAAGATTGCTCAAAAAAGGATATAATGACATATACATTAAAAGCAAATAAAATTTTGAATTTGAATTATTAATGTTAGTTTAAAACATTAAGGTTATGATAACTTCAGCTTTAACAGTTTTAACCCAGCTAAGAGTGAGGAGGATAGTTCAGATCCCGGTGCGACTGCCAGTGCAGGGGCCATGTTTTGGGAAGACTTTGACGAGAGGGTAGCAAGCTTGAGGCCTTCTGCTACCTCTTCTAAGACATCAGATGCTATAAAGGTGCAGGCCTACCTTGCAGAGCCACTCTTACCCCGCACATCAGACCCTCTGGCCTGGTGGAGGAGATGTTCACCAGTATACAAAAGCCTTTCTGAAGTCACAAAGACAAGACTTTGCATTGTGGCCACATCTGTGCCATCTGAAATATTTTTTTCTAAAACTGGGCAGATTATTTCAGATAGAAGAAACAGACTCAGCCCATCCAAGGTCAGGGAGCTTGTTTTCTTTTTAAATGCAAACATGCCTTAAAGCAAGTCCTAAATATATAGCCACAGTGTGTTATTTATTTTAAAGCTTATTTATTTTTATTTATTTAGAAATAGACTAGCTTGTTGTGCAATATTTTTGTTGTTGTTGTGATTTTAAAGGTAATTTGTTATTGTTATAAGGCTCCGTAGCTTTAGTATCTCTTAATTTTCATTTATTTTTATTTAAATGGTTTAAAATTATTTGGGGAATAGTTATCCTCTTTGATATAAAGTTTTTATTTTGGCACAAAAGTGTTATTTATTTTAAAACGTATTCATTTTAAATTATTATATAAAAAAAGCAAAGCTTGTTGTGCAATATTTAGTTTTTCTTTTTTTATATTGTACTTTTAAAGTTCATTTGTTAAGGTTATTAGACCCTGTGGCTTTATTATCTTTTAATTTTATTTTTAATTATTTACTTTTTTATTATTTTGATTTACTTTGGAATAGTTGTCCTCTTTGTTACAAAGCTTTTCTGGCACAAAAATAAACAATAAACAACAATTCAAAAGTATGTACACGGTGTTTTTTAATGTTTATAAAGTGTCATATGTTACAAAAGTATGGTTTATACAGACAATCTGATTTAATAATTACTCTAGCCAATGTTGTCACATCACGGAACAAAAGAACAAACAACCCGAAGAACCGAAAGATGAACTAATCAATTCTCTTTCCGGCTCAATACTGCATTATTTTACTGTCTATGGTTTTAGCGTATGGGTCTGTCACGTGATTAAGGAATGACTCGACCCGAAGACTCATGAGATGAACTAATCAATTCTCTTTCCGGCTCAGACTGCAATTGGGTTTAGCGTATGTGGCTGTCACGTGATTAAGGAACGAGTCAAAAACCCGATAAACCCGAACTATGAACTAATCAATTCTCTTTCCGGCTCAAGACTGCATTGACTGACAGGTGAATCACTACTACTAGAACAGAACCTATAGAATAATGTGCATGCGCGACTGAACGAATCACTCCCCGAGACGACTCGTTCTTCCCGAGTCACATTAAAGATTCGTTCAAAATGAACGAATAATTCAAGAATGACACATCACTACGGCGCCAGTGCGCCTTCACGGAGAGAAGAAAGATTCATAATTTCACAGATTAATAAATAAATTAAAATAAATTCTGCTCTGTACCCTATAAAAACTATTACCTCCAGAGAGGACTGCGACTGGAACTCATTATCATTTGAACTACTTTTGGTACCACTTTTGATATTTTTTCGCAAAAAATAAATGATTAACATTATGTTTGTTTGTCTGTTATTTTTTTTATTTATAACAGTAAAGTTATGTAGTTTTTAGAAATGGTTATGGGTAGGTTTAGGGGTAGGTGTAAGATTAACGTTAGTGGCTCAAAATAACGTTTTAATGTTCTATTTTTACAAAACTTGTGTTTTATTATGTTTTATTCTTTTAACATTCTGTATAAAATGGGTAGGTTTAGGTTCGGGTGAGGTATAGGGATCTTACATTTATCACAAAAAAATTATAAAAAGGGAAAATATACATAAATATTTAAAAAATTAATCCGATACGCATTGAAAAGCAGCTTCATGAGCAAATTTCTATGGATAACTGACTGGTCAGAAAACACGTTCTATCTGTACGTATTTGAGGTTGTTTTTACGTAAATTTCGATACGTATCGAACCTGTAATTACGTCCAGATAATACGTAAATGACACTGTAAATACGTAAAGGCACATACGTATTGGACAGTTTTAATTTACGTCTAAATATGTACGTTTTGATTGTGAGATCAGGCTGGGTAATCACTGGAACACAAAAGATGTGGAAATGCTTCACAGAATCAAAGTTCTTGGTATACTGGAGCCAGCCAAGGCCAAAACTAGGCCCCTGTTCCAAATCATGCACGAGGTGTGGACAACATTATTTTAAGCTTTTGCCAACATGGGATGATGATAAATGAATGCAAGTACTCAATATTATTTATTTATTATTATTCTTTTATCTAACCAGCATCCTAGGTGTTTCTTATTATTAGGAATACTTATTCTAATTGTGTGTGTGTGTGTGTGTGTGTGTGTGTGTATAATATTAAATTTAATTTGTTAAAATACGATTTTTATTTATTCATTTATTTTAAGAAATCAACTGTTTTATTCAGTAAGGACACATTCAATTGATCAAAGGTAACAGTTATGACATTTATAAGGAAATTTTGTATTTGAAATAAATGAAATTCCTGAAAATATATATATATATTTTTTATTGAGAACCAAATCTGCATAATAAAATTATAAAAAAATATAAAAATACAAGAAAAATTTCTTAAATGGAAACAATTTCTTAAACTGTAATAATTTCTGAAAATATTGCTGTTTTTCTGTATTATGCATATAAATAAATGCATACATAAATGATACTATATGTGTGTGTGTGTGTGTGTGTGTGGTGTGTGTGTGTGTGTGTGTGTGTGTGTGTGTGTGTTATAAAAAAACAGCTTTCTACACCTTTAAGTACTGAATTGTCCCATTGTAAAAACAATAAAAATAAATAAACATACTTTCTTTGTTTATACTTAACGTCACGCTAACCTGGTGTCTCTTCCATTTACTTTTCTGACAGGGAATTTCCCAGCCAACATGGACACCTCTAAAGTAGACATTGCTGTGAAAATGTTGGATCAAAACAAGCAGCGACTTTATTGTCATGTGATAGCAGATTTTGTTCCTGCCAGGTAGTTTCTGTAACAGTAGAACCTCTGAATTTGACTTTTGACTGTGTTTTGTTCTGTGACGCTCAAAGAGTGTAACCCCTTCCCACAGCACGTCTGCTCCCTATCAGACACAAACATAGCCTTCACTGGCTGTAATGTCATGGCTCATAACGCTGGCTGTCGTCACACATGCCGTGTTGTTTTCAGCGGTGGTGCTTTGAGAAGGTGCTCTCCCGTTGGAACGCCATACAGTAGCTTTGTTGTTTGGTAAGTGGCATGAGTCTATCTCTTACAGCACAAGGCCGTCTTTCATACTGATTTGTAGGCTGCAAGAGTCCAGGAAGAAGTTCAAGCAGAAAAATGACTGAAGTCACCAAACAAGCAGATGACAAAACCCATATTTATATTTCGTTTGTAATATGATCAAATAATAATAATAATTTGGTCACTTAAGCTAGATACTAATACTTTAGTATTTTTATTAATGTACTATTATAGAATTCATTACTATTCTGAATAAGCTTTTATTTTATTTTCAGGTTTAATTCAGGGTAGTTTGATTAGATAATTTTGTTATGTGCTTTTGTAATTTTTATTAGTTTTTATGTTGTAATATTTCTGCATAGCTTACATTTTTATTTAAGTTTTACCAATTTTAGTGCTTAAACTTTTATTTCAGGTAGTTCTTTGGCAGCATTTCTAATTTTTCTTTAAGTATTTTAAAGAACATTTACATTTTATTTTAGCATTACAACAATTACTGATTGATTGATTGATTGATTGATTGATTGATTGATTGATTGATTGATTGAGTCTTCATCTCATATGAATGCAAAATGTATAATTTGTACATTTTTAAAAGTACTGTTTATTTCTGTTTGGGTAAAACCGTGCTGAAAAAGAGTGTACATTTAATGCAGAAAATTGTTCTCATGGCTTTGTTATAGAACCAGATACTTTAAAAAAGAAAGAAAGAAAGAAAGACATTTTGAAAAATAGTCTTGAATATTTTGTTTTCAATATTTACATTTTATAAATAACTTTATATATTATTAATACATATAGTCACTTATGATTTGTTGCCTTATTAGAAAACAGATACTTTTATAAAACAAACACACACACACACACACACACACATATATATATATATATATATATATATATATATATATATATATATATATATATATATATATATATATTGTCCTCAATATTTACATTTTAGATACAATTATATATACTGTACTATTTATCCATAAATTCACTCCTTTTTCACAAGGACTTTTGAAGTGAATGGAATATTTGTGGTAAATATTTACCTGACTTTATTTGCAGTTTAGCTGTTCTTGAGTTGTATAATGTTCGAATTAAATCCATGTATTAATTAAAACATACATTAACTTCTGTAACAGTTAAAATGTCTCATAGTGTGGCGTAATTCTCTGTGTTCAATACAGTCCAGAAAGAAATGAATGAATATATTGAATGACACAGTAAGGTTAGACTTTGCTTGTCTTGGGCACTATCGCTCGTTGACCTCAGCTGGGCCTTTGAGTAAAGGATGTCTCGCTGTGATATCGCATGCAGCTGTAATAAGTATCACATTAAATGAGCTCCTTTACCCAGATCCATTATGTGTCCTTTGACATCACTGCTTGATAAGTCTGCCAATTACAGCCGTCATTGCATCACACACTGAGATTCCACCCAAAATTCGAGAAAGGTCATGAGATCAGATTCGGTTCAAATGAAAGCGACCGTAATTATGTTTTTACTCACAGTGGTTCTGGTTGGATGATGTTCAATTGCACTGTGGTTACAGATTGCTCTATAGCAAAAATGGCGACCAGGCCAAAGTAAACAAACATGCTACCCTAACATCTACTAATCTAACAAAACACGATGGATCACTTGATAAATGCTACGAAGGCTGGGATTTATGCTCTCGTTTATTATCTTAGACACTCCTTACTTGAGTGGCCTACAGAGAGGTGAATTAACAAACCAGACAGAGTCTTATCTGTTAATGAAGTCTTTCTTATGCTGACATGCTTGCTTAAACTTGCTTGACCTCTTTGTTTTTAAGAAATTATATAATTACTGCAGACTAATTAAAATAAATAAATAAATAATAATAAACTAAAAATTCTTAGGACTTTTCCAGATGTCCCTGTTGTCATATTTAGCTAACTTCTGGGGACAATTTAGCTAAGTAAACCCACACACCCAAAATGCATTATATCTTATTTCAGTTGAAACAACAACAACAGCCATCTGAAGAGGTCTTTTTTTTTTTTTTTTTTTTTACAAAGGATTTAGGTAAGCTTTTAAGGATTAGTTCACTTAAAAATGAAAATGTGTTGAAAATGTTCTCACCCTCGGGCCATCCCAGGTGTGTTCGAGTTTGTTTCTTCATGGGAAAAGATTTGGAGTAAAAGCTTCATGTTTGTAAGAGACAAATCCATCATTAGGATGTTTATGCTTTCAGACGAGTCTTCTAAATTGCTTTCTACACTGAAAAAGATGCCACGTCTGAATCAAGTACAGGTTTGCGAAGAAAAAAAAAACACTTCTAAACAAATGTGTCAGGAGATGGACTATTTTACTGGTGGAAGCGTTAGTATGGATTATGGACTGGCCCAGATGTGAAAGATTAAAATGTTTTAATATGGATTTGTTTATTACAAACATGCAGTTGTTCACTTCACAAAACATTAACTGATGGACTGGAGTGGTGTGGATTACTTGTGGATTATTGTGATGTTTTTATCAAATGTTTGGACTCTCATTCTGACGGCACCCATTCACTAGGGGCGGCAGTGGCTCAGTGGTTCATGTAGGTTGTCTACAAACCGGAAGGTTGGTGGTTCAATCCCCGGCTCCACCTGACCAAGTGTCGAGGTGTCCTTGAGCAAGACACCTAACCCCAGCTGCTCCCGACGAGCTGGATGGCGCCTTGATTGGCAGACACCGCAGTTGGTGTGTGAATGTGAATGTGTGTGTGAATGGGTGAATGTGAGGCAAAATTGTAAAGCGCTTTGGATGGCCATGTGGTCTGTTGAAAGCGCTATATAAAATGCAGTCCATTTACAGCGTGATTACATTTTCAGCAATTAAAAATTTCTGGGTGAACTATTCCTTTAAAAAAAAATTATAAAATCCCCACAGCATCTAATATATACATTGATTTAATGTTTTTTTATTCTCTGACGACTGCTCAGAACATAAAATTGCCGTAAAAGTTTGTATCAATAATCATACAATCCCGTAGCAGGCCTCACATTAATCAGAATACGTTGCCAAAACTTTTTTAATGACACGTTTATTAATGAATGAACTCCAGATGGAACTAATGCAAGTCATTTGCACTCTTTGTATGGCTGATTTTAATTATCAAAGCTAAACAAGTATGAAATATAATCGAAACACTATCAATGTTATGGTATAACACTGGATGTTTCGATCATTTACAGATTTGTTGTCGCAATAGTTCCGATCAGTCTTTATAATGGTTTCATTCTGTTGTGGGTGATTTGTAATGACATATAAAGGAAATATTTCATTTGTTTAACTTCATTAAACAACTGTGATTGTGTTAAACATTTAATTAGTCTTGATTACTATAAATATAACGTCAACACATTCGTAAACATTGGTACGTATGAAAAAAAGCATAACATATCACGAATTGTTTTACATTTTTACACATGAAAAGTTAAAATAGACAATTTTCTAAAAACATAGTGCCATACAATTTGGCAATTTTGGGAATTTTGGTCAATGCTGGCACCTTCGTTTTTGTGACACAGCTTGCCTTGATGTTCAAATGAATCTTTTTTTCATATTTAAAAGCAACTGAAAGACAACACACTCTTCACCTCATCTATCAGAGCGTCTGACCAGCAGCTGCCGGCTCTGATGACTACATGTATTCCATTCCTGTGGAAACAATAGATAGTAACCACAGAGTTACCAGTGAACTTGCAAGGAAATTTGATCACATTGTAGATTGTGGACCTCCATGTTGAAATAGATTCAAGCATTGTGATTGTGAGATACAAACCCATTTCCTGCATTAGATAACTATATTACATCACATCCCACTGTGAGCCCTCAGACACTGCGGATAATAAAAGAGCTCCATGGAATTTCCATAATGGCTGTGAGCTTAATGATCACGGGAAGCCAGTGGTCTTTAAACTACAATCAGCATAGTGATGGAGAAGAAGTCCATGTGATTCCAAAGTACTTTAGGTCACCAATTACACTAAACAGAAATTTGTGGCATTGAATCTTTCTACAAAAAGTTAGACTATTATGTTTAGAATTTTTTTATAGGAATTGTATTGAATTAGTAAAATTAAACAAATAGTCCTACTTGTGCATTTCTAGTATCAAAAACAAAATTGTATATCTGTCAATTTGAATTATTTGCAATTGCAGTGCAATAAGTTATAAATATGATAAAAAATAAAAATAAAAAAAAACCTTCCATTGCAAAAAATACATATATTGAGATATTGACACCAACATTAATTGAGATTTCTTGTAAAAACAGGAAAAATATTTAGCAATGGAAAAAAAAAAAATTAACTTTTTTTTTTTTATTATTTTTTTTTAACAAGCCATTTTTTGTGTTATTTAATTATTTTGTTTTTTGTTATTTTCAATATTTTTACTTCGTTTTTATTTTATTTTTATTAATTCTAATTTATCGTAGATTATTTTTAATTTTTGTAATTGTGCGTTTTTATTAGTTTTATTTAATGAAAAAACTATATTAAGATTTAGTTATTTTAATATTTCAACTTTAATCTTTCTTACAACTAAAAATGAAAATAAAAAAAATATTGCCTTGGAAACTAGATAAAATAAGTTTTTGTTCACTTTTTATTTTATTTGAGTAAATTTTTATTTGATATATTAAAAAAATAAAGTATTTTATTGACTGTAATGAAAGTTTTGATCAAGTTAATGATAACCCTGCTCATATTATTATATAATTTTGCATTTCATATCTATTTTGATTTAAGAATGTTTCCAGATTGGAAATGGACAGCCAGTTTTTTTATTATTATTATTTTTTTTTTTTTTTTTTTTGCATGCAATGTGCATATACACAGTGAATGGAAGATAGCATGGATACAAGGTCCCCTCAATCGTGCAGATGTTTAGATGTGGTCAGTCCAGGAGACTTGCAGCAATCACAGATTTCTAGGAGCCAGTACTTTATGATCAGCTGAGCATCACCGAAGCCCTCTTTAAACACAGACGTCCAGGACTGGTTTATCTGTGAGGCAGTGTTGAGGTCATGATGTGATGATGAAGAAATCAGGCCATTGGACCAGTCTCTGTATTTTCTACTGCTTGAGATGCCAGAGGAAAATTGGCAGTTGTTTGCCGCTGCTGGATCCAAATGTGACAGGTTTACGTGTCCAGGGTCCTGAGCTCGTGTGAACAATCTGAGGTCTACACCTATGTTTTGGGAAGTGTTATTTGTTAAAGCTCAAATCCATCTTAGTCTATAAGGTACTGTAATAAGACCTTTATCCGTCCCACCTTCATTGACTGCTCTTACTAGAAATCGGAGATTCGGTACCTTGCGAGTGAGTAATGCATAAATCTGATCAGTATAGACGTATTTATGGTAAAACAACTTCAATGGCATGCTTAGGTCACAAATGATGTGTTTTAATGATACAATAGGGAATAAAAAAAGTCCCAATTCCTTTGTTCAAAGGGACACTTTCCAACATTATTATACATTGCTTTATTTTTTAAGTGGTTATATGGTTGGAACATGATATGTGTATTTTCCCCACAAGAATTTTTGGATGATAATCCACTTTTTTTGCAAGTGACTGTGAGTTTTAGACATGCTTGCAAAGCCCTGTTGGCTAACGTTGACTGCTAACTCATCCCAAGCTGTTTGTGCTATGGATGTGAATGATACCTCCAATCATGCAGCTGCTGCTTCTTCTTGAACAGCAAATCTGAATATTAGAATGATTTTTAAAGGATCATGTGACACTTAAGACTTGAAAATTCAGCTTTGATCACAGGAATAAATTACATATTTTAAAATGTGTTAACATAGGAAAGGTTTTTTTTTGTTTGTTTTTTTTTTTGTCGTTAACAACTGTTTACTGAATTTGTCTTCTGTGAACAGTACTATAAAACAAAAAGCACAAAACCCATCCCACCTCCTGGTAGACTTAAGAGTAGACAAGAAAAATTATAAATAAATACATAAAGTAAAATAAATAATAATAACAAAAATTAATACATAAAATACAATAAAATTATATTTACAAAGATTTTAGAAAAGATGACTGAAAACTGTTATTTTAAATTGTGAAAACTATAAAATATAATAAAAAAATATTTTAAATTTTAATAATATTTCATAGTATTACTGGTTCTACTGTATGTTTGATCAACTGAATGCTGTTATGTTCTAAGTATTTTTTTCTTGGTTATATGAACATGGGAAGGGAACATATTATTTAATAATTTTCCAAACATTGTGGGAATGTTGTAACAATTAAAATCAAACAATTAGACAAACATCCAACTGAAACATAAATGACACATAACATTTGAGCTAACTTGAGAACATTATTAAAGACCAGATAACTTTGAATGAATGTTCTATGAACAAACATCGCTGGAAGAATATGCATTCATAACTTTGAGAGAACCTAAGTTCTGTGAATGTTCAAAAAAAAAGATTTTCTTCCTCAGTAGATTTGTCTTGTTTTTCCAGTACAAATGTCTAAAGATTTTTAAATTAAGATAAATTTACTTGAGTAGCAAAATTACTCATGATGAAATATGAAGCCAAATATGAAATATGTTTTCTGAAAAGTCTATTAAAAGTATGTTTTTGCTTAAAACAAGAAAACGTATCTGCCACTGGAGTCAGATAAATTAATATTTAAATTAAGTATCTGACCCTGTTGGCAGATAGTTTGGCAGATATTCTTGTTTTCAGCAAAAAAAAAAAAAAACTCATAATTTTTGATATATTTTTTTAGGAATAAGATAACATATAATTTTGCTTCTCAAGCCAATGTATCTTGATTCAAGAATGTTTAGATATTTGTTTAGAAAAGAAGACAAAAATACACTGCTTGTGGGAAGTTAATCCATTTAATTAATAAATTTTGCACACTTCTTTTTTATATAGAAGTGCTAAATGTAGTAAAAGCTGTCATGCACCAGTAATTATACACTTAGCACTTTACAGCAACCACCATGCTGCAACTTAATTATGGGATTTTCCTATCAATAGCTCTTTAGTGGTGCAGTACACATGAATAACTTGCTGCTTCTTGAAGCCTGAGCAGGTTGGATTAACAACACATGCCCTGGGTAGACAGTTTCCTTTATTCTCTCAACAAAGAAGTCATTTCCTTTGACTTCTCTTTTGAAAATAGTCACTGGCCTTGAATCGAATCCAAGTCTTGAGGAGCCCCAATTCTGTCCTGCTTTCATGTGACTCCAGGCAGTTCATAACACAAATGAATGAAGGAGGAAAACAGCAGATGCACGACTAGAGGCCGAACAGGCTACTGCACGACAAGCCAGACATTTGAAGATCAGTCACGGTAATGAATCAGTTAATGCTGCCTATGAAGAAAACCTGAAATCTGTTGTACTGTGGTATGGAACTGATTTTGTAACACTACGAAGAAGTTGTTTTAAAACACTAAAAGGTCGAGGCCACATTTAATCTGGAAAGATTAAATGTAAAAATCACAATACATGTTTTTCACTGGAACGTTTTAGGAAATATGAAGACTGTGAGAAAAAATAAAAATAAAAATAATAATAATCAATTATTATTATATTAATTATTAATATAATTCACATAGAGGAGCTGTTACTACACAGATCCGTTGTTAACTGAGAAGATGCACAAATCCACGTTCATTTTCAGCGTTTATTTGCGCATCTTCTCAGTTAACAACGGCTCTGTGTAGTAACAGCTGCTCTATGTGAAATCACGCACCTGAGGGAATTTACCACTGATTAGCGAACCGGCTTTACTGACGAGATGCGCATTAACGATCGGCCGATCGTGATCGGAACAGCCCTAAAAATCATAGTATATTTTAAAAAGTATATTTAAGATTTTCACTTGTTTTAAGCATAAAAGTAATACAAAATAGACACATTTAAGATATATAAAAATCCAAATATCTTGCACAAAATGTATTTCAATTACTATTCAAAATGTGAATTAAAAGTAAAATTAAGTAATTAAGTAAGGGAATATATATATATATATATATATTTTATATAAATTATATAAAATTATATTAAAATTATATATTAAATTATATATACTTTATTACTTAATTTTACTTTTAATTTACATGAATGAAGTAAATAAAATGCAGGGTTCATTCTACTAGTAATTCATTCAAAAAATAATTAGGAATTATGTTTACATTTTATTAAAATAGAATTGAAAAGTTGCAAATGTCTAATGTTAATAATGTTAATAATGTAAATATATATTTATATATACATAATTCCTAATTATTTTTTATTACAAATTATATAAAAATAATTTTAGATTTGTGTTTTCTTTTTAAATATGCTGTTTTATCAGCTGAATAATTAACATATGCCTCATAGCTTTGTTCATCAAATTACACATGTTGTCTACACAAACTAAGGTCCATTGAGCAATTAGTCTAAGAATTACTATAATTCATTCGGTCATTGATGCAATAGATATGTAAGACCCAAACAATAAAAAAAAAAAGCATTTGTAAAAACATGCAGCTATAATGTACTTGCACTTACACACTGTGTTGTCGTGCAGTTGCCACTGATGTTCTGTTCCCTTTCGCTAACCTCATTATTCTGATGCTGCCTTGATGAAAAGACCAGATGAGGATTAATAAACACTCTGAGGCCCTTTGAATGAACCCTGCATTTTATTTCATGCAGTTCACTCATGAATACATCTTCGAGGCATCAATACAAGCATTTCTTAAAACCGAAGACCAGAAATAGAGCATGTGGGCTGCTCATTGCATGTATTGCATTGGATACTTCATATTTCATGTCTCTTTATCAGGGTGATGGTTGGGCCCGTCCCGGTCCGCCAACCACACAAAGTTAAGCTAAAAATAAATTTGTGCACAACAGCCAGACCACAATAAGCTCGTGGCATGTGCTGAAATGATTTAACATGGATTGACGTTGCCTAATTGCATTTCTAAATATGTATTGCAACTTTTCCAAACTGCAAGGAAGTTACACATTCTGAACAGGAAGTATGACAGTAACTATGACACAGAAGTATTTTTGTCTGTTGAATTCCATGGATGCATTTCTTCTGATTAATGAATTTTTATGTAAAGCAAGTCCAGTCTGACCTGCTGGATAAAAGAAAAATGATGAGCAAATCATGCTAGAAAAAAATCAAGTCTGTTTATCATGGTCATTTAACTAGAATTATTTGAGTAATTGAAATATTTATATTATTTTATTTTTTGATGCAGCAAGACAATTATAAAAAATGTGTTGCATCTTCACAAATTCATACTTTCAGGTGAAGCTGTATTTCTTCCAGGGAAAACCATTTTCCCACTTTGTGTGATGTAGCAATGGCAACTTGGATTGCTACATGGAAAAATATGAGTACATTTCCAAGTCTCCACTTAATGATTATTAGATATGATGCATGAAAATAAATGTGATTCAATGCTGTTGGAATTTTGACTGGGATCAGGGCTCAATTAATATGAGCTGTGTAGTTTATTTTAAGTCTAAATTTGTCTTAATGTTTCATTTCAGATTTACAGCTATCTAGCCAAAAGTTATCGAGCCAAAAACACTAAGTGTTTTTTTTTTCTTGCTCTCTTTATCTGCCAGTTTTCTTGCTGGATTAATATTCCTTAATTACCTATTTAATTT
This sequence comes from Carassius carassius, assembly GCF_963082965.1. Taxonomy (NCBI): domain Eukaryota; kingdom Metazoa; phylum Chordata; class Actinopteri; order Cypriniformes; family Cyprinidae; genus Carassius; species Carassius carassius. Next base: position 30,576,808 of record NC_081765.1, read on the forward strand.
GTATATGTAATTGTGGCGGGGGAGGCGTGGTTTAGCGAAGTCTGCAACGGGAGAGCGAGTGAAGAGACGAGCGGCAGTAAGTGGTTCAGGTGAGAAACAAGTAACAGCTGGATCTCGTTGCAGTGATTGGCGTGGGGAACCAACATTTAAGGAGCGCGATAGCTGGCGAAGGACGAGAGAGACGGGGACTCGTGAGCGAGTGAAGCTGGCGAGCTGCCAAGGACAGAAGGCTGCAGTACTGAAGCAGAAGAGACTTCGTTGAAGTGCGCGCACCTGCCGCGTTTGTTTGTTTTATTTTTGAATCTGGTAAATAAAGTCTCACGAGCCCCGTACGCCGACCCTGATCTCCAACCTACCACCTTAGACATTCACTACACTGGTGCCGAAACCCGGGACAGGAAGGAGAGCGATCCGCAATGCAGACTCCGTCGGGATCATCATCATCGCCATTTGCGGACATCATCACATCGCTCGCGGGTCTTCATCAAGAACACCACCAGGCCCTGCTGGATCTGCGGGCCGACCAGGACCACCGGTTCCAGGCCATGATGTGGGTCCAGCAGGAGGACCGCGAGCTGTTCCGGAGCCTGCTGGACTGGGAGGGTCGGATGGGGACGGCCTCCCCCAGCTCCCCGCCCGCCCACATGCCGCTCCCCAAGATGGGACCCGCTGACGACCCAGAGGCATTCCTCGACCTGTTCGAGCGGACGGCAGAGGCATGTGGGTGGCCGATGGACAGCTGGCCCGACCGGGTGATCCCTCTGCTGTCGGGGGAGGCCCAGAAGGCGGCCCAACAACTGCCCGTCCCGAACCTCCTGGTCTACGCCGACCTGAGACGAGCCATCCTCCAGAGGGTCGGCCTCAGTCGCGAACAACATCGCCAGCGCTTCCGGTCGCTGGAGCTGGCCGAAGCGGGCCGACCCTTTGTGTTGGCGCAGCAGCTCCGGGACTTGTGCCGCAAATGGCTGTTGGCCGGGGACGGCGACGCCGAGTCCATCATCAACGCGGTGGTGCTGGAACAGTTCATCTCCCGCCTCCCAAAGAAGACCGCCCAGTGGGTCCAGTGCCACCGCCCGGCGTCGCTGGATCTGGCCATCCAACTGGCGGAGGATCAGCTGGCGGCGTGCTCCGGGGTCGGCGAGCCTCTCCCGGCTGTCTCTCTCTCTCTCTCTTCTCCTGTCTCCCCCCCAATCCGAAATCTCTCCCTCTCCCTAGGTCCCGTTGGGTGGGGCCACCGAGGGCTGCACCCCGCTGGAGGGTGGCGATGGAGCCTGCGGCCGGGGCACGAGGTCCCGCACGAGGGATGGCCGCACCCCAGCAACGGGGGAGTGAAAACTCTCCGGCTGCTTCCACACGTCAATCCCCTGAGCCACTTTCCGCCACCAGGGCAGCGGGGAGACCCGGGCCAGCCTACTGGCGTTGCGGGGATCCGGGCCACTTTGTGGATAGGTGCCCGATGATGGAGGTGGGGACACTGGTCCGGATCCCAGACGACCCGCAGGCTGCCCCCAATCAAGCCGGGCTGTACCAAATACCTGTGAGTATTAAGGGGGGTACCTATCAGGCTCTGGTGGATTCAGGTTGTAACCAGACCTCCATCCATCAAAGCCTGATACAATCTGGGGCATTGGATACGGGCCGCATGGTTAAGGTGAGGTGCGTGCACGGGGATATAAGGGAATATCCATTAAAAGCCATAGGCATTAAATTTCGGGGCCAAAAGCATAGTGTGGAGGTGGCCGTTAGTCCGCGCCTCCGGCATCCGCTAATTTTGGGGACGAATTGGCCAGCGTTCCAGCATTTACTGGGGTATTTGACAGCGGGTGCCGTCGGGGGAAAGAACCGGCCGGGGGGCGGGGCGAGCGCTCAGGTGGGAGAATCTGTCCCAGGACCTAGCAGGGCGGTCCCAGGGGAACCGAGCGGCGTGGCGAGGCTAAACCTTGCCAGCCGCGATGACTTTCCCCTGGAACAATCCCAGGACGAGACGCTTAAGCATGCCTTCGAGCAGGTCCGCTCGATCGATGGGCGGGTCCTCCACCCTGAGCGTCCGCTATCCCACCCGTATTTTGCCGTTATTAAAGACAGGTTGTATCGAGTGACCCACGACGCTCAGACAAAGGAAGATACAACCCAGCTGTTAGTACCGCGGAGCCGTCGGGAAATGCTTTTCCAGGCGGCGCATTGTAATCCTATGGCAGGGCACTTAGCAGTAGCAGCAACACTAAATCGCCTAACGACCTGATTCTTTTGGCCGGGCATTCACGAGAACGTGCGCAGGTGGTGCGCGTCTTGTCGGGAATGTCAGTTGGTAAACCCACCGGCCGTTCCAAAAGCGCCTTTGCGCCCTATTCCTCTAGTGCAGGTCCCCTTCGAGCGAATTGGTATGGACCTGATTGGGCCGTTAGAGCGATCCGCACGGGGACACCGTTTCGCTTTGGTCTTAGTGGATTACGCGACACGGTATCCTGAAGCAGTGGCGCTCCGCAACATCTCGGCAAAGAGTGTGGCGGACGCCTTGTTTCGTTTAATCTCCCGCGTGGGAATCCCAAAGGAGATTCTCACGGACCAGGGCACCGCGTTTATGTCACGCACGTTAAGCGAATTGTACGGATTGTTGGGCATTAAAGCGGTGCGTACCAGCGTCTATCACCCACAAACGGACGGTCTGGTCGAACGGTTTAATCGCACATTAAAAACCATGATCCGGAAGTTCGTACAAGAAGACGCGTAAAATTGGGACCGTTGGCTAGAACCCCTCTTATTTGCTGTGCGCGAGGTCCCCCAAGCCTCCACGGGGTTTACCCCCTTCGAGCTTCTCTATGGACTTCAGCCCCGGGGGGTGCTAGACGTCCTGAGAGAAACTTGGGAGGACGGACACTCGGATAGCAAAAATGAAATTCAATATGTCCTGGACCTGCGCGCAAAACTCCATACACTGGGGCGGCTCTCTATGGAGAATTTGCTCCAGGCCCAGGGCAGGCAAAGCCAGCTATATAACCGGGGAGCTAAGCTGCGAGAATTTACACCGGGAGATAAAGTGCTCGTATTACTGCCAACCTCTAGCTCCAAATTGTTAGCCAAGTGGCAAGGACCCTTTGAGGTCACACGGCGGATAGGGGATCTCAATTATGAGGTAGTACAGACAGATAGAGGCGACTCACGGCAAATCTACCACCTCAACCTCCTTAAAAAATGGAGCGGGGAGGAGTCAGTGTTGCTAGCGATGATAGTGAGTGGGGAGGAGGATCTCGGGCCAGAAGCGATTATTAAAAGAAAACCCCTCGCACTGGCCCTAGGAGGGGACCACCTCTCGCCCTCGCAGCTCACTGACATCGCGCGGTTGCAGGTAGAATTTGCGGACGTGTTTTCGCCCCTACCTGGTCGTACGGACCTGATTCAGCACCACATTGAGACAGAGGCGGGTGTCGTAATTCGCAGCCGGCCGTATAGATTGCCTGAACACAAAAAAAAGTAGTTCAGACTGAATTAGAGGCCATGCTGGGGATGAGGGTAATCGAGGAGTCACACAGCGATTGGGCGAGCCCGATAGTTTTGGTGCCCAAAACGGACGGCTCGGTACGGTTCTGTGTAGACTATTGCCGGGTGAATGCAGTTTCCAAATTTGATGCTTATCCAATGTCGCGAATTGACGAGTTGCTCGATCGGTTAGGCACGGCTCGTTTTTATTCGACATTGGACTTAACCAAAGGATACTGGCAGATCCCCTTATCTCCCATGTCCAAAGAAAAGACAGCCTTCACCACGCCGTTCGGATTACACCAATTTGTTACGCTTCCGTTCGGCTTGTTCGGGGCCCCGGCTACGTTTCAGTGCCTCATGGATCGAGTGCTGCGGCCCCATGCTGCATATGCCGCAGCCTACCTGGATGATATTATCATCTATAGTGGGGACTGGCAGCGGCATATGGAGCATGTGAGGGCGGTCCTCAGGGCGCTGAGACGGGCGGGGCTAACGGCCAACCCGAAGAAGTGCGCAGTTGGGTGGGTGGAGGTAAAGTATCTGGGCTTCCACTTGGGCCACGGGCAGGTGCGTCCCCAAATTGATAAGACGGCAGCAATTGCAACCTGTCCCAGGCCCAAGACCAAAAAGGAGGTCAGGCAGTTCTTGGGGCTGGCGGGATATTATAGGAGGTTTATTCCTCATTATTCGGACCTCACCAGCCCGTTGACTGACCTCACTAAAAAGGAGGTACCGGATATGGTCCAATGGATGGAGCAGTGCCAACGGGCCTTTACCCGAGTTAAGGCGGCCCTGTGTGGCGGGCCGCTCCTGCACTCTCCTAATTTTGCTCTCCCCTTTCTTTTGCAGACCGACGCGTCGGACAGGGGGATGGGCGCGGTCCTGTCCCAGGAGGTGGGGGGGGGGGACCGGCCAGTGCTGTACATTAGTCTGAAGCTCTCAAAGAGAGAGATTAAGTACAGCACCATAGAGAAGGAGTGTTTGGCCATCAGGTGGGCGGTTCTCACCCTTCGTTACTACCTCCTGGGACGGGAGTTCACCCTCTGCTCGGACCATGCGCCCCTCCAGTGGCTCCACCGCATGAAGGATACCAACGCGCGAATCACCCGTTGGTATCTAGCTTTACAGCCGTTAAGTATCTAGCTTTAAGCTGTTTAAGACCAGCCGACCCTGGTCTCCTTCCTGCCACCTTAGACAGAACCATTCACTACAGTAATTTAAAATGTTCTGCTGAATGAAATTAGTATTCTAATGTCCGTAATATCAAACATATGGATCATTTGTCATTTAACTGCATTTTCTTTCATTTTAATACTTCAACTTACATGTTTGTTTTTGTTTTTTTGTTAAAGGCAACATTTCAAGTATTCTTTTTTTCCCCCTGTAACAGTTTTTAGATTTATTTTAATAATAATAAAAAACTAAAAGTTTAATAGTTTTAGTTAACTACACTAGTTTTAACTTGTTTAACTAAGTCACACACATCCTAGCTTATACTACTTTGTGGGATCCTAATGTCCTCATAAAGATAGTAAAAACATAAATATTGGACCCCAAAAAGACAACATATTAAAAATGATATTAATAATAATAGTAAAAAAGTTTTTTTATAGAATGTTAAACTCACTTTTTGGACCTATCCTACACCAAACCTAAACCTATCTGTCACAGAAACCTAACTTATTTTTAACATATAAGAATTTTTTTTCTGTGACAGGTAGGTTGGGTTGGTGTAGATTGGACGATTGCATATTTAACCATTTTAGAGTCTTATATAAAAGATCAAAGTCAAACTTTCCTTATTTTACATTTTACGACTACTACTTTGTAAAAACAAGTTCACACATGCATGTGTGTGTGTGTGTGTGTGTGTGTGTGAAATATTTAGTTAAGTGTAGTTTTTTTAACAAATCGCCCACAAGGTTACATTTTGTCAATTCTGGCCAAATGCATAAGAAAGCTGATACAGTTGTGGTTCTGCGGTATGCATTCAATCTTTTATCAGTTTAGACCAAACCAATAACTTTCACACTCAAACCCATGTCCCACGGCCATGAATCTCCAAAACATCCATCTTTCTATTCACTTCTGCTATTTAGCACCTCTTTAACACTGTTTCTGCCCCATTTCAGACCAGTCTCCAAACACACACGTAGCACACTTCAGCATGCCCTGCCATGAAGCACACACGTGCTCAGACGGACCATATGAGAAGAACATCTGCTTGAGAGCGCTGAGGCGGGTGGTAGGCTTCTCCACAGTGACCACTGGAGAATGGAATGCCATTGAGTCTTAACTGATTACAGCCAACAGGCCCAATGTCATGAGCCGAATCACGTCACTGAATACATGCTGTAGGATTCTTATCCGCAGCAACCTTCGGCTATCGGGTGTCCATGGATGCCTTTTTTTCAATTCTAGAGAAATCAGGCTGGTTTAGTGAGAGCAACATGTGTTCATGTGCTTATGGATGATCTAGTATATATAGACTGAGTCAAATCTGTATGAAAAATTATTCATATAATTTCCATGGATAGTTCAGATCATATGTGTTTGGCATATTGGGTAATAAAAAATTATTAAGTATCGCCTGCAAATGAGAAATTATGTATTCTGGAAGAAATAATGAGGGGAGTCTTTCTCATCATAATTACAAGCAGATTGCAAAGCTGTGGAAACTTTACTCTTTTATAAATATAGTTCCTAATTACTGCTAATACACACTTGATGCATGGGAAAAACTGGAAGTACTGAGCCTTTGGAACATTAAAATATGTCACTTCAAACTGTGATTTGGTTTTTGAAGATACAATACCTTTTTGAAATTTTGGGGTTGTTAAGATAAGTTTTGTGTTTTTGAAAGACTGCATTAATTTGCAGTAAAAAAAAAAATTTAATTCTGAAATATAATTAGATTTTTAAATAACTGTTTTCAGTGTGCATATATGTAAAAGTGTTCTTTATTCCTGTGATGCAAAGCTACATTTTCAGCATCATTGAGCCAGTCTTCAGTGATATCATTCTAATATGTTGATTTGCTGCTCAAGAAACTTTATTATTAACAATTTATTACAAGTATCAGTGTTGAAAACAGTTGTGCTGCTTAATATATTTTATGAAAACCATAAAACACTTAATTTGGGATTATTTGATGAATAGAAAATTCAAAGCAACATCATTTATTTGATATATAAATATTTTATAACAGTGTAAAAGTCTTTACTGCTACTTTTGATCAATTTCATGCAACCTTGCTGAATAAAAGTGTTTTGCAACATCTATACTTTCCATTAGCTGAATCCGTTTCAATAACTTATAAATGACCTAGATATTTCAAATCATCATTTGCTCTTTTCCCAGACAAACACCTGAAAAGTTTTTGTAAATACGGAAGTGTGGAATACCAAATGACAGACCAACACACATTGGACTTCATTCAAAAGGCCTGTAAAAAAATGCTAATGGAAAAAGGAAGCTAGCGTATTTTGGCAAAGTACAGGACAACCCTTAGGTCACTCTCTCTCCAAGAAAGCAAGACTGGACATATTTATGAGAAGATCAGGAGTGTTACACATCACCTTGTGCATGCTCATGTTCCCGTGCCCTGTGTTTGAGTGGCTGCTCATGTCAGATTCATAAAAGTGAGACCCAGCTATCTGGGGTCAGCCAAGAAACACGTCAAACACAGCAAAGCCGTTGGCATTCGCAGACGGTACAGCCCCACGGCCAGCTGAAACAAATGCCTGCCTGATAACACATATATACACATTCTTAGACAATCTGGCATTGATAATCAAACCCCCAAATCCACACACACAAAAGAATGGATTCACACTCATGTGTGGGAACACAAACACACGGTACAAGACCCATGGAAGACTTGGCCTGATCAGCAGCCAGTATGGTTTGCTGCAGAGAGCTGGTGTGTTGATAGTTCATTGCATGCTTCAGCGTGAGTAATACTTTTTAATTATGGGTGTTCTGATTGTATGTAGTTTATTTCCTGGAGCTGACTCCAGATATTGGGTCATTCTCACTGTGCAAAAGGCAAAATCTGTTCACAATTTAAATTCCTGAAGGAAGAAAATATATAACTTTTTTTTTTTTTTTTTATCATTAAATGTATTTGACATATATTCCAAAGCAAATGATCCTTGTTCAGCATGTGAAATGCACAGTAAGAAAAGTGTCTTTTGGGGGTTAACTAAAAAAAAGGGTTTCTGTGTCATTCAAATGCAATTCAACTAGTTTAAAATATGGGATAGATAGATAGATAGATAGATAGATAGATAGATAGATAGATAGATAGATAGATAGATAGATAGATAGATAGATAGATAGATAGATAGATAGATCAAGGTCAAGGGTCAGATAAACTTAAGAAAGAAAAAAGAAAACCACCGTTCTAGCATTAATCCCCCCTGCTGACCCCAAACCCCTGCCTCTCTAAACCACTACACGACTCTCTCTCTCTCTGGGCTCTCTGAGTTCTCCTGTCATTGACCGCTCTCTGACTCAGCCCACAGTAGCCTGCTGCCCAGCCAGAGGAAACACAGGCCTGCATTGACATCCAGTATCTAGACCGCTGACTATACCACAGTCATCCACTTCCACCCCAGCAGTCCACAAGTTGGTTAACTGCATCCATAGGGCAGCAGAGACTTATTGACAAGCCCTTGGATTTAAAATGACAGTATGAATGCAGCAACACTGTTCGTGACTGGGCAGCTGTAAGTGAATTCTGACCTGCTGCACAGGCTAATCAGCACAACCAGGACTGCATCTGCAGAGCAGGAAGAAGCGATTCGGGGGATTCTGGGGAGGGGTACTAACATTACTTTGTGTTGATGAGGCAATAGGGCAGGTGTTGCCATGTTCTGTTGCTCCACCTGCTGCTGTCAGTCAGGCCCGGAAGCGCATGCTGCACATTCTAATGCCGTCACCCAAACCAGAGTTTCCTCTTTTTGCTATCTCAAATATATAAACTTGCTTCCTATATGAAAAAAAACGATCCTCCCTGAGTGACTGTCCTTCAGGTTGGTATCAATCCCGGTAGGTTAATCTCTGGGCTGGACTGTTTGTTTTGGTAAAGCCACTGCATTCACATGGTACTGCATGGGAAAGCAATTTCCCACAAACCCAACCGTGACAGTTCACGGCTGCCTTAGATGGGCGTCCCATAGCCGGCTTCTGTCATCCGAAACTCCATGCAGGAGATCTTGGGTTTTGGAAGTGCTCCCTCAATATAGCAAGAGGGCTCGTTAAATTAATGAAACACTCTATGATCAGCGCATTTTTTTACAGTGCTGCAGAACTGCATGCCAGGAACAGTTCGTGCAGAGCCATGCTTCATCATCATCATGCTTGTATGAAATAAATGAGCAGTCTCATTTGAGCAAATGAGCAAAAGAGCATCTAAAGCTTCATTGTGTTTACAGTCAACATGAAATGCAGTTTGCAACTAATTTGAATCTGTAATTGGTAGTGAAATACATCAGACAATGTTAAGGACACTAAACTATGGAAATGTAGCTGGGGTTTAATTTTATTTATCAGGAATTGATTGGATTGTGAAAAACGGATGTTATATATCAAAATGGCACCAAGTTTGGAGGGGAAGGGTTGAAAAAAAGGGAGTTATTTCAGATGCAGAACATTTAGTTTTAATAAAAGATTATGAAGACAAAGAGTTTTCTGTGCAAAACTGGGACAGGCCAATGGTGTCAAACTCAGTTCCTGGAGGGCCACAGTTAGCCACAGAGCTAATCTAATCATTTAGGTTTATTTGAAAACTACATGATATGTGTGCTGGAGCAGGGTTAGGGCTATGGCCCTCCAGGAACTGAGTTTGACACCCCTGGGATAGGTCTATTAATCTCAAACTAGTTGTTTTTAATTAAAGGAATCAGTTATTTAGAATAATAAAACATTTGGGCTGTTACCAGGCAAATCAGTATCAACAAACTCATCTTTTAATGCAGAGGAAATGCAGAATATTCATTGGAAGTGGCATTTAGATGTATTACACTGTTTAGTGCAGGACAAGAATGCATTTAACCTGCAGTTACAAATGCATAAATAATGTTTTGATATACAAGGCATAAAATGTTGAATACTCATTTGAAATTATAAGAAATTAATTATTTAAAAAAAATCAAAAGATACTTTAAATGTGAAATTAAAATGGCCAGTATGTGTCAGCAAGTCACTGTTAATAAGTGAGTCATTGCGATTGAACCAAATCACGTTGCTCAGAGACGCAAAACTGTGCTTTGGTGGCTGTGTTTGGAATTATTTTCTGTTGTTGAAATAGAGCTAAAAAAGGCAATATGGTGTCTAAAACGCAAGTCTCTTAATTAACTTGTTTACTGAACTGTTATATATATGTATGTATATATTCATGATGATTTTTGGAGGAAAAGACGACCTTCTTTGTGTGATTTTGATTTAATATATGAAATAATATAAATATGTGAATTTTCTGCCCCTATATCTTCAATTTTGTGATCATTCTAAATGCATTTTAGGAGACTGAATCACACAGTGAAAGAACGCACTATTAATGCGCGCGCACATCATTAAAACAAAAATTATGATATTATCACAGACGATATATATATATATATATAGCACATTCCTCACCACTGTCTTTTTGGCTAATTTGTGCAAAACCTCTTGCTAAAATGTCAAAGCTTCATTTTAACCACCAATGCAACGATGCAATTATTTAGCTTACCTCTACATTCTTGCGCAGGGTTGATGTTTTGTCGAGATTTTATAAGCTGCTAGTTTGTCCTAGGCAAGTACAGCTTACACTGCATAATAGAGCATACATATGGCCAGGGGTTCACTTCATTTCCTTCGAGTTCAACTTCAGAATATGACGGGGTTTCGTTTTCAGCGGTGTCTGCACCACTAACGCCTGTTTTGTCCGTCTGCATCTTTCTTGTGATTTTAGCGCCAGTTTGCCCTCCTGCCCATTATTTACTGACGTAGTTTCCAGGGAGCGATTTATTTTTTTTTACTCAGTAATTAATGTGTTTTAAAATGTAGCGAAGTACAATACTTTAAACAAAATATACTTAAGTAAAAGTAAAATTACAGATTTAAAAAATTACTTTAAAAGTATTAGTACACAAAAAAGCTACTCAATTACAGTAACGCGAGTAAATGTAATTCGTTACTTTCCACCTCTGACTAAGACAAAGAATATGCATCATGTATATCAATTCTGAAATCACGTTTAAGAACTTGAAATATGTTTTAATTACATAAAATATTCTTTAACAAAAAAATGTATATAAAATTCACAATTTTGTGAATTGGCTGCCTTTTAATTATATATTATACTATTCATTTTACTGTAAATTGTTATATTATAATGTTTATTTAGCTGTATTTATTTTATTCCTATTTTTCCATATAAATAAAATTGAAATACATAAACAACATCCTGTGTTGTAATATTTTCTATATTTATGCATTTGCTGACATAAATTGCTATGAGGGTATACAGAGTATAGTTTCTAACAAAGCTTTGTCAAGCCAGCGTTCAAAGCCAGTTTTGACAAACTTTTGTTTTCTATATATTATTTTTTATTTTATTATTACAATATTATTAGTTTATATTATTAGAAATATTTATAAATGTATTCTACTTACTAACATTAAAAATTTGAATTACATTTACAATTCTGCATTTTGTTTTCTACACAAATTAAGTGCAATACATTATACATAAATCTATTTTGTACAGTTCAGGTCTGGCTAAATGAGAGTGTAGCAACAGTGACGTAATAACCTGTTATTATCCCACTTCTGTTATTCCTTTTGAACTAAAAAAAGGACAACACAGTCCTTGGTCGAACAGTTCAGTCCTTGGTCAGACTGCAGCAAAATATCAAACAGTGGCGCCATGTCTACAGTGAGAAAAATCTGAAGAAAGTCAAGCAGACAGACGACTGTGACTGTCGTGCAAAGGGCCCTGGCAGGGAAGGAAGTCGACTGTGGGGGGAGGAAGAGCTCTAAAACCGTATGCCTGTTTACAAGAATTGCCACAATTACCACAAAGCCCCTCCATCCCAGAGAACCCGTGAGGCAGCCGCATCTGTGAGGAGAGATCCGGCCAGGGCAAGAGTGATTTCCCAGAGATATCAGTGAACACACACTTTCCAGCACTAGTTAACATACACAGATGCACAACAGGCCAGTGAGAATGGTTTTACATCTGAACATCTACATATGTGACCTGCTCCATCATTTTGAGTGGTTTGTTATGCAGAATTATTTAGATTTTTAAGCACTGAATGAACAAGGAAAGTCACTGCTTTAGTGATATAATTATGAAGGTAGTTGTTATTAAAGACGTGTGTAAAGAAACATTATATATATATATATATATATATATATATATATATACACACACACACATATATCAAATGTTTTTGAGAATATAGGACCTAAAGATTCTCTTTTTTAACCAAATTTATTTAAACATTAAACAATTAAGGATAATAGGTTAAGTAAATATTATGTATAATAAAGTGCATAAATATATTTTTTGATAACTAAAGAGACTTTCTTAAATATTTCTGAGAAAGAAATATTGAATGGGAGATTCTACATTTCGGTAAGCTGAAATTTTGATCTTCAGGTACGTTTCGAGTAGCCGCTTGAACTGACGCAGTAATAGCAATCTGTCACACCACATTAAGGAGTGTCAAAAGTGCATTTTTATTTTGAATTTCATTATCATTTGCCATAATCTGATATCTTAGATGCTGTTTCATCCAAAATAATGTAATGTTTTTGTTTGTAATAGTGTTTTTTCCCAAATGGCTCATTGCGTCTTATACTTAAAATAATAGAGCAGGTCACGTGATTCAGGTCCCAGATAGCACACGTATGTCTGCAAGATGTCCGTTAAATATCGCTCCATCTGGAAAGCATCTGCTGTGTACAAACATCAGATAGACATCTTTAAGATGTCGTTTTTACATTCATTCTAAATCATAAACATCTTAAAGTCATTTTCTAAAGTCATTTTTTGACATCTAATGGGCTAATGCCCTGTACTGCAGAATACTGCAAATACTCTACTGCAAATACTCTAAAAAATATATCTTGTAGATGTAAATGCAGATGTCAAATAGATGTCTCTGTGATGTACCTGTGCTATCAGGGGTAAATTGGGACACTTTTTGCCACTGAGATGACTGGGAAAAAATGTAACTCATAGGCCTGTATGAAACTCATTAATGTATTCTTGACCTTTATAGACTTTATGAATTTATTTGTCAGCTTTTCTGTTTCTTTTTCCTAATAGTCACTATGTGTTGAATCAGTCAGGTTGTAAGCTGGGAGAGAACTACTCTACCTCCACGTACACTCTCAGGAGGCCCATGCAGGCTGGTTCTGGTGTCAGTGCCCTGCTGAGAGCCTGCACCAATGTAAAAGAATCACTGGCCTGTCCAGAATTCCAGGCATTGCAAACTTTGGAAAGAATGCTGCGCTGAAAGTTGTGATAGGTTCAGGCAGGATGAATGGCATTCTCAAGGAGTGAGGAGGAAGTTCTGGGACAGGCTGGAAGAGTCCTCAATGGCAGTTAGGGTCAGGGAGGGTTCAAATATAAGGGATATCCAAACATTGGATACAACCAGGTAGTACGGACTGTCCTGTCCTGTCCTGTCTGCTTACACTGAGCATTAGTAATGGCCCCCCAGTCGTCAATGAAGTCTTGGAATGGACGTAAACACCTGCTAAAGACGGGCATAGAAAGGATTGTTCAGGGCATGCCATTCTGATATTAGACCCCTATGAAACTTTAGAGCAATGCATAAATCAACCGCAGACATGCTGTATAATGCAACATTCCTGTACATGAAACATGTACATTCGAGCCATAACATACATGATAAGCCACTCTGTCAGAGCTTGTGTGCAATTCAGATTAGAATTGAAAATGTTTGTCAAATTTCAATTCATTTTCTACATTTGAACTGAATCTGAATTTGAGGTAGCATACCGGATGGGGAACCACAATTTGAATTTGTATGTAAAGAAGCAGATTAAAAAGTAATTGAAAACTCCTAGTTCATGTGACTTTAATTTTAACTAAAATCTATAGATTGTAAAGCCAAACATTAAATATTGGCTTGGCAAAGCTTTGTTTTAAAGTTATGAGAAAATTGTATAATGTTTTGAAATGTGAAAGTTTATAGGCCTTATAAAAAGAAGGATGGATTGATTTTTATTTTATTGTATAGATTAAAATTTGGAAGTAAAACTAATAATAATAATAATAATAATAACTATTATTGCATACTTCAGTAGGTGTAGTAGACAAAACTGTGCTGCTAGTATAATCTACAAGCATATATATATATATAATATATATAATATATATATATTTATTTATACTATAAATAAAAAAAAATATGTTATTAAGACGAATTTCAGTGAATTTCTGTGCTATAGAGTAAATTCAATTTTTACACTTACATTCTGTGTCTCATAGACAGATAGACACAGCCACTGTAATTTAAACGGGTAATTCACCAGAAAAACACATTTTGGGCATCATTTACTCCTCCCTCACTTGTTCTAAACTTATATGAGTTTCTTTCTTTAGCTGGAGATATTTTAAAGAATGTTGGTAACCAAACAGTTGATGGTAACCATTGACTTCCATTGGATATTTTCAAGACTGCTCTAGTCACTGGCTACTGTTTGGTTACCAACATTCTTCAAAATGTCTTCTTTTATGTTCAACAGCTGAAAGAAATTCGTACAAGTTTGGAACAACTGAGGGCGAGTAAATGATGACAGTATTTTCATTTCATTTCATCAGAGCAATGCATAAATGCATAAAGTCCACACTCCTGCAGCACGCTGAGACAGGCATGAGACAGACAATGCAACCGCCCTAAAAATGCACCACATGCATTTGAGCCAAAACATACCGACAAGCTGCCTTTGAAATGGAATGCATGCAAAGACAATATGCTCAGTCTTAGTTGTCTGTACTGGTCAGCTCTAAACATGTATCTCTGAGATGGACACCCAGGCGCGGAGCTGTGGGCGGGCCTGGACGGGCCTGGGCCCGCCCACATTGACAGCTGGCCCGCCCAATCAGAAATAAAAAAATAAATAAAATACTACTCTGTATTGTTAAATATGGATACTACTTTATGTGGTGTATTTCATCTATAACATGTTATGTTAAAACAGTAAAATTATAAGTAAGCCTGATAACTATTTAATATTTAAGTGTGTTGGTGACTTGTTTTCATTGGTCAATGCAACATCGTAGCGCGCTCTATTGTAATCTGGCGCGAACCATCTATGACGCGAACAACCAATGGTTATAACGTTCGCTAGAAGTGTACGGTATCTTGATTTTTCTTAGTATGGCCAAACAAGTTACTCTCACTCATTTTTTTAAAAAACCTCGTATTGAGATTAATAATTATTTGGAGGACCAATCTGTGGATCGTAATGGAACAACCACTGGCTCTGAGAATGGAGCGGAGATTAACTCCGAACCGACGACCTCCACTGATGCTAACCGGCAAGCAGATCTGCCTATGGCTAATCGACGATCACTGCTACACTTAATTGCACCGTCGGATCTGTCAGCTCTGGGGGAACCTGCTACCCAACCTCATCTACAGGCATTCCCGAGTACCATAATTGATGGGAAATATCGAAGCTTCAACGCCAAGTGGTATGAAAGGTTCAACTGGATTGAATATAGCCAGTCGAAAGACCTGATTTTTTGTAAAGCCTGTCGGCATTTTCCTGAACAGCACACTGAGGGGACTTTTACTAAAGAGGGTTTCAAAAATTGGAAACGTATCGGCCAGGTCTGTGAGAAGCATCAGTCTAGCAAGCTACATGCTTCTGCACTTGTAAAATTACTCTCCTACAAACAAAGTCATGCGCAACAAGGCAGCGGTACTGTATTAAATCAGATGCACGGAGATTCCATTTCGTTCATTGAACGTAATCGACAGCACGTCAAAGTTGTGCTGGATGTTGTCATGCAGTGTGCCAAAATGGAGATACCCCTGAGAGGGCACCGGGAAACTCAGGAAGCGTTAAACAAGGGGAATTTTTTGGAGCTATTCGAGTTTATATCGAAGTACGACCCAGAAATAAAAAAAAAACTTGTTGAACTGCCACGAAATGCTACACTCATGTCCCACCACATTCAGGACGAGCTGCTTGAGGCTGCCGCTTCACTTCTACTCAGGAAGATAAAAACGGAGATGCAAGAACAGCCTAGGCCCACATATTTTGCCATACTTGCAGATGAGTTTAAAGATGTTTCGAAACGCGAGCTAGTTGCTGTCTGTGTTCGATTTATCCATAGTGGGACAATCAAAGAACGAGCGCTGGGCTTTGTCAAAACAGCTGACCTGTCTGCTCAAGGAATATCGCAGAGGATCCTTGAAATTCTAGAACCACTTGGTTTGGACCCTTCTCTCTGTGTCGGGTTCTGTTTTGATGGGGCATCGGTCATGTCTGGGCACAGAGGAGGCGTTCAATCTATCTTGAAAGAGACATTTCCCAAAGCTGTGTATGTACACTGTAATTCCCACAGACTGAATTTAGTGCTTTGTGCTGCTGCGGAATCATCTGGACACGTCAGTACTTTTTTCACTGTCATCAATCAGATACACAACTTCTTCACTGGGGCCCA
This sequence comes from Carassius carassius, assembly GCF_963082965.1. Classification (NCBI taxonomy): domain Eukaryota; kingdom Metazoa; phylum Chordata; class Actinopteri; order Cypriniformes; family Cyprinidae; genus Carassius; species Carassius carassius. The sequence continues at coordinate 30,592,991 of NC_081765.1, forward strand.
GAGGCACGCTCGGTTTGTGGAACTTCAGAAGGAAATGCATCCAGAACGCCCATGTAAGGAACTGGAAAGGTCATGTGACACCAGGTGGAGCTCTAAATCAGGATCTGTTCATAAAGTTTTAGAAATGCTAGACGTGTTACTTGAGACTCTTGCTGAGTATTCTGAGACAAGTGGACAGACAAAACTAGATGCAGATAACCTATTACAACAGATGCAAACAAAAAAGTTCATTTTCATGCTTGTTGTGTTTTGCAAGTTGTTTCAGTGCAGCGATTTTGCCACAAAGGGGCTGCAAAGTCCAGCAATCTGCGTGACAGACTGCATCTCCTTAATTGAAACATTGAAAGCCACCCTTGCCACTTTTCGAGATGATTCAGATGGTGACTTTGACAAAGTTCTCAGATTGACAGAGGAGTTGATGGATAAATACGAGATAGCATGCTGGGATCTGATAATGTCTCGTGAGCGAAAGCTGCCTGCAAAGTTTAGTCAGTCTATTGTCACCACAACATTGGGAAAAACATCCGCTATCAAAAATAATGGTGATCTGAGAGCACTCTGGAACTGTATTCTGGATAACGAGATGGCTGAATTGAACAGCCGATTTAAAGACGACACCTACGGAATAATGCGAGCTTCAGCTGCCCTCATCCCAGGATCCACCACTTTTGGCACACAAGAACTGATCAAATCTCCTTGCAGCTTGTATGGGATAACAGTCTGTGATGCGGAATTTGCCTTTTTTACCCAATTCATCAAGGGCAAAGCTGACAAAGACAAAATGCCCTCACTAATTGAATTGTTGGATGCCTGCGCTGCTGATATTTTCCCCGGAATGAACCGTCTGTTAAGGGCCATCATCACACTACCCATGACGTCCTGCAGTGTTGAAAGACTTTTCTCCGCTACTCACAGGATCAACACTCGCTTGAGAGCATCAATGGTGACTGAACGCTTGAACAATTTGACCCTGTTATCCTTTGAAAGAGAACTGACAGAAACACTGGATTATGACGAGATCATAAGCATCTTTAATTCAAAACCCAGGCGACTCCGCCTTGTGTAGCCGGGTAAGGTATAGGCCATGGTTTTCTTTACATGTAGGCCGTGGCTTGATAACAGGATGAGACTATTAAGTAGGCTACTTTGAGCCTCTGAGCTCAAATAATGTTGCTTTTTTAGAAAGCTAAACGTGTAGTGGGGGTTGACCTCAGCCTCTTGTTCAGGGCCTAAATATTCGTTCAGTTAACATGTCATTACTTTAAATGTTCAATGAATAGAGTGTTATGTTGTGGTTGTTTTTTTGTTATTTTGTTAGAGCTACGTGCTCTGTAATTGATCTTCCCTATGCACTATCACAATGTTGCCTTTTTGTGAATTATATGTTCCTGGCTCGGTAGCCATAGCCTATGTTATATAGGCTTATGTATTTAGCTCAGTTTTGACAGTAGATTAAATTTAAATTACAAAATAAGTAGGCTAATAAACATTTTTTTTTACCATTATAAAGCAGTTTGAATGTTTCATTGCGTTACAGTATGATTCTAATGAGAAAAGAATTCCCGAGCAGCTTTCAGCTATAATCACTTTGAGAACTTTTCTTGCAAGCACCCTGAACTAGACAAGTGGAAAACGTTTTTTGAATAACACCATGTTATAACCTTAATTTTTTTTTTCGTTTTGAATTATTTCGTTTAAAGACATTTCAAGCTTTGTGCATTTGATGTATTTCTCATGTCTGTGTGAGGCATACACTGAGTTTCGTTAAGTTAGGATGAGATGCGCTCCAGTTAACGTGCAATGCAAGTGACCGCGCAGGCGCCTCCATGATTATTGTCTGTTATATTTGCTTGTTTTTATATCTGCAATTGGTTGATGAAAAATTGATTAAAATTAAGATACAATTTATACAAAACGAAATTCACTTTAAAGAAAGTCTTTCTACAAAACAAACCTATGAAGTGGTCATAATCATGTCTGACCATGTCATATTGCGCCTCTTATAATGCTGTTCAGTGTTCACTTTTCATAACCATAGATTAAATAAATAAAAACGTATATTATAATATTGAACATATATATTAACCTAAATACGTTTTCTTTAATGGCTACAGCACCTTGTAACGTCAGAGGACTCAAGGTTTCAGCGTTTCCCGAAACCTTCTTATTTAGGCTACACTTTTTTTTTTTTTTACTGAAATGCTGGAAAGTATTTACAAGAACAATATTTCATTGCAGCTTCACCACAACAAAAAAAAATGGGAATTATTAATTAATTAATAAAAACAAATTTAATTAACATTTAATTAATTTAATTTAATTAAAAAGCGCTTTTAAAGGTCAGTGAAAGCATAGGCTACTGTCAGTCAAGTCCTATTCAGACGCTAATATTGTTTCTCATGGGCTCATACGGTATTTTAAACATTTACAGCAGTAAGTCGGTGATTTTAGTGCCGTCCGAATCCATAATATCAGTGTCTTTTCTCACCCAACCCGCAATAAAAATCCCTGTCCAAATTAGTACCTACTGTTTTTTGACAAACAGGTCGTGTGGTGATTTAATTGCCGTCTGAATCCACATCTCTGAGTTTACAAGAAGAAATTCAAAATACACTGTTAAAATCCTTTTTGATCACTGCCGAGCACCATACGTAAGATGTACACTTTTATTATTATTGAAATGCTGTAAAGTATTTACAAGAACAAAATTTAATCGCAGCTCCACCTCAGCGAACAAAAATGGGAAAGAGACGAAAGCACATACAAATTGGGTTTATTGGGTTATTATGGGTTATTATGGCAGCAATATATGATACAATTTAAAAATATGTAGGCTAGGCTATTATAGTTTGGATTATTTTTTATAATATCCCATGAGTCCTAATAAATGAAATTTCAACTATTTCTGAAGCGCTTCTTTTATAAAGAACACCGCTTTCTTACATAAAAAGCCCCTGCACGAGAGAATAATTGATTCTCGAGCCATCGATATCAACCAATTCAGCACCATCGCCACGGACAGCACCCGGTAACATCGCACATAAGAAGATATATCAGCTTCCTAAAGAGGGCCACACACCGGACGCGCAGCTCAGCGCCGCGCCGCGCCGCGCCACGTCTAGGACAACGCTCACCTGAAAATCCGATAACATCAGCAATTTTCTGATTTCTGTAAATAAATATATAATATAATGCCCAGCAACGGCTCAGGACCGTGTTTACATTTATGTGTCTCAAATCGTAGTTAATGTATATACGGACTTTACCATGTGCTGCAATATACATTTAGTTTTATATTTATTTACAGAAATCAGAAAATTGCTGATGTTATCGGATTTTCAGGTGAGCGTTGTCCTAGACGTGGCGCGGCGCGGCGCTGAGCTGCGCGTCCGGTGTGTGGCCCCCTTTAGAGTCTTCGCGCTAAGAAACAACCGTTATCGGGAAACCCAGCCTTGATTTCGGAACACCCATAAATTCAGGCCCACCTCGACTTAATCTAGGCCCACCCATCTGTCACGTTCTGCATCCGCCACTGTGGACACCTGACCCATCCAGCCATCAGAGAATGATTAATGACGAGGGGCCCTGCCTGCCCACCCTCCCCCTTCTGCCAATGGACACCCAACACCTGCGGATCAGCCTGGGGCAGTGAATGACACGAGACCCATGCTGTTTCACAAGCACGTGGGTCTGTTTACGGTACTTGTCCTGGATGTTTAATGAGTTGATCCAGAGGGTGGAGAATACAAACCAAAGCCCACATGCAAAATTCAAATGAGGCCAAGAATATTATGACAGTATTGCCCTTTGGTAAAATGTTGACTTTGGGAAAGAATATACCAAAAAATGAGTTATTATAAATATAAAGAGAGTGTTTTATCGATGACTGACCAAAAAAAAAAATATATATATATATATATTTAGTGTGATTCAGTGCGAGTTGGAGTTTCCACACAGGCATATGTTTGGAGCACTAGAACTCTGTTCCAGAACCTAGTGAGCTGCCTTGCTGTCATAGAAAACTGCCGCAATGAATTATTGAGAACACTTTACATAGCAGCATATCCATGCAGCGCAATTATAGTATGTATTGTATAGTATAGTATAAGTGACTCAATTTTTTATATTTTTTATGGTTTTGAAAGAAATCTATTATGTTCACAAAGGCTGCAAAAATGCATTAATATTGTGAAATGTTATTTTCATATATTTTAAAATATAGTTTATTTCTGTGATGCGAAGCTGAATTTTCAGCATTATTACTCCAGTCTTCAATGTCCCATGATCCTTCAGAAATCACTCTAAAATGCTGATTGGTGCTGAAGAAATATTTCTTATTATTATCAGTGTTGAAAACAGTTATTTTTGTAGAAAGTTCAAATGATTATTATAAATGTAAAATATACAATTATAATATAATACACAATTACAAATGTCTCAACTGTCACTTTTAATCAATGTAATGCATCCTTGCTAAATAAAGTAATAATGTATCATTTACTTTCATGAACATAGTGTAGTCCATTTTAAATTAATTGAACTATTTTTATAAATTTCTATATTCCAAATTGAAAGAGCTATAGAGATATTTCTCTATAGACAATCTATAGATATTAAAATATTAAAATCAATTTTATAAATAATAAAATCTAAGATGAAGGACTAGGCAAGAAAAATGTCAGTTATAAATATTATAAATATATTTCAATGACAGTTGAAAATATGTTATCGCTAGTTCAGTCATTGTATAACAGTGAACAAAACTTTCACAGCATTTTAAATCTAGGTACTGTAAACTCCAGATTTGAATTTGTATAAATTAACATTAGCTAATAACCTAAATAATACATTCAGTAAAACAATTTTCATTTCAATTTTATAACATCTAATGCATCTAATGTTATCAAATGGAACCTTACTGTGAAGTGTTACTGAAAAAATATTTACATATTCAATTTTCGTGCCTTATATTCTCATATGTTTACATTCATTCAGTGCAGTGCACTTTGGGATTGCCTTCCCAACAAAACTGCAATCTCACTTTTTCAAAGGCAGCATTACCTACCTTCACATACAGGAAGTGCACCTATGATGCCTTAAAATATTGTCTATCTAGGCAGCTCATTGGGTTTCGGAAAGTCATTTGGAGAGTCCGTTCCTGTGGAAAATGAGGCATGATTTCTTGTGAGACTGACCAGTGGTGCACCTCCAGCCCTCCACCTGCATCCTGCAAAGCAGCAGCCCTGTCACAACAACCACAAACAGCTGTAACCTGCCCTGACCCGTGACGACCCCAGTGCCATCTGTTTCAGCAGGCGCAGATCCCTGCCGATGAGCAAGGCACCATTAGTGCAGAAGGGCCCCCATGGTAAGACAAAGCACGGGCGCCTCGCACCCGTACAACACAGATGCTGAAAGAGTGATACCACCTGAAAGATTAGCGTAAGTGCTCGGCGTGTGAATGTGAGGAGGCTCTCGGGTGCCTGACTGCAATCTCCACTAAGAGCCCCACCTGACCAGCCTGTAAACTGAAACGGAAAAAGCACCTGACCTGTTTGGGTAAACGGAGCCGGATGGTGTCCCTTCTCAGTGAATTCTCCAAGGGGGGGTAGGGTGTGTTTTCTCCATCTTAATGGTTGCCACCCGCCTTACCAATCATTCAGGTGTTGCCCCACCCCTCCGCCCGTAAAGAGGAGACACCTGATCCCTCTTGGGGTTCCACATTCAGATCCCCCCACCCCCACCCCCGGCATGGCTCAGCTCTGACCTCTGACCCCTACTTTGCAGGCTATTTATATGGGTGTGTACTTGACCTGACAGCTAAAGAAAAGGAGGGCTGGGCAGGTTAAGCTCTATCCAGATGAGAGTTCTGAAGAGCACTCTTTGTACTAAGTTAATAAGGGCACCAGAGATAGTTACAGGGCAGGACTAAATGCTGATATATGGCTCAATTCAGGAATTAACATCTAGAAAGTTCACAGTGTATCTAAAAGTAGTGATGTTTGTAACTTTATTTGATATTTGACTAGTTTTGTCCCAAATAATGCACTATACACTATATACTTATTCTATGTGCTCAACCGTCTGGTGTATGAATTATATAAGATTTTCTGGTTATTTAAGTGCATAATCCAGGGATTGAACTATTGATAATAATAAGACTTAAATTAAAATGAAATTAAATGTATGCATTTAGCAGACGCTTTTATCCAAAGCGACTTAGATTGCATTCAGGCTATCAATCATATAAGACTTTTTTTTTTTTTTTTGTGCGTCAAACCAGAATATTAGAATGATTTCTGAAGGAAGACTTGAGTAATGATGCTGAAAAGTTAGCTTTGCATGACAGGAATAAAAAATAGGTACTACTATGAACTGTTTGGGGGTAAACAAAGATACAGTGTCCCTTTAAATGTCCCAATTACTGGGGTTCAAGTGCTTTAAGGCCTTTAATGTTCTATGCATTAATGTCTAGTCCAACCCAAAATGTATGGAAAACACTAAAACACATCCATGATGGAGAATATGATCACAGACACACACACACATACAGAAATCAAATATTAATTCTCAATAATATTACACACACTTTTTTTTTTTTTTTTGGTAGACATAGATATTTGAAATAAATAACAAAATTAGAATTTTGAATTAGAAATTGTTCGGATTTTGGAGAAAATATCTTTCCGTTCAAGAGTTTATAAGCGTTTTCGTAAAAGCAGCTCCACCGTTTATGAAAGTTTTGGCTTCCCGTCACGACAGTGATTTGAAAGTTCGACCTTTTTTAAAATATATATATATAATTATAGATTGGTAGGTTTTTCGAAAATCCCAAAATACCTGAAAATTTCAACAATCGAAAGAATCAAATTTGAGGAATGTATTTTGTCTGTTGTGAGTTAAGGATTACGAAGACCTAAGGCACTTGAGTCTGCGACTAAAGGTTTAGGGGTTATGAGCAATTTCGTACTTTTGATCACTCTAGCGCCACCATCAGGCCGACTGGGGTGAGCCTTAGTGACGTTGTACACAGTGTGAATACTACCATGCCTCTCAGTTTCTGGTTACTATGACTTACGGTTTGGTCTGCCCAATCAGTTTTAGGTGGAGAATGCTGATCTTTGGCCATTCTAATTACAATACGGTTTCAGCCTTTAAAGATCTCCTAAAGATCAAACATAAAACAATAGTTTGATTGTACTTGTGTAACTCCTTTGAATTAGCCTGAAGCTTGATTCAAATTAGCTTCCTCAACACTGGTACTCATCTAGAATAAATTGTCTTCTCCAAGGCTGGCACACTTTGATAATACTTTAAGAGCCAGTTGAAGGTCCCAAGACTCCTTTAACACACACACTGTAATAAACACATGCTGTGCAGTGTCTTACTAGGAAACACACATCAATCCTGGACATGCTGTCAGAAGCTAAACATTATTACGATGTATTGCTGAGGAATTTTACCTCTTTAATTTATGGAGGAAAAAGAGAAAGAGGAAACATCCCGAAGGCTGAAAAATGCTGGCCAGACACGCATATGCAGCTTAGCAATAACATCCTGGAGTGTGTATTTTTAGTAGGCAAGCTTTGGTCCCTTCTGCCTCGATGGGATGCTGGCAGGGTCAGATCATGTACCTATGAGCCCCCTGGACACACATTTCGAGGCAGTACCCGATGTTGGCACCCCTAGTAGTTGTCCCTGGGTCTGTACATTTAAAGGGACATTTTTGTATCTTATTTACTCCTAAACAGTACATAGTAGTACCCATTAGGGGTAGATAAGGAACAAAGTTGGTTCTTGAAGGGTAAGGCCCCAATGACTACAGTTACACAATTTGGGGTACAAAATGTAATAAAAAAATTTAGTCTTTAAAAAATGTGAAATGTGAAAAAAAATGTGAAATTTAAAATGCACTTTTAAAAAAAGAATTGCAGGTTTGCTATGCTTGTTTGTAGGGCTGCACTATTTGGCAAAAATATTGTGATTATATATTAATCTAGCTATAAAATAATAATAATAATAATAATAATAATAATAAGTAATGCACTTTTGCAGTGCAGAAGCAATTTTGTGTAAAGATTTTCTTGTTTTAAGGATATATAGGAATTTTTACTGTGTATGGCATTGCCATTAATGGCTGTACAGATGGTTACATTCATTTCGTTGTATGCATGGAGCAGTACACAACCACCAACAATCCTAAATTAATAGCCAGTTACTTCATAAAAATGGACTCAAACTAACTAGCTCTGTTCCTCATAATTTAATACATTTGTTCTCAACATTTTATTTGATATTTTTTCTTGAAATTTTACAACTTTCACTGTGCATTATAATGACTTTAATCTTGAGATGTTTTTTTTTTAATTGTTTAAGCCCCCCCCCCCAACCTTTTATATTAAGATTATTTCTCTTACCCAATATTGCCAGAGATTTTTTCTTTTTTAAGCAAACACAAAATGCATTTTTCATAAAACAAGACTTACTATCTTGATATTTTGCTTAGATTAGCAAATCAATCTTTTTTCAAGAATGTTTAAATATTTGTATAGAAATCAAAAATACTACGATTTTTTTTTTTGCAGTATACAGCATGAGACTCACAGCTCATGTTTTATACTGAAGGTCCTGCCCTTCAACTTACTTTGGCAGTTTTGGAGGCCCAGGCCTGGTCCATAAACCAGCTCTGGAAAAAATGGGACAGAACTTGAATCAGATTTACTACATCAATTCATTTAAAACTGAGCAAGAAACATACTTACATGGACAAACAAACAAAGCCACCATAAACTCTTACCAACCCATCCATAAGCTGACATCCAAAGCGAGTCTAAACTCACCTAGGCCTTTTACAAAACACTCAGCGGTGCTTTTCTTCAGACTCGAGTATGATTTCAGGTCAGCTCCTTTGAGGGCGCCATCCAATCCTCGGTATGAAAGGCCGTCTCCTTCCCAAAGCTGCTACCATCTGATGTGTGATGCAAGGACAAGAGGCTTTGCCAGTCGATAGGACACCTGTTCTCCAGAAAGATTACTTTGCTCAGCAACCAAACGAAATATTGATTTTCAGATTTTTCTCCCTAGCTCACAAAAGCCCGCTCGGATTAGAGGGTTATCCCCTCCTCTGCCTCAAATGGACTGCCTAATTCCTCCCATCCTGTCATTTGGTCCCCCCGCAGAGAGCAGTTTCCAAAATTACAGTGACATTTTCAGGGGAAAAATTGGCCCACACACACTTCAAACGACGTGTTGTACTTTTCCATTGGCCGTAAAGTCAAACAGAGATGTTTTCCTGGAGCGATACGGTGTGTATAAACTGTGGAACTAAACTGGCTCCATTGTTTGGGTGTCGGGGGCAGACAACTCTTCCAGTCACACATCGGTGAGATCGCCAAAGCAAGACTTGAGTTAACAGAGAGTGTCTGAAATTCTTCTGGGGCCTTATCGGCCTCACTACCAGCACCAATAATACAGTGTTACTCTGTAAAGGACAGATAAGCCCACCCCGGCCTGCATATCCCCTTTACACCGTGAGATGATGCTGAAGCTTGTTTTAGAAAGGGTCAACACTGACATCAAATGGCCAGCGACTGTTATTGCAGCATCATAGCATGATGTTTATATAAAACAAAGATGACTGAAGCACATTTTAAAAGAAAAATACTATTTCAGTCTTTAAAATTTCACATTTAAATCAATGTTACTTGCCATGTATTTGTAATTATTTGTGAAATTTATTTGCAATTTCTGAGTGAAAATCGATTCAAAGTAATTTTGTAAACAAAAAAAATAAATACTTGTTACTTCAAACAAAATTAATTAAAACTGAAATTATGTATATAAAAATATATTTTAAAAATATATTTTACAGACATTTAAAAAATACAAATAAAAATTACACAAAAAAATACACACAAAAAATGAACAAACATTAAAATCAAAATGGAAAATTTAAAAATAAAAATGAATTCCAGGGTTTCTGCTGGTCTTAAGAAGTCTTAATTCATTCTTTCACAAATTAAGGCTTTAAAATGTCTTAAATTCTTAAAGTAGTGGCATTAAAGGGTTAATTCAACCAAAAAAGAAAATTATGTCATTAATGACTTACCTTCATGTCGTTCCAAACCCGTAAGACCTCCGTTCATCTTCGGAACACAGTTTAAGATATTTTAGATTTAGTCCGAGAGCTCTCAGTCCCTCTATTGAAGCTGTGTACGGTATACTGTCCATGTCCAGAAAGATAGGAAAAACATCATCAAAGTAGTCCATGTGAGATCAGAGGGTCAGTTAGAATATTTTGAAGCATCGAAAATACATTTTAGTCCAAAAATAACAAAAACAACGACTTTATTCAGCATTGCCTTCTCTTCCGGTCTGTTGTGAGAGAGTTCAAAACACAACAGTTCAATGATTTCCGGTTCGCCAATGAATCGTTCGATGTAACCGGATCTTCTTGAACCAGTTCACCAAATCGAACTGAATTGTTTTAAACGGTTCGCATCTCTAATACGCATTAATCCACAAATGACTTAAGCTGTTAACTTTTTTAATGTGGCTGACACTCCCTCTGAGTTCAAACAAACCAATATCCCGGAGTAATTCATTTACTCAAACAGTACACTGACTGAACTGCTGTGAAGAGAGAACTGAAGATGAACACCGAGCCGAGCCAGATAACGAACAACAGACTGACTCGTTCTCGAGTCAAGAAGCAGTTGCATCGGTTTTCGGATCACCAGTAGTCATGGGATGTTTGGTTCTTTTCCGCGAACCGGTTCTTTCGGACAGTTCGATTCAATAAACCGGTTGAAAAAAAAAAAACGGTTGGCGATGATTGCCCTTCATCCAAGCCCTCGGCTCAAAACATTAGCACAGAATCAGTTCAGAATCAGTTTGGTTCAGACGCTCTCTGTGTCAGTCTGCTTCACGCTGAATCACACATGCGCAGTATCATCAGCTCCTCGGTTCTCGAATCGGATGCGTCTGACAGAAACGGTTCTCAGTTCAGTGTACTGATGATCCAAGGCAACCGGTTCTTGACTCGAGAACGAGTCAATCTTTCGTTCGTTATCTGGCTCGGCTCGGTGTTCACCTTCAGTTCTCTCTTCACAGCAACTGAATAAAGTTTCAATGGAATATGAATACAAGCCCATTGGCAGATATTTGAGGGCCTTTAGCTTTTTTTTTTTTTTTTATTATTATTAATTAAAAACGGAGTTTTGTTGGAAGATGTATTTTCAAACTTTGAAGTGTTATAACTCATATCCCTTCATTTTTCTTTACTTGGTCTTAAAAAGTCTTACATGTAAAATCTGCAGAAACCCTGTAATTCAAAATATTAATAAAAACTATTTTATCTCAATGACACTAAAATAACATGCTCTCAGATAAAACATTCTAGACATCTAGTTCTTGTTTTTATAGTCAATGTAAGAAATAGTTCAACTGATTCCCTGAGACTGGTGAGTGTATATAGGCAGGACAAGATGATACTAACCAATAACAGACACACAGTCTTAGGTCAGTCTGACTGATCAGTGGAAACTCTGAGTAATGCTGCAACAGCTATTGTTTTGCTCCCTAATCTATTGGGGCTTCAAATGACCCTCCCAACACAATGGGCCAAAGTTTTTTGTAACCTTTTAGCAATGTGAACAAGTAGGAGTGCCCCAACTTGGAACACATTTAATTAGAAAACTGTTTTCTGCTTACTGATCTGATACATAACTCCATAACTCCCAAATTACATCACCATCTTCCTCCTTACTCGTGGAGTGATGTAATTAGTGAGAGCTAGAGAAATGCAAATCAACACATGCGTATCTCTTCTATTTAATCTGCAGTCTGTCACAAAAACCATCTGTTCTCTGGGAAAGAAGCATCTGCATCATGCTGCTGATGTTCAGAGCATTTACAGTCAGGTCCAAAAGTCAGCATTTTTCTGTTAAACTAAAAATGCATTTGTTAACAAAGATTGTTTTCATTTTAATCTGTCTGTACAATGCCAATCATTTATAAGTGTAAAATTTGATTATGTACTTTTATTGAGGCACTTTTTGTGGCTGCTTGTGCAGTGTTCAAAAAAAAAAAAAAAACCTTTATATTTCAATTAAATGATTGTACTATATTTTAGTTTGATTGTATTGTATATATATATTGTATTTTTAGGGGATTTTAAGGTCTTAAATTATTTTTATGGGATAGTTATAAACCATTTATTACCAGTTGACCACTTTTTGAGCATAGACCAGAAATGTTAATTTCCAGTTTAAACTGTCTCAAATCTTGAATGCTTTGGACAACAGACTTAATTTTGGCAAATTATCACTGAAGTGAAAGAAAAATAAGTATAAACAAATAAAGAAGAACAGGTCTATTATTTCATTTATTTCAAATATATA